>NW_028127646.1:0-512000 GCF_965231255.1 Vanellus vanellus | reverse complement strand
GGCTGCCGAAAGCGAAAACAGGTGCTTTTGAGGATGGAGTCCGCAGGAAAGCAGAGAGGGCCAAATTGTCTGTGGCATTTGAAGAGGTTCCAGGAGGCAATGAGGACCAGCATAACTTTTCCCCGCTGGCACCTTTGCTGTGGCAGCAAAAGCTGGACGTTTGTCTTTTTTGCTCCGGAGGCTGCCGAAAGCGAAAACAGGTGCTTTTGAGGATGGATTCCGCAGAAAAGCAGAGAGGGCCAAATTGTCTGTGGCATTTGAAGAGGTTCCAGGAGGCAATGAGGACCAGCATCACTTTTCCCCGCTGGCACCTTTGCTGTGGCAGCAAAAGCTGGACGTTTGTCTTTTTTGCTCCTGAGGTTGCCGAAAGCGAAAACAGGTGCTTTTGAGGATGGAGTCCGCAGGAAAGCAGAGAGGGCCAAATTGTCTGTGGCATTTGAAGAGGTTCCAGGAGGCAATGAGGACCAGCATCACTTTTCCCCGCTGGCACCTTTGCTGTGGCAGCAAAAGCTGGACGTTTGTCTTTTTTGCTCCGGAGGCTGCCGAAAGCGAAAACAGGTGCTTTTGAGGATGGAGTCCGCAGGAAAGCAGAGAGGGCCAAATAGTCTGTGGCATTTGAAAGGGTTCCAGGAGGCAGTGAGAACCAGCATTACTTTTCCCGGCTGGCACCTTTGCTGTGGCAGCAAAAGCTGGACGTTTGTCTTTTTTGCTCCGGAGGTTGCCGAAAGCGAAAACAGGTGCTTTTGAGGATGGAGTCCGCAGGAAAGCAGAGAGGGCCAAATTGTCTGTGGCATTTGAAGAGGTTCCAGGACGCAGTGAGAACCAGCATTACTTTTCCCCGCTGGCACCTTTGCTGTGGCAGCAAAAGCTGGACGTTTGTCTTTTTTGCTCCGGAGGCTGCCGAAAGCGAAAACAGGTGCTTTTGAGGATGGAGTCCGCAGGAAAGCAGAGAGGGCCAAATTGTCTGTGGCATTTGAAGGAGTTCCAGGAGGCAGTGAGAACCAGCATTACTTTTCCCGGCTGGCACCTTTGCTGTGGGAGCAAAAGCTGGACGTTTGTCTTTTTTGCTCCGGAGGCTGCCGAAAGCGAAAACAGGTGCTTTTGAGGATGGAGTCCGCAGGAAAGCAGAGAGGGCCAAATTGTCTGGGGCATTTGAAAGGGTTCCAGGAGGCAGTGAGAACCAGCATTACTTTTGCCCGATGGCACATTCGCTGTGGCAGCAAAAGCTGGACGTTTGTCTTTTTTGCTCCTGAGGTTGCCGAATGTGAAAACAGGTGCATTTGAGGATGGAGTCCGCAGGAAAGCAGAGAGGGGCAAATTGTCTGTGGCATTTGAAGAGGTTCCAGGAGGCAATGAGGACCAGCATTACTTTTCCCCGCTGGCACCTTTGCTGTGGCAGCAAAAGCTGGACGTTTGTCTTTTTTGCTCCTGAGGATGCCGAAAGCGAAAACAGGTGCTTTTGAGGATGGAGTCCGCAGGAAAGCAGAGAGGGCCAAATTGTCTGTGGCATTTGAAGAGGTTCCAGGAGGCAATGAGGACCAGCATAACTTTTCCCCGCTGGCACCTTTGCTGTGGCAGCAAAAGCTGGACGTTTGTCTTTTTTGCTCCGGAGGCTGCCGAAAGCGAAAACAGGTGCTTGTGAGGATGGAGTCCGCAGGAAAGCAGAGAGGGCCAAATTGTCTGGGGCATTTGAAAGGGTTCCAGGAGGCAGTGAGAACCAGCATTACTTTTCCCGGCTGGCACCTTTGCTGTGGCAGCAAAAGCTGGACGTTTGTCTTTTTTTGCTCCGGAGGTTGCCGAAAGCGAAAACAGGTGCTTTTGAGGATGGAGTCCGCAGGAAAGCAGAGAGGGCCAAATTGTCTGTGGCATTTGAAGAGGTTCCAGGACGCAGTGAGAACCAGCATTACTTTTCCCCGCTGGCACCTCTACTATGGCAGCAAAAGCTGGACGTTTGTCTTTTTTGCTCCGGAGGTTGCCGAAAGCGAAAACAGGTGCTTTTGAGCATGGAGTCCGCAGGAAAGCAGAGAGGGCCAAATTGTCTGGGGCATTTGAAAGAGTTCTAGGAGGTAGTGAGAACCAGCATTACTTTTCCCCGCTGGCACCTTTGCTGTGGCAGCAAAAGCTGGAAGTTAGTCTTTTTTGCTCTGGAGGCTGCCGAAAGCGAAAACAGGTGCTTTTGAGGATGGAGTCCGCAGGAAAGAAGAGAGGGCCAAATTGTCTGGGGCATTTGAAGAGGTTCCAGGAGGCAGTGAGGACCAGCATCACTTTTCCCCGCTGGCACCTTTGCTGTGGCAGCAAAAGCTGGACGTTTGTCTTTTTTGCTCCTGAGGCTGCCGAAAGCGAAAACAGGTGCTTTTGAGGATGGAGTCCGCAGGAAAGCAGAGAGGGCCAAATTGTCTGTGGCATTTGAAGAGGTTCCAGGAGGCAATGAGGACCAGCATTACTTTTCCCCGCTGGCACCTTTGCTGTGGCAGCAAAAGCTGGACGTTTGCCTTTTTTGCTCCTGAGGCTGCCGAAAGCGAAAACAGGTGCTTTTGAGGATGGAGTCGGCAGGAAAGCAGAGAGGGCCAAATTGTCTGTTGCATTTGAAAGAGTTCCAGGAGGCAGTGAGAACCAGCATTACTTTTGCCCGCTGGCACCTTTGCTGTGGCAGCAAAAGCTGGACGTTTGTCTTTTTTGCTCTGGAGGCTGCCGAAAGCGAAAACAGGTGCTTTTGAGGATGGAGTCCGCAGGAAAGCAGAGAGGGCCAAATTGTCTGGGGCATTTGAAAGAGTTCCAGGAGGCAGTGAGAACCAGCATTACTTTTGCCCGCTGGCACCTTTGCTGTGGCAGCAAAAGCTGGACGTTTGTCTTTTTTGCTCCTGAGGTTGCCGAAAGCGAAAACAGGTGCTTTTGAGGATGGAGTCCGCAGGAAAGCAGAGAGGGCCAAATTGTCTGTGGCATTTGAAGAGGTTCCAGGAGGCAATGAGGACCAGCGTCACTTTTGCCCGCTGGCACCTTTGCTGTGGCAGCAAAAGCTGGACTTTTGTCTTTTTTGCTCCTGAGGATGCCGAAAGCGAAAAGAGGTGCTTTTGAGGATGGAGTCCGCAGGAAAGCAGAGAGGGCCAAAATGTCTAGGGCATTTGAAAGGGTTCCAGGAGGCAGTGAGAACCAGCATTACTTTTGCCCGCTGGCACCTTTGCTGTGGCAGGAAAACCTGGACATTTGTCTTTTTTGCTCCTGAGGTTGCCGAAAGCGAAAACAGGTGCTTTTGAGGATGGAGTCCGCAGGAAAGCAGAGAGGGCCAAATTGTCTGTGGCATTTGAAGAGGTTCCAGGAGGCAATGAGGACCAGCATCACTTTTCCCCGCTGGCACCTTTGCTGTGGCAGCAAAAGCTGGACGTTTGTCTTTTTTGCTCCGGAGGTTGCCGAAAGCGAAAACAGGTGCTTTTGAGGATGGAGTCCGCAGGAAAGCAGAGAGGGCCAAATTGTCTGTGGCATTTGAAGAGGTTCCAGGAGGCAATGAGGACCAGCATTACTTTTCCCCGCTGGCACCTTTGCTGTGGCAGCAAAAGCTGGACGTTTGTCTTTTTTGCTCCGGAGGCTGCCGAAAGCGAAAACAGGTGCTTTTGAGGATGGAGTCCGCAGGAAAGCAGAGAGGGCCAAATAGTCTGTGGCATTTGAAAGGGTTCCAGGAGGCAGTGAGAACCAGCATTACTTTTCCCGGCTGGCACCTTTGCTGTGGCAGCAAAAGCTGGACGTTTGTCTTTTTTGCTCCGGAGGTTGCCGAAAGCGAAAACAGGTGCTTTTGAGGATGGAGTCCGCAGGAAAGCAGAGAGGGCCAAATTGTCTGTGGCATTTGAAGAGGTTCCAGGACGCAGTGAGAACCAGCATTACTTTTCCCCGCTGGCACCTCTACTATGGCAGCAAAAGCTGGACGTTTGTCTTTTTTGCTCCGGAGGCTGCCGAAAGCGAAAACAGGTGCTTTTGAGGATGGAGTCCGCAGGAAAGCAGAGAGGGCCAAATTGTCTGTGGCATTTGAAAGGGTTCCAGGAGGCAGTGAGAACCAGCATTACTTTTGCCCGCTGGCACCTTCGCTGTGGCAGCAAAAGCTGGACGTTTGTCTTTTTTGCTCCTGAGGTTGCCGAATGTGAAAACAGGTGCTTTTGAGGATGGAGTCCGCAGGAAAGCAGAGAGGGCCAAATTGTCTGTGGCATTTGAAGAGGTTCCAGGAGGCAATGAGGACCAGCATAACTTTTCCCCGCTGGCACCTTTGCTGTGGCAGCAAAAGCTGGACGTTTGTCTTTTTTGCTCCGGAGGCTGCCGAAAGCGAAAACAGGTGCTTGTGAGGATGGAGTCCGCAGGAAAGCAGAGAGGGCCAAATTGTCTGGGGCATTTGAAAGGGTTCCAGGAGGCAGTGAGAACCAGCATTACTTTTCCCGGCTGGCACCTTTGCTGTGGCAGCAAAAGCTGGACGTTTGTCTTTTTTGCTCCGGAGGTTGCCGAAAGCGAAAACAGGTGCTTTTGAGGATGGAGTCCGCAGGAAAGCAGAGAGGGCCAAATTGTCTGTGGCATTTGAAGAGGTTCCAGGACGCAGTGAGAACCAGCATTACTTTTCCCCGCTGGCACCTCTACTATGGCAGCAAAAGCTGGACGTTTGTCTTTTTTGCTCCGGAGGTTGCCGAAAGCGAAAACAGGTGCTTTTGAGCATGGAGTCCGCAGGAAAGCAGAGAGGGCCAAATTGTCTGGGGCATTTGAAAGAGTTCTAGGAGGTAGTGAGAACCAGCATTACTTTTCCTAGCTGGCACCTTTGCTGTGGCAGCAAAAGCTGGAAGTTAGTCTTTTTTGCTCTGGAGGCTGCCGAAAGCGAAAACAGGTGCTTTTGAGGATGGAGTCCGCAGGAAAGCAGAGAGGGCCAAATTGTCTGTGGCATTTGAAGAGGTTCCAGGAGGCAATGAGGACCAGCATAACTTTTCCCCGCTGGCACCTTTGCTGTGGCAGCAAAAGCTGGACGTTTGTCTTTTTTGCTCCGGAGGCTGCCGAAAGCGAAAACAGGTGCTTGTGAGGATGGAGTCCGCAGGAAAGCAGAGAGGGCCAAATTGTCTGGGGCATTTGAAAGGGTTCCAGGAGGCAGTGAGAACCAGCATTACTTTTCCCGGCTGGCACCTTTGCTGTGGCAGCAAAAGCTGGACGTTTGTCTTTTTTGCTCCGGAGGTTGCCGAAAGCGAAAACAGGTGCTTTTGAGGATGGAGTCCGCAGGAAAGCAGAGAGGGCCAAATTGTCTGTGGCATTTGAAGAGGTTCCAGGACGCAGTGAGAACCAGCATTACTTTTCCCCGCTGGCACCTCTACTATGGCAGCAAAAGCTGGACGTTTGTCTTTTTTGCTCCGGAGGTTGCCGAAAGCGAAAACAGGTGCTTTTGAGCATGGAGTCCGCAGGAAAGCAGAGAGGGCCAAATTGTCTGGGGCATTTGAAAGAGTTCTAGGAGGTAGTGAGAACCAGCATTACTTTTCCTAGCTGGCACCTTTGCTGTGGCAGCAAAAGCTGGAAGTTAGTCTTTTTTGCTCTGGAGGCTGCCGAAAGCGAAAACAGGTGCTTTTGAGGATGGAGTCCGCAGGAAAGCAGAGAGGGCCAAATTGTCTGTGGCATTTGAAGAGGTTCCAGGAGGCAATGAGGACCAGCATTACTTTTCCCCGCTGGCACCTTTGCTGTGGCAGCAAAAGCTGGACGTTTGCCTTTTTTGCTCCTGAGGCTGCCGAAAGCGAAAACAGGTGCTTTTGAGGATGGAGTCGGCAGGAAAGCAGAGAGGGCCAAATTGTCTGTTGCATTTGAAAGAGTTCCAGGAGGCAGTGAGAACCAGCATTACTTTTCCCGGCTGGCACCTTTGCTGTGGCAGCAAAAGCTGGACGTTTGTCTTTTTTGCTCTGGAGGCTGCCGAAAGCGAAAACAGGTGCTTTTGAGGATGGAGTCCGCAGGAAAGCAGAGAGGGCCAAATTGTCTGGGGCATTTGAAAGAGTTCCAGGAGGCAGTGAGAACCAGCATTACTTTTGCCCGCTGGCACCTTTGCTGTGGCAGCAAAAGCTGGACGTTTGTCTTTTTTGCTCCTGAGGTTGCCGAAAGCGAAAAAAGGTGCTTTTGAGGATGGAGTCCGCAGGAAAGCAGAGAGGGCCAAATTGTCTGTGGCATTTGAAGAGGTTCCAGGAGGCAATGAGGACCAGCGTCACTTTTCCCCGCTGGCACCTTTGCTGTGGCAGCAAAAGCTGGACGTTTGTCTTTTTTGCTCCTGAGGATGCCGAAAGCGAAAACAGGTGCTTTTGAGGATGGAGTCCGCAGGAAAGCAGAGAGGGCCAAATTGTCTAAGGCATTTGAAAGGGTTCCAGGAGGCAGTGAGAACCAGCATTACTTTTGCCCGCTGGCACCTTTGCTGTGGCAGGAAAACCTGGACGTTTGTCTTTTTTGCTCCTGAGGTTGCCGAAAGCGAAAACAGGTGCTTTTGAGGATGGAGTCCGCAGGAAAGCAGAGAGGGCCAAATTGTCTGTGGCATTTGAAGAGGTTCCAGGAGGCAATGAGGACCAGCATTACTTTTCCCCGCTGGCACCTTTGCTGTGGCAGCAAAACCTGGACGTTTGTCTTTTTTGCTCCGGAGGTTGCCGAAAGCGAAAACAGGTGCTTTTGAGGATGGAGTCCGCAGGAAAGCAGAGAGGGCCAAATTGTCTGTGGCATTTGAAGAGGTTCCAGGAGGCAATGAGGACCAGCATAACTTTTCCCCGCTGGCACCTTTGCCGTGGCAGCAAAAGCTGGACGTTTGTCTTTTTTGCTCCGGAGGCTGCCGAAAGCGAAAACAGGTGCTTTTGAGGATGGAGTCCGCAGGAAAGCAGAGAGGGCCAAATAGTCTGGGGCATTTGAAAGGGTTCCAGGAGGCAGTGAGAACCAGCATTACTTTTCCCGGCTGGCACCTTTGCTGTGGCAGCAAAAGCTGGACGTTTGTCTTTTTTGCTCCGGAGGTTGCCGAAAGCGAAAACAGGTGCTTTTGAGGATGGAGTCCGCAGGAAAGCAGAGAGGGCCAAATTGTCTGTGGCATTTGAAGAGGTTCCAGGACGCAGTGAGAACCAGCATTACTTTTGCCCGCTGGCACCTTTGCTGTGGCAGCAAAAGCTGGACGTTTGTCTTTTTTGCTCCGGAGGTTGCCGAAAGCGAAAACAGGTGCTTTTGAGGATGGAGTCCGCAGGAAAGCAGAGAGGGCCAAATTGTCTGTGGCATTTGAAGAGGTTCCAGGACGCAGTGAGAACCAGCATTACTTTTCCCCGCTGGCACCTTTGCTGTGGCAGCAAAAGCTGGAAGTTTGTCTTTTTTGCTCTGGAGGCTGCCGAAAGCGAAAACAGGTGCTTTTGAAGATGGAGTCCGCAGGAAAGCAGAGAGGGCCAAATTGTCTGGGGCATTTGAAAGAGTTCCAGGAGGCAGTGAGAACCAGCATTACTTTTCCCTGCTGGCACCTCTGCTGTGGCAGCAAAAGCTGGACGTTTGTCTTTTTTGCTCCTGAGGTTGCCGAAAGCGAAAACAGGTGCTTTTGAGGATGGAGTCCGCAGGAAAGCAGAGAGGGCCAAATTGTCTGTGGCATTTGAAGAGGTTCCAGGAGGCAATGAGGACCAGCATTACTTTTCCCCGCTGGCACCTTTGCTGTGGCAGCAAAAGCTGGACGTTTGTCTTTTTTGCTCCTGAGGCTGCCGAAAGCGAAAACAGGTGCTTTTGAGGATGGAGTCCGCAGGAAAGCAGAGAGGGCCAAATTGTCTGTGGCATTTGAAAGAGTTCCAGGAGGCAGTGAGAACCAGCATTACTTTTCCCGGCTGGCACCTTTGCTGTGGCAGCAAAAGCTGGACGTTTGTCTTTTTTGCTCCGGAGGCTGCCGAAAGCGAAAACAGGTGTTTTTGAGGATGCAGTCCGCAGGAAAGCAGAGAGGGCCAAATTGTCTGGGGCATTTGAAAGAGTTCCAGGAGGCAGTGAGAACCAGCATTTCTTTTGCCCGCTGGCACCTTTGCTGTGGCAGGAAAAGCTGGACGTTTGTCTTTTTTGCTCCGGAGGCTGCCGAAAGCGAAAACAGGTGCTATTGAGGATGGAGTCCGCAGGAAAGCAGAGAGGGCCAAATTGTCTGTGGCATTTGAAGAGGTTCCAGGAGGCAATGAGGACCAGCATTACTTTTCCCCGCTGGCACCTTTGCTGTGGCAGCAAAAGCTGGACGTTTGTCTTTTTTGCTCCGGAGGCTGCCGAAAGCGAAAACAGGTGCTTTTGAGGATGGAGTCCGCAGGAAAGCAGAGAGGGCCAAATTGTCTGTGGCATTTGAAGAGGTTCCAGGACGCAGTGAGAACCAGCATTACTTTTCCCCGCTGGCACCTTTGCTGTGGCAGCAAAAGCTGGACGTTTGTCTTTTTTGCTCCGGAGGCTGCCGAAAGCGAAAACAGGTGCTTTTGAGGATGGAGTCCGCAGGAAAGCAGAGAGGGCCAAATTGTCTGGGGCATTTGAAAGGGTCCCAGGAGGCAGTGAGAACCAGCATTACTTTTGCCCGCTGGCACCTTCGCTGTGGCAGCAAAAGCTGGACGTTTGTCTTTTTTGCTCCTGAGGTTGCCGAATGTGAAAACAGGTGCTTTTGAGGATGGAGTCCGCAGGAAAGCAGAGAGGGCCAAATTGTCTGTGGCATTTGAAGAGGTTCCAGGAGGCAGTGAGAACCAGCATTACTTTTGCCCGCTGGCACCTTTGCTGTGGCAGCAAAAGCTGGACGTTTGTCTTTTTTGCTCCTGAGGATGCCGAAAGCGAAAACAGGTGCTTTTGAGGATGGAGTCCGCAGGAAAGCAGAGAGGGCCAAATTGTCTGTGGCATTTGAAGAGGTTCCAGGAGGCAATGAGGACCAGCATAACTTTTCCCCGCTGGCACCTTTGCTGTGGCAGCAAAAGCTGGACGTTTGTCTTTTTTGCTCCGGAGGCTGCCGAAAGCGAAAACAGGTGCTTGTGAGGATGGAGTCCGCAGGAAAGCAGAGAGGGCCAAATTGTCTGGGGCATTTGAAAGGGTTCCAGGAGGCAGTGAGAACCAGCATTACTTTTCCCGGCTGGCACCTTTGCTGTGGCAGCAAAAGCTGGACGTTTGTCTTTTTTGCTCCGGAGGTTGCCGAAAGCGAAAACAGGTGCTTTTGAGGATGGAGTCCGCAGGAAAGCAGAGAGGGCCAAATTGTCTGTGGCATTTGAAGAGGTTCCAGGACGCAGTGAGAACCAGCATTACTTTTCCCCGCTGGCACCTCTACTATGGCAGCAAAAGCTGGACGTTTGTCTTTTTTGCTCCGGAGGTTGCCGAAAGCGAAAACAGGTGCTTTTGAGCATGGAGTCCGCAGGAAAGCAGAGAGGGCCAAATTGTCTGGGGCATTTGAAAGAGTTCTAGGAGGTAGTGAGAACCAGCATTACTTTTCCTAGCTGGCACCTTTGCTGTGGCAGCAAAAGCTGGAAGTTAGTCTTTTTTGCTCTGGAGGCTGCCGAAAGCGAAAACAGGTGCTTTTGAGGATGGAGTCCGCAGGAAAGCAGAGAGGGCCAAATTGTCTGTGGCATTTGAAGAGGTTCCAGGAGGCAATGAGGACCAGCATTACTTTTCCCCGCTGGCACCTTTGCTGTGGCAGCAAAAGCTGGACGTTTGCCTTTTTTGCTCCTGAGGCTGCAGAAAGCGAAAACAGGTGCTTTTGAGGATGGAGTCCGCAGGAAAGCAGAGAGGGCCAAATTGTCTGTTGCATTTGAAAGAGTTCCAGGAGGCAGTGAGAACCAGCATTACTTTTGCCCGCTGGCACCTTTGCTGTGGCAGCAAAAGCTGGACGTTTGTCTTTTTTGCTCCTGAGGTTGCCGAAAGCGAAAACAGGTGCTTTTGAGGATGGAGTCCGCAGGAAAGCAGAGAGGGCCAAATTGTCTGTGGCATTTGAAGAGGTTCCAGGAGGCAATGAGGACCAGCGTCACTTTTCCCCGCTGGCATCTTTGCTGTGGCAGCAAAAGCTGGACGTTTGTCTTTTTTGCTCCTGAGGATGCCGAAAGCGAAAACAGGTGCTTTTGAGGATGGAGTCCGCAGGAAAGCAGAGAGGGCCAAAATGTCTAGGGCATTTGAAAGGGTTCCAGGAGGCAGTGAGAACCAGCATTACTTTTGCCCGCTGGCACCTTTGCTGTGGCAGGAAAACCTGGACGTTTGTCTTTTTTGCTCCTGAGGTTGCCGAAAGCGAAAACAGGTGCTTTTGAGGATGGAGTCCGCAGGAAAGCAGAGAGGGCCAAATTGTCTGTGGCATTTGAAGAGGTTCCAGGAGGCAATGAGGACCAGCATCACTTTTCCCCGCTGGCACCTTTGCTGTGGCAGCAAAAGCTGGACGTTTGTCTTTTTTGCTCCGGAGGTTGCCGAAAGCGAAAACAGGTGCTTTTGAGGATGGAGTCTGCAGGAAAGCAGAGAGGGCCAAATTGTCTGTGGCATTTGAAGAGGTTCCAGGAGGCAATGAGGACCAGCATAACTTTTCCCCGCTGGCACCTTTGCCGTGGCAGCAAAAGCTGGACGTTTGTCTTTTTTGCTCCGGAGGCTGCCGAAAGCGAAAACAGGTGCTTTTGAGGATGGAGTCCGCAGGAAAGCAGAGAGGGCCAAATAGTCTGGGGCATTTGAAAGGGTTCCAGGAGGCAGTGAGAACCAGCATTACTTTTCCCGGCTGGCACCTTTGCTGTGGCAGCAAAAGCTGGACGTTTGTCTTTTTTGCTCCGGAGGTTGCCGAAAGCGAAAACAGGTGCTTTTGAGGATGGAGTCCGCAGGAAAGCAGAGAGGGCCAAATTGTCTGTGGCATTTGAAGAGTTTCCAGGACGCAGTGAGAACCAGCATTACTTTTCCCGGCTGGCACCTTTGCTGTGGCAGCAAAAGCTGGACGTTTGTCTTTTTTGCTCCGGAGGTTGCCGAAAGCAAAAACAGGTGCTTTTGAGGATGGAGTCCGCAGGAAAGCAGAGAGGGCCAAATTGTCTGTGGCATTTGAAGAGGTTCCAGGACGCAGTGAGAACCAGCATTACTTTTCCCCGCTGGCACCTTTGCTGTGGCAGCAAAAGCTGGACGTTTGTCTTTTTTGCTCCGGAGGCTGCCGAAAGCGAAAACAGGTGCTTTTGAGCATGGAGTCCGCAGGAAAGCAGAGAGGGCCAAATTGTCTGGGGCATTTGAAAGAGTTCTAGGAGGTAGTGAGAACCAGCATTACTTTTCCCCGCTGGCACCTTTGCTGTGGCAGCAAAAGCTGGAAGTTTGTCTTTTTTGCTCTGGAGGCTGCCGAAAGCGAAAACAGGTGCTTTTGAAGATGGAGTCCGCAGGAAAGCAGAGAGGGCCAAATTGTCTGGGGCATTTGAAAGAGTTCCAGGAGGCAGTGAGAACCAGCATTACTTTTGCCCGCTGGCACCTTTGCTGTGGCAGCAAAAGCTGGACGTTTGTCTTTTTTGCTCCGGAGGCTGCCGAAAGCGAAAACAGGTGCTTTTGAGGATGCAGTCCGCAGGAAAGCAGAGAGGGCCAAATTGTCTGGGGCATTTGAAAGAGTTCCAGGAGGCAGTGAGAACCAGCATTTCTTTTGCCCGCTGGCACCTTTGCTGTGGCAGGAAAAGCTGGACGTTTGTCTTTTTTGCTCCGGAGGCTGCCGAAAGCGAAAACAGGTGCTATTGAGGATGGAGTCCGCAGGAAAGCAGAGAGGGCCAAATTGTCTGTGGCATTTGAAGAGGTTCCAGGAGGCAATGAGGACCAGCATTACTTTTCCCCGCTGGCACCTTTGCTGTGGCAGCAAAAGCTGGACGTTTGTCTTTTTTGCTCCGGAGGCTGCCGAAAGCGAAAACAGGTGCTTTTGAGGATGGAGTCCGCAGGAAAGCAGAGAGGGCCAAATTGTCTGGGGCATTTGAAAGGGTTCCAGGAGGCAGTGAGAACCAACATTACTTTTCCCCGCTGGCACCTTTGCTGTGGCAGCAAAAGCTGGACATTTGTCTTTTTTGCTCCTGAGGATGCCGAAAGCGAAAACAGGTGCTTTTGAGGATGGAGTCCGCAGGAAAGCAGAGAGGGCCAAATTGTCTGTGGCATTTGAAAGAGTTCCAGGAGGCAGTGAGAACCAGCATTACTTTTCCCCGCTGGCACCTTTGCTGTGGCAGCAAAAGCTGGACGTTTGTCTTTTTTGCTCTGGAGGCTCCCGAAAGCGAAAAGAGGTGCTTTTGAGGATGGAGTCCGCAGGAAAGCAGAGAGGGCCAAATTGTCTGTGAAATTTGAAAGGGTTCCAGGAGGCAGTGAGAACCAGCATTACTTTTCCTAGCTGGCACCTTTGCTGTGGCAGCAAAAGCTGGACGTTTGTCTTTTTTGCTCCGGAGGCTGCCGAAAGCGAAAACAGGTGCTTTTGAGGATGCAGTCCGCAGGAAAGCAGAGAGGGCCAAATTGTCTGGGGCATTTGAAAGAGTTCCAGGAGGCAGTGAGAACCAGCATTTCTTTTGCCCGCTGGCACCTTTGCTGTGGCAGCAAAAGCTGGACGTTTGTCTTTTTTGCTCCGGAGGCTGCCGAAAGCGAAAACAGGTGCTTTTGAGGATGGAGTCCGCAGGAAAGCAGAGAGGGCCAAATTGTCTGGGGCATTTGAAAGGGTTCCAGGAGGCAGTGAGAACCAGCATTACTTTTCCCGGCTGGCACCTTTGCTGTGGCAGCAAAACCTGGACGTTTGTCTTTTTTGCTCCTGAGGTTGCCGAAAGCGAAAACAGGTGCTTTTGAGGATGGAGTCCGCAGGAAAGCAGAGAGGGCCAAATTGTCTGTGGCATTTGAAGAGGTTCCAGGAGGCAATGAGGACCAGCATCACTTTTCCCCGCTGGCACTTTTGCTGTGGCAGCAAAAGCTGGACGTTTGTCTTTTTTGCTCCTGAGGTTGCCGAAAGCGAAAACAGGTGCTTTTGAGGATGGAGTCCGCAGGAAAGCAGAGAGGGCCAAATTGTCTGTGGCATTTGAAGAGGTTCCAGGAGGCAATGAGGACCAGCATTACTTTTCCCCGCTGGCACCTTTGCTGTGGCAGCAAAAGCTGGACGTTTGGTTTTTTTGCTCCGGAGGCTGCCGAAAGCGAAAACAGGTGCTTTTGAGGATGGAGTCCGCAGGAAAGCAGAGAGGGCCAAATTGTCTGGGGCATTTGAAAGGGTTCCAGGAGGCAGTGAGAACCAGCATTACTTTTGCCCGCTGGCACCTTTGCTGTGGCAGCAAAAGCTGGACATTTGTCTTTTTTGCTCCTGAGGATGCCGAAAGCGAAAACAGGTGCTTTTGAGGATGGAGTCCGCAGGAAAGCAGAGAGGGCCAAATTGTCTGTGGCTTTTGAAGAGGTTCCAGGAGGCAATGAGGACCAGCATTACTTTTCCCCGCTGGCACCTTTGCTGTGGCAGCAAAAGCTGGACGTTTGTCTTTTTTGCTCTGGAGGCTCCCGAAAGCGAAAAGAGGTGCTTTTGAGGATGGAGTCCGCAGGAAAGCAGAGAGGGCCAAATTGTCTGTGAAATTTGAAAGGGTTCCAGGAGGCAGTGAGAACCAGCATTACTTTTCCTAGCTGGCACCTTTGCTGTGGCAGCAAAAGCTGGACGTTTGTCTTTTTTGCTCCGGAGGCTGCCGAAAGCGAAAACAGGTGCTTTTGAGGATGCAGTCCGCAGGAAAGCAGAGAGGGCCAAATAGTCTGGGGCATTTGAAAGGGTTCCAGGACGCAGTGAGAACCAGCATTACTTTTCCCGGCTGGCACCTTTGCTGTGGCAGCAAAAGCTGGACGTTTGTCTTTTTTGCTCCGGAGGTTGCCGAAAGCGAAAACACGTGCTTTTGAGGATGGAGTCCGCAGGAAAGCAGAGAGGGCCAAATTGTCTGTGGCATTTGAAGAGGTTCCAGGACGCAGTGAGAACCAGCATTACTTTTGCCCGCTGGCACCTTCGCTGTGGCAGCAAAAGCTGGACGTTTCTCGTTTTTGCTCCGGAGGCTGCCGAAAGCGAAAACAGGTGCTTTTGAGGATGGAGTCCGCAGGAAAGCAGAGAGGGCCAAATTGTCTGGGGCATTTGAAAGAGTTCTAGGAGGTAGTGAGAACCAGCATTACTTTTCCCCGCTGGCACCTTTGCTGTGGCAGCAAAAGCTGGACGTTTGTCTTTTTTGCTCTGGAGGCTGCCGAAAGCGAAAACAGGTGCTTTTGAGGATGGAGTCCGCAGGAAAGCAGAGAGGGCCAAATTGTCTGGGGCATTTGAAAGGGTTCCAGGAGGCCGTGAGAACCAGCATTACTTTTCCCCGCTGGCACCTCTGCTGTGGCAGCAAAAGCTGGACGTTTGTCTTTTTTGCTCCGGAGGCTGCCGAAAGCGAAAACAGGTGCTTTTGAGGATGGAGTCCGCAGGAAAGCAGAGAGGGCCAAATTGTCTGGGGCATTTGAAAGGGTTCCAGGAGGCAGTGAGAACCAGCATTACTTTTCCCCGCTGGCACCTTTGCTGTGGCAGCAAAAACTGGACGTTTGTCTTTTTTGCTCCTGAGGTTGCCGAAAGCGAAAACAGGTGCTTTGGAGGATGGAGTCCGCAGGAAAGCAGAGAGGGCCAAATTGTCTGTGGCATTTGAAGAGGTTCCAGGAGGCAGTGAGAACCAGCATTACTTTTCCCGGCTGGCACCTTTGCTGTGGCAGCAAAAGCTGGACGTTTGTCTTTTTTGCTCCGGAGGTTGCCGAAAGCGAAAACAGGTGCTTTTGAGGATGGAGTCCGCAGGAAAGCAGAGAGGGCCAAATTGTCTGGGGCATTTGAAAGGGTTCCAGGAGGCAGTGAGAACCAGCATTACTTTTCCCGGCTGGCACCTTTGCTGTGGCAGCAAAACCTGGACGTTTGTCTTTTTTGCTCCTGAGGTTGCCGAAAGCGAAAACAGGTGCTTTTGAGGATGGAGTCCGCAGGAAAGCAGAGAGGGCCAAATTGTCTGTGGCATTTGAAGAGGTTCCAGGAGGCAATGAGGACCAGCATCACTTTTCCCCGCTGGCACTTTTGCTGTGGCAGCAAAAGCTGGACGTTTGTCTTTTTTGCTCCTGAGGTTGCCGAAAGCGAAAACAGGTGCTTTTGAGGATGGAGTCCGCAGGAAAGCAGAGAGGGCCAAATTGTCTGTGGCATTTGAAGAGGTTCCAGGAGGCAATGAGGACCAGCATTACTTTTCCCCGCTGGCACCTTTGCTGTGGCAGCAAAAGCTGGACGTTTGTTTTTTTTGCTCCGGAGGCTGCCGAAAGCGAAAACAGGTGCTTTTGAGGATGGAGTCCGCAGGAAAGCAGAGAGGGCCAAATTGTCTGGGGCATTTGAAAGGGTTCCAGGAGGCAGTGAGAACCAGCATTACTTTTGCCCGCTGGCACCTTTGCTGTGGCAGCAAAAGCTGGACATTTGTCTTTTTTGCTCCTGAGGATGCCGAAAGCGAAAACAGGTGCTTTTGAGGATGGAGTCCGCAGGAAAGCAGAGAGGGCCAAATTGTCTGTGGCTTTTGAAGAGGTTCCAGGAGGCAATGAGGACCAGCATTACTTTTCCCCGCTGGCACCTTTGCTGTGGCAGCAAAAGCTGGACGTTTGTCTTTTTTGCTCTGGAGGCTCCCGAAAGCGAAAAGAGGTGCTTTTGAGGATGGAGTCCGCAGGAAAGCAGAGAGGGCCAAATTGTCTGTGAAATTTGAAAGGGTTCCAGGAGGCAGTGAGAACCAGCATTACTTTTCCTAGCTGGCACCTTTGCTGTGGCAGCAAAAGCTGGACGTTTGTCTTTTTTGCTCCGGAGGCTGCCGAAAGCGAAAACAGGTGCTTTTGAGGATGCAGTCCGCAGGAAAGCAGAGAGGGCCAAATAGTCTGGGGCATTTGAAAGGGTTCCAGGACGCAGTGAGAACCAGCATTACTTTTCCCGGCTGGCACCTTTGCTGTGGCAGCAAAAGCTGGACGTTTGTCTTTTTTGCTCCGGAGGTTGCCGAAAGCGAAAACACGTGCTTTTGAGGATGGAGTCCGCAGGAAAGCAGAGAGGGCCAAATTGTCTGTGGCATTTGAAGAGGTTCCAGGACGCAGTGAGAACCAGCATTACTTTTGCCCGCTGGCACCTTCGCTGTGGCAGCAAAAGCTGGACGTTTCTCGTTTTTGCTCCGGAGGCTGCCGAAAGCGAAAACAGGTGCTTTTGAGGATGGAGTCCGCAGGAAAGCAGAGAGGGCCAAATTGTCTGGGGCATTTGAAAGAGTTCTAGGAGGTAGTGAGAACCAGCATTACTTTTCCCCGCTGGCACCTTTGCTGTGGCAGCAAAAGCTGGACGTTTGTCTTTTTTGCTCTGGAGGCTGCCGAAAGCGAAAACAGGTGCTTTTGAGGATGGAGTCCGCAGGAAAGCAGAGAGGGCCAAATTGTCTGGGGCATTTGAAAGGGTTCCAGGAGGCCGTGAGAACCAGCATTACTTTTCCCCGCTGGCACCTCTGCTGTGGCAGCAAAAGCTGGACGTTTGTCTTTTTTGCTCCGGAGGCTGCCGAAAGCGAAAACAGGTGCTTTTGAGGATGGAGTCCGCAGGAAAGCAGAGAGGGCCAAATTGTCTGGGGCATTTGAAAGGGTTCCAGGAGGCAGTGAGAACCAGCATTACTTTTCCCCGCTGGCACCTTTGCTGTGGCAGCAAAAACTGGACGTTTGTCTTTTTTGCTCCTGAGGTTGCCGAAAGCGAAAACAGGTGCTTTGGAGGATGGAGTCCGCAGGAAAGCAGAGAGGGCCAAATTGTCTGTGGCATTTGAAGAGGTTCCAGGAGGCAGTGAGAACCAGCATTACTTTTCCCGGCTGGCACCTTTGCTGTGGCAGCAAAAGCTGGACGTTTGTCTTTTTTGCTCCGGAGGTTGCCGAAAGCGAAAACAGGTGCTTTTGAGGATGGAGTCCGCAGGAAAGCAGAGAGGGCCAAATTGTCTGTAGCATTTGAAGAGGTTCCAGGAGGCAATGAGGACCAGCATCACTTTTCCCCGCTGGCACCTTTGCTGTGGCAGCAAAAGCTGGACGTTTGTCTTTTTTGCTCCGGAGGCTGCCGAAAGCGAAAACAGGTGCTTTTGAAGATGGAGTCCGCAGGAAAGCAGAGAGGGCCAAATTGTCTGGGGCATTTGAAAGGGTTCCAGGAGGCAGTGAGAACCGGCATTACTTTTCCCCGCTGGCACCTCTGCTGTGGCAGCAAAACCTGGACGTTTGTCTTTTTTGCTCCTGAGGATGCCGAAAGCGAAAACAGGTGCTTTTGAGGATGGAGTCCGCAGGAAAGCAGAGAGGGCCAAATTGTCTGGGGCATTTGAAAGGGTTCCAGGAGGCAGTGAGAACCAGCATTACTTTTCCCGGCTGGCACCTTTGCTGTGGCAGCAAAACCTGGACGTTTGTCTTTTTTGCTCCGGAGGCTGCCGAAAGCGAAAAGAGGTGCTTTTGAGGATGGAGTCCGCAGGAAAGCAGAGAGGGCCAAATTGTCTGGGGCATTTGAAAGGGTTCCAGGAGGCAGTGAGAACCAGCATTACTTTTGCCCGCTGGCACCTTTGCTGTGGCAGCAAAAGCTGGACATTTGTCTTTTTTGCTCCTGAGGATGCCGAAAGCGAAAACAGGTGCTTTTGAGGATGGAATCCGCAGGAAAGACGAGAGGGCCAAATTGTCTGTGGCTTTTGAAGAGGTTCCAGGAGGCAATGAGGACCAGCATTACTTTTCCCCGCTGGCACCTTTGCTGTGGCAGCAAAAGCTGAACGTTTGTCTTTTTTGCTCTGGAGGCTGCCGAAAGCGAAAAGAGGTGCTTTTGAGGATGGAGTCCGCAGGAAAGCAGAGAGGGCCAAATTGTCTGTGGCATTTGAAGAGGTTCCAGGAGGCAATGAGGACCAGCATCACTTTTCCCCGCTGGCACCTTTGCTGTGGCAGCAAAAGCTGGACGTTTGTCTTTTTTGCTCCGGAGGCTGCCGAAAGCGAAAACATGTGCTTTTGAAGATGGAGTCCGCAGGAAAGCAGAGAGGGCCAAATTGTCTGGGGCATTTGAAAGGGTTCCAGGAGGCAGTGAGAACCGGCATTACTTTTCCCCGGTGGAACCTCTGCTGTGGCAGCAAAAGCTGGACGTTTGTCTTTTTTGCTCCGGAGGCTGCCGAAAGCGAAAACAGGTGCTTTTGAGGATGGAGTCCGCAGGAAAGCACAGAGGGCCAAATTGTCTGGGGCATTTGAAAGGGTTCCAGGAGGCAGTGAGAACCAGCATTACTTTTCCCGGCTGGCACCTTTGCTGTGGCAGCAAAACCTGGACGTTTGTCTTTTTTGCTCCGGAGGCTGCCGAAAGCGAAAAGAGGTGCTTTTGAGGATGGAGTCCGCAGGAAAGCAGAGAGGGCCAAATTGTCTGGGGCATTTGAAAGGGTTCCAGGAGGCAGTGAGAACCAGCATTACTTTTGCCCGCTGGCACCTTTGCTGTGGCAGCAAAAGCTGGACATTTGTCTTTTTTGCTCCTGAGGATGCGGAAAGCGAAAACAGGTGCTTTTGAGGATGGAGTCCGCAGGAAAGCAGAGAGGGCCAAATTGTCTGTGGCTTTTGAAGAGGTTCCAGGAGGCAATGAGGACCAGCATTACTTTTCCCCGCTGGCACCTTTGCTGTGGCAGCAAAAGCTGGACGTTTGTCTTTTTTGCTCTGGAGGCTGCCGAAAGCGAAAAGAGGTGCTTTTGAGGATGGAGTCCGCAGGAAAGCAGAGAGGGCCAAATTGTCTGTGGCATTTGAAGAGGTTCCAGGAGGCAATGAGGACCAGCATCACTTTTCCCCGCTGGCACGTTTGCTGTGGCAGCAAAAGCTGGACGTTTGTCTTTTTTGCTCCGGAGGCTGCCGAAAGCGAAAACAGGTGCTTTTGAGGATGGAGTCCGCAGGAAAGCAGAGAGGGCCAAATTGTCTGTGGCATTTGAAAGGGTTCCAGGAGGCAGTGAGAACCAGCATTACTTTTCCCGGCTGGCACCTTTGCTGTGGCAGCAAAAGCTGGACGTTTGTCTTTTTTGCTCCGGAGGCTGCCGAAAGCGAAAACAGGTGCTTTTGAGGATGGAATCCGCAGGAAAGCAGGGAGGGCCAAATAGTCTGGGGCATTTGAAAGGGTTCCAGGAGGCAGTGAGAACCAGCATTACTTTTCCCCGCTGGCACCTTTGCTGTGGCAGCAAAAGCTGGACGTTTGTCTTTTTTGCTCCGGAGGCTGCAGAAAGCGAAAACAGGTGCTTTTGAGGATGGAGTCCGCAGGAAAGCAGAGAGGGCCAAATTGTCTGTGGCTTTTGAAGAGGTTCCAGGAGGCAGTGAGAACCAGCATTACTTTTCCCCGCTGGCACCTTTGCTGTGGCAGCAAAACCTGGACGTTTGTCTTTTTTGCTCCGGAGGCTGCCGAAAGCGAAAAGAGGTGCTTTTGAGGATGGAGTCCGCAGGAAAGCAGAGAGGGCCAAATTGTCTGGGGCATTTGAAAGGGTTCCAGGAGGCAGTGAGAACCAGCATTACTTTTGCCCGCTGGCACCTTTGCTGTGGCAGCAAAAGCTGGACATTTGTCTTTTTTGCTCCTGAGGATGCCGAAAGCGAAAACAGGTGCTTTTGAGGATGGAATCCGCAGGAAAGACGAGAGGGCCAAATTGTCTGTGGCTTTTGAAGAGGTTCCAGGAGGCAATGAGGACCAGCATTACTTTTCCCCGCTGGCACCTTTGCTGTGGCAGCAAAAGCTGGACGTTTGTCTTTTTTGCTCTGGAGGCTGCCGAAAGCGAAAAGAGGTGCTTTTGAGGATGGAGTCCGCAGGAAAGCAGAGAGGGCCAAATTGTCTGTGGCATTTGAAGAGGTTCCAGGAGGCAATGAGGACCAGCATCACTTTTCCCCGCTGGCACCTTTGCTGTGGCAGCAAAAGCTGGACGTTTGTCTTTTTTGCTCCGGAGGCTGCCGAAAGCGAAAACAGGTGCTTTTGAAGATGGAGTCCGCAGGAAAGCAGAGAGGGCCAAATTGTCTGGGGCATTTGAAAGGGTTCCAGGAGGCAGTGAGAACCGGCATTACTTTTCCCCGGTGGAACCTCTGCTGTGGCAGCAAAAGCTGGACGTTTGTCTTTTTTGCTCCGGAGGCTGCCGAAAGCGAAAACAGGTGCTTTTGAGGATGGAGTCCGCAGGAAAGCACAGAGGGCCAAATTGTCTGGGGCATTTGAAAGGGTTCCAGGAGGCAGTGAGAACCAGCATTACTTTTCCCGGCTGGCACCTTTGCTGTGGCAGCAAAACCTGGACGTTTGTCTTTTTTGCTCCGGAGGCTGCCGAAAGCGAAAAGAGGTGCTTTTGAGGATGGAGTCTGCAGGAAAGCAGAGAGGGCCAAATTGTCTGGGGCATTTGAAAGGGTTCCAGGAGGCAGTGAGAACCAGCATTACTTTTGCCCGCTGGCACCTTTGCTGTGGCAGCAAAAGCTGGACATTTGTCTTTTTTGCTCCTGAGGATGCGGAAAGCGAAAACAGGTGCTTTTGAGGATGGAGTCCGCAGGAAAGCAGAGAGGGCCAAATTGTCTGTGGCTTTTGAAGAGGTTCCAGGAGGCAATGAGGACCAGCATTACTTTTGCCCGCTGGCACCTTTGCTGTGGCAGCAAAAGCTGGACGTTTGTCTTTTTTGCTCTGGAGGCTGCCGAAAGCGAAAAGAGGTGCTTTTGAGGATGGAGTCCACAGGAAAGCAGAGAGGGCCAAATTGTCTGTGGCATTTGAAGAGGTTCCAGGAGGCAATGAGGACCAGCATCACTTTTCCCCGCTGGCACGTTTGCTGTGGCAGCAAAAGCTGGACGTTTGTCTTTTTTGCTCCGGAGGCTGCCGAAAGCGAAAAGAGGTGCTTTTGAGGATGGAGTCCGCAGGAAAGCAGAGAGGGCCAAATTGTCTGTGGCATTTGAAAGGGTTCCAGGAGGCAGTGAGAACCAGCATTACTTTTCCCGGCTGGCACCTTTGCTGTGGCAGCAAAAGCTGGACGTTTGTCTTTTTTGCTCCGGAGGCTGCCGAAAGCGAAAACAGGTGCTTTTGAGGATGGAATCCGCAGGAAAGCAGGGAGGGCCAAATAGTCTGGGGCATTTGAAAGGGTTCCAGGAGGCAGTGAGAACCAGCATTACTTTTCCCCGCTGGCACCTTTGCTGTGGCAGCAAAAGCTGGACGTTTGTCTTTTTTGCTCTGGAGGCTGCAGAAAGCGAAAACAGGTGCTTTTGAGGATGGAGTCCGCAGGAAAGCAGAGAGGGCCAAATTGTCTGTGGCTTTTGAAGAGGTTCCAGGAGGCAGTGAGAACCAGCATTACTTTTCCCCGCTGGCACCTTTGCTGTGGCAGCAAAACCTGGACGTTTGTCTTTTTTCCTCTGGAGGATGCCGAAAGTGAAAACAGGTGCTTTTGAGGATGGAATCCGCAGGAAAGCAGAGAGGGCCAAATTGTCTGGGGCATTTGAAAGGGTTCCAGGAGGCAGTGAGAACCAGCATTACTTTTCCCCGCTGGCACCTTTGCTGTGGCAGCAAAAGCTGGACGTTTGTCTTTTTTGCTCCGGAGGCTGCCGAAAGCGAAAAGAGGTGCTTTTGAGGATGGAGTCCGCAGGAAAGCAGAGAGGGCCAAATTGTCTGGGGCATTTTAAAGGGTTCCAGGAGGCAGTGAGAACCAGCATTACTTTTCCCCGCTGGCACCTCTTCTGTGGCAGCAAAAGCTGGACGTTTGTCTTTTTTGCTCCGGAAGCTGCCGAAAGCGAATACAGGTGCTTTTGAGGATGGAGTCCGCAGGAAAGCAGAGAGGGCCAAATTGTCTGGGGCATTTGAAAGGGTTCCAGGAGGCAGTGAGAACCAGCATTACTTTTCCCCGCTGGCACCTTTGCTGTGGCAGCAAAACCTGGACGTTTGTCTTTTTTGCTCCTGAGGTTGCCGAAAGCGAAAACAGGTGCTTTTGAGGATGGAGTCCGCAGGAAAGCAGAGAGGGCCAAATTGTCTGGGGCATTTGAAAGGGTTCCAGGAGGCAGTGAGAACCAGCATTACTTTTGCCTGCTGGCACCTTTGCTGTGGCAGCAAAAGCTGGACGTTTGTCTTTTTTGCTCCGGAGGTTGCCGAAAGCGAAAACAGGTGCTTTTGAGGATGGAGTCCGCAGGAAAGTAGAGAGGGCCAAATTGTCTGTGGCATTTGAAAGAGTTCCAGGAGGCAGTGAGAACCAGCATTACTTTTCCCGGCTGGCACCTTTGCTGTGGCAGCAAAACCTGGACGTTTGTCTTTTTTGCTCCTGAGGCTGCCAAAAACAAAAACAGGTGCTTTTGAGGATGGAGTCCGCAGGAAAGCAGAGAGGGCCAAATTGTCTGGGGCATTTGGAAGAGTTCCAGGAGGCAGTGAGAACCAGCATTACTTTTCCCCGGTGGAACCTCTGCTGTGGCAGCAAAAGCTGGACGTTTGTCTTTTTTGCTCCTGAGGATGCCGAAAGCGAAAACAGGTGCTTTTGAGGATGGAGTCCGCAGGAAAGCAGAGAGGGCCAAATTGTCTGGGGCATTTGAAAGAGTTCCAGGAGGCAGTGAGAACCAGCATTACTTTTCCCCGCTGGCACCTTTGCTGTGGCAGCAAAAGCTGGACGTTTGTCTTTTTTGCTCCGGAGGCTGCCGAAAGCCAAAAGAGGTGCTTTTGAGGATGGAGTCCGCAGGAAAGCAGAGAGGGCCAAATAGTCCAGGGTATTTGAAAGGGTTCCAGGACGCAGTGAGAACCAGCATTACTTTTCCCCGCTGGCACCTTTGCTGTGGCAGCAAAAGCTGGACGTTTGTCTTTTTTGCTCCGGAGGCTGCCGAAAGCGAAAACAGGTGCTTTTGAGGATGGAGTCCGCAGGAAAGCAGAGAGGGCCAAATTGTCTGTGGCTTTTGAAGAGGTTCCAGGAGGCAGTGAGAACCAGCATTACTTTTCCCCGCTGGCACCTTTGCTGTGGCAGCAAAACCTGGACGTTTGTCTTTTTTCCTCTGGAGGATGCCGAAAGTGAAAACAGGTGCTTTTGAGGATGGAGTCCGCAGGAAAGCAGAGAGGGCCAAATTGTCTGTGGCATTTGAAAGAGTTCCAGGAGGCAGTGAGAACCAGCATTACTTTTGCCTGCTGGCACCTTTGCTGTGGCAGCAAAAGCTGGACGTTTGTCTTTTTTGCTCCGGAGGTTGCCGAAAGCGAAAACAGGTGCTTTTGAGGATGGAGTCCGCAGGAAAGTAGAGAGGGCCAAATTGTCTGTGGCATTTGAAAGAGTTCCAGGAGGCAGTGAGAACCAGCATTACTTTTCCCGGCTGGCACCTTTGCTGTGGCAGCAAAACCTGGACGTTTGTCTTTTTTGCTCCGGAGGCTGCCGAAAGCGAAAACAGGTGCTTTTGAGGATGGAGTCCGCAGGAAAGCAGAGAGGGCCAAATTGTCTGGGGCATTTGATAGGGTTCCAGGAGGCAGTGAGAACCAGCATTACTTTTCCCCGCTGGCACCTTTGCTGTGGCAGCAAAAGCTGGACGTTTGTCTTTTTTGCTCCGGAGGCTGCCGAAAGCGAAAACAGGTGCTTTTGAGGATGGAGTCCGCAGGAAAGCAGAGAGGGCCAAATTGTCTGGGGCATTTGAAAGGGTTCCAGGAGGTAGTGAGAACCAGCATTACTTTTCCCGGCTGGCACCTTTGCTGTGGCAGCAAAAGCTGGACGTTTGTCTTTTTTGCTCCGGAGGTTGCCGAAAGCGAAAACAGGTGCTTTTGAAGATGGAGTCCGCAGGAAAGCAGAGAGGGCCAAATTGTCTGGGGCATTTGAAAGGGTTCCAGGAGGCAGTGAGAACCGGCATTACTTTTCCCCGCTGGCACCTCTGCTGTGGCAGCAAAACCTGGACGTTTGTCTTTTTTGCTCCTGAGGATGCCGAAAGCGAAAACAGGTGCTTTTGAGGATGGAGTCCGCAGGAAAGCAGAGAGGGCCAAATTGTCTGGGGCATTTGAAAGGGTTCCAGGAGGCAGTGAGAACCAGCATTACTTTTCCCGGCTGGCACCTTTGCTGTGGCAGCAAAACCTGGACGTTTGTCTTTTTTGCTCCGGAGGCTGCCGAAAGCGAAAAGAGGTGCTTTTGAGGATGGAGTCCGCAGGAAAGCAGAGAGGGCCAAATTGTCTGGGGTATTTGAAAGGGTTCCAGGAGGCAGTGAGAACCAGCATTACTTTTGCCCGCTGGCACCTTTGCTGTGGCAGCAAAAGCTGGACATTTGTCTTTTTTGCTCCTGAGGATGCCGAAAGCGAAAACAGGTGCTTTTGAGGATGGAATCCGCAGGAAAGACGAGAGGGCCAAATTGTCTGTGGCTTTTGAAGAGGTTCCAGGAGGCAATGAGGACCAGCATTACTTTTCCCCGCTGGCACCTTTGCTGTGGCAGCAAAAGCTGGACGTTTGTCTTTTTTGCTCTGGAGGCTGCCGAAAGCGAAAAGAGGTGCTTTTGAGGATGGAGTCCGCAGGAAAGCAGAGAGGGCCAAATTGTCTGTGGCATTTGAAGAGGTTCCAGGAGGCAGTGAGAACCAGCATTACTTTCCCCGCTGGCACCTTTGCTGTGGCAGCAAAAGCTGGACGTTTGTCTTTTTTGCTCCGGAGGCTGCCGAAAGCGAAAACAGGTGCTTTTGAAGATGGAGTCCGCAGGAAAGCAGAGAGGGCCAAATTGTCTGGGGCATTTGAAAGGGTTCCAGGAGGCAGTGAGAACCGGCATTACTTTTCCCCGGTGGAACCTCTGCTGTGGCAGCAAAAGCTGGACGTTTGTCTTTTTTGCTCCGGAGGCTGCCGAAAGCGAAAACAGGTGCTTTTGAGGATGGAGTCCGCAGGAAAGCAGAGAGGGCCAAATTGTCTGGGGCATTTGAAAGGGTTCCAGGAGGCAGTGAGAACCAGCATTACTTTTGCCCGCTGGCACCTTTGCTGTGGCAGCAAAAGCTGGACATTTGTCTTTTTTGCTCCTGAGGATGCGGAAAGCGAAAACAGGTGCTTTTGAGGATGGAGTCCGCAGGAAAGCAGAGAGGGCCAAATGGTCTGGGGCATTTGAAGAGGTTCCAGGAGGCAATGAGGACCAGCATTACTTTTCCCCGCTGGCACCTTTGCTGTGGCAGCAAAAGCTGGACGTTTGTCTTTTTTGCTCTGGAGGCTGCCGAAAGCGAAAAGAGGTGCTTTTGAGGATGGAGTCCGCAGGAAAGCAGAGAGGGCCAAATTGTCTGTGGCATTTGAAGAGGTTCCAGGAGGCAGTGAGAACCAGCATCACTTTTCCCCGCTGGCACGTTTGCTGTGGCAGCAAAAGCTGGACGTTTGTCTTTTTTGCTCCGGAGGCTGCCGAAAGCGAAAAGAGGTGCTTTTGAGGATGGAGTCCGCAGGAAAGCAGAGAGGGCCAAATTGTCTGTGGCATTTGAAAGGGTTCCAGGAGGCAGTGAGAACCAGCATTACTTTTCCCGGCTGGCACCTTTGCTGTGGCAGCAAAAGCTGGACGTTTGTCTTTTTTGCTCCGGAGGCTGCCGAAAGCGAAAACAGGTGCTTTTGAGGATGGAATCCGCAGGAAAGCAGGGAGGGCCAAATAGTCTGGGGCATTTGAAAGGGTTCCAGGAGGCAGTGAGAACCAGCATTACTTTTCCCCGCTGGCACCTTTGCTGTGGCAGCAAAAGCTGGACGTTTGTCTTTTTTGCTCCGGAGGCTGCCGAAAGCGAAAACAGGTGCTTTTGAGGATGGAGTCCGCAGGAAAGCAGAGAGGGCCAAATTGTCTGTGGCTTTTGAAGAGGTTCCAGGAGGCAGTGAGAACCAGCATTACTTTTCCCCGCTGGCACCTTTGCTGTGGCAGCAAAACCTGGACGTTTGTCTTTTTTCCTCTGGAGGATGCCGAAAGTGAAAACAGGTGCTTTTGAGGATGGAATCCGCAGGAAAGCAGAGAGGGCCAAATTGTCTGGGGCATTTGAAAGGGTTCCAGGAGGCAGTGAGAACCAGCATTACTTTTCCCCGCTGGCACCTTTGCTGTGGCAGCAAAAGCTGGACGTTTGTCTTTTTTGCTCCGGAGGCTGCCGAAAGCGAAAAGAGGTGCTTTTGAGGATGCAGTCCGCAGGAAAGCAGAGAGGGCCAAATTGTCTGGGGCATTTGAAAGGGTTCCAGGAGGCAGTGAGAACCAGCATTACTTTTCCCCGCTGGCACCTTTGCTGTGGCAGCAAAAGCTGGACGTTTGTCTTTTTTGCTCCGGAAGCTGCCGAAAGCGAATACAGGTGCTTTTGAGGATGGAGTCCGCAGGAAAGCAGAGAGGGCCAAATTGTCTGGGGCATTTGAAAGGGTTCCAGGAGGCAGTGAGAACCAGCATTACTTTTCCCCGCTGGCACCTTTGCTGTGGCAGCAAAACCTGGACGTTTGTCTTTTTTGCTCCTGAGGTTGCCGAAAGCGAAAACAGGTGCTTTTGAGGATGGAGTCCGCAGGAAAGCAGAGAGGGCCAAATTGTCTGGGGCATTTGAAAGGGTTCCAGGAGGCAGTGAGAACCAGCATTACTTTTGCCTGCTGGCACCTTTGCTGTGGCAGCAAAAGCTGGACGTTTGTCTTTTTTGCTCCGGAGGTTGCCGAAAGCGAAAACAGGTGCTTTTGAGGATGGAGTCCGCAGGAAAGTAGAGAGGGCCAAATTGTCTGTGGCATTTGAAAGAGTTCCAGGAGGCAGTGAGAACCAGCATTACTTTTCCCGGCTGGCACCTTTGCTGTGGCAGCAAAACCTGGACGTTTGTCTTTTTTGCTCCTGAGGCTGCCAAAAACAAAAACAGGTGCTTTTGAGGATGGAGTCCGCAGGAAAGCAGAGAGGGCCAAATTGTCTGGGGCATTTGGAAGAGTTCCAGGAGGCAGTGAGAACCAGCATTACTTTTCCCCGGTGGAACCTCTGCTGTGGCAGCAAAAGCTGGACGTTTGTCTTTTTTGCTCCTGAGGATGCCGAAAGCGAAAACAGGTGCTTTTGAGGATGGAGTCCGCAGGAAAGCAGAGAGGGCCAAATTGTCTGGGGCATTTGAAAGAGTTCCAGGAGGCAGTGAGAACCAGCATTACTTTTCCCCGCTGGCACCTTTGCTGTGGCAGCAAAAGCTGGACGTTTGTCTTTTTTGCTCCGGAGGCTGCCGAAAGCCAAAAGAGGTGCTTTTGAGGATGGAGTCCGCAGGAAAGCAGAGAGGGCCAAATAGTCCAGGGTATTTGAAAGGGTTCCAGGAGGCAGTGAGAACCAGCATTACTTTTGCCTGCTGGCACCTTTGCTGTGGCAGCAAAAGCTGGACGTTTGTCTTTTTTGCTCCGGAGGTTGCCGAAAGCGAAAACAGGTGCTTTTGAGGATGGAGTCCGCAGGAAAGTAGAGAGGGCCAAATTGTCTGTGGCATTTGAAAGAGTTCCAGGAGGCAGTGAGAACCAGCATTACTTTTCCCGGCTGGCACCTTTGCTGTGGCAGCAAAACCTGGACGTTTGTCTTTTTTGCTCCTGAGGCTGCCAAAAACAAAAACAGGTGCTTTTGAGGATGGAGTCCGCAGGAAAGCAGAGAGGGCCAAATTGTCTGGGGCATTTGGAAGAGTTCCAGGAGGCAGTGAGAACCAGCATTACTTTTCCCCGGTGGAACCTCTGCTGTGGCAGCAAAAGCTGGACGTTTGTCTTTTTTGCTCCTGAGGATGCCGAAAGCGAAAACAGGTGCTTTTGAGGATGGAGTCCGCAGGAAAGACGAGAGGGCCAAATTGTCTGGGGCATTTGAAAGAGTTCCAGGAGGCAGTGAGAACCAGCATTACTTTTCCCCGCTGGCACCTTTGCTGTGGCAGCAAAAGCTGGACGTTTGTCTTTTTTGCTCCGGAGTCTGCCGAAAGCCAAAAGAGGTGCTTTTGAGGATGGAGTCCGCAGGAAAGCAGAGAGGGCCAAATAGTCCAGGGTATTTGAAAGGGTTCCAGGACGCAGTGAGAACCAGCATTACTTTTCCCCGCTGGCACCTTTGCTGTGGCAGCAAAAGCTGGACGTTTGTCTTTTTTGCTCCGGAGGCTGCCGAAAGCGAAAACAGGTGCTTTTGAGGATGGAGTCCGCAGGAAAGCAGAGAGGGCCAAATTGTCTGTGGCTTTTGAAGAGGTTCCAGGAGGCAGTGAGAACCAGCATTACTTTTCCCCGCTGGCACCTTTGCTGTGGCAGCAAAACCTGGACGTTTGTCTTTTTTCCTCTGGAGGATGCCGAAAGTGAAAACAGGTGCTTTTGAGGATGGAGTCCGCAGGAAAGCAGAGAGGGCCAAATTGTCTGGGGCATTTGAAAGAGTTCCAGGAGGCAGTGAGAACCAGCATTACTTTTGCCTGCTGGCACCTTTGCTGTGGCAGCAAAAGCTGGACGTTTGTCTTTTTTGCTCCGGAGGTTGCCGAAAGCGAAAACAGGTGCTTTTGAGGATGGAGTCCGCAGGAAAGCAGAGAGGGCCAAATTGTCTGTGGCATTTGAAAGAGTTCCAGGAGGCAGTGAGAACCAGCATTACTTTTCCCGGCTGGCACCTTTGCTGTGGCAGCAAAACCTGGACGTTTGTCTTTTTTGCTCCTGAGGCTGCCAAAAACAAAACCAGGTGCTTTTGAGGATGGAGTCCGCAGGAAAGCAGAGAGGGCCAAATTGTCTGGGGCATTTGGAAGAGTTCCAGGAGGCAGTGAGAACCAGCATTACTTTTCCCCGGTGGAACCTCTGCTGTGGCAGCAAAAGCTGGACGTTTGTCTTTTTTGCTCCTGAGGATGCCGAAAGCGAAAACAGGTGCTTTTGAGGATGGAGTCCGCAGGAAAGCAGAGAGGGCCAAATAGTCCAGGGTATTTGAAAGGGTTCCAGGACGCAGTGAGAACCAGCATTACTTTTCCCCGCTGGCACCTTTGCTGTGGCAGCAAAAGCTGGACGTTTGTCTTTTTTGCTCCGGAGGCTGCCGAAAGCGAAAACAGGTGCTTTTGAGGATGGAGTCCGCAGGAAAGCAGAGAGGGCCAAATTGTCTGTGGCTTTTGAAGAGGTTCCAGGAGGCAGTGAGAACCAGCATTACTTTTCCCCGCTGGCACCTTTGCTGTGGCAGCAAAACCTGGACGTTTGTCTTTTTTGCTCCGGAGGCTGCCGAAAGCGAAAACAGGTGCTTTTGAGGATGGAGTCCGCAGGAAAGCAGAGAGGGCCAAATTGTCTGGGGCATTTGAAAGGGTTCCAGGAGGCAGTGAGAACCAGCATTACTTTTGCCCGCTGGCACCTTTGCTGTGGCAGCAAAAGCTGGACATTTGTCTTTTTTGCCCTGAGGATGCCGAAAGCGAAAACAGGTGCTTTTGAGGATGGAATCCGCAGGAAAGCAGAGAGGGCCAAATTGTCTGTGGCTTTTGAAGAGGTTCCAGGAGGCAATGAGGACCAGCATTACTTTTCCCCGCTGGCACCTTTGCTGTGGCAGCAAAAGCTGGACGTTTGTCTTTTTTGCTCTGGAGGCTGCCGAAAGCGAAAAGAGGTGCTTTTGAGGATGGAGTCCGCAGGAAAGCAGAGAGGGCCAAATTGACTGGGGCATTTGAAAGGGTTCCAGGAGGCAGTGAGAACCGGCATTACTTTTCCCCGGTGGAACCTCTGCTGTGGCAGCAAAAGCTGGACGTTTGTCTTTTTTTCTCCGGAGGCTGCCGAAAGCGAAAACAGGTGCTTTTGAGGATGGAGTCCGCAGGAAAGCAGAGAGGGCCAAATTGTCTGGGGCATTTGAAAGGGTTCCAGGAGGCAGTGAGAACCAGCATTACTTTTCCCGGCTGGCACCTTTGCTGTGGCAGCAAAACCTGGACGTTTGTCTTTTTTGCTCCGGAGGTTGCCGAAAGCGAAAACAGGTGCTTTTGAGGATGGAGTCCGCAGGAAAGTAGAGAGGGCCAAATTGTCTGTGGCATTTGAAAGAGTTCCAGGAGGCAGTGAGAACCAGCATTACTTTTCCCGGCTGGCACCTTTGCTGTGGCAGCAAAACCTGGACGTTTGTCTTTTTTGCTCCTGAGGCTGCCAAAAACAAAAACAGGTGCTTTTGAGGATGGAGTCCGCAGGAAAGCAGAGAGGGCCAAATTGTCTGGGGCATTTGGAAGAGTTCCAGGAGGCAGTGAGAACCAGCATTACTTTTCCCCGGTGGAACCTCTGCTGTGGCAGCAAAAGCTGGACGTTTGTCTTTTTTGCTCCTGAGGATGCCGAAAGCGAAAACAGGTGCTTTTGAGGATGGAGTCCGCAGGAAAGCAGAGAGGGCCAAATGGTCTGGGGCATTTGAAAGAGTTCCAGGAGGCAGTGAGAACCAGCATTACTTTTCCCCGCTGGCACCTTTGCTGTGGCAGCAAAAGCTGGACGTTTGTCTTTTTTGCTCCGGAGGCTGCCGAAAGCGAAAACAGGTGCTTTTGAGGATGGAGTCCGCAGGAAAGCAGAGAGGGCCAAATAGTCCGGGGTATTTGAAAGGGTTCCAGGACGCAGTGAGAACCAGCATTACTTTTCCCCGCTGGCACCTTTGCTGTGGCAGCAAAAGCTGGACGTTTGTCTTTTTTGCTCCGGAGGCTGCCGAAAGCGAAAACAGGTGCTTTTGAGGATGGAGTCCGCAGGAAAGCAGAGAGGGCCAAATTGTCTGTGGCTTTTGAAGAGGTTCCAGGAGGCAGTGAGAACCAGCATTACTTTTCCCCGCTGGCACCTTTGCTGTGGCAGCAAAACCTGGACGTTTGTCTTTTTTGCTCCGGAGGCTGCCGAAAGCGAAAAGAGGTGCTTTTGAGGATGGAGTCCGCAGGAAAGCAGAGAGGGCCAAATTGTCTGGGGCATTTGAAAGGGTTCCAGGAGGCAGTGAGAACCAGCATTACTTTTGCCCGCTGGCACCTTTGCTGTGGCAGTAAAAGCTGGACATTTGTCTTTTTTGCTCCTGAGGATGCCGAAAGCGAAAAGAGGTGCTTTTGAGGATGGAATCCGCAGGAAAGCAGAGAGGGCCAAATTGTCTGTGGCTTTTGAAGAGGTTCCAGGAGGCAATGAGGACCAGCATTACTTTTCCCCGCTGGCACCTTTGCTGTGGCAGCAAAAGCTGGACGTTTGTCTTTTTTGCTCTGGAGGCTGCCGAAAGCGAAAAGAGGTGCTTTTGAGGATGGAGTCCGCAGGAAAGCAGAGAGGGCCAAATTGTCTGTGGCATTTGAAGAGGTTCCAGGAGGCAATGAGGACCAGCATCACTTTTCCCCGCTGGCACCTTTGCTGTGGCAGCAAAAGCTGGACGTTTGTCTTTTTTGCTCCTGAGGCTGCCGAAAGCGAAAACAGGTGCTTTTGAAGATGGAGTCCGCAGGAAAGCAGAGAGGGCCAAATTGTCTGGGGCATTTGAAAGGGTTCCAGGAGGCAGTGAGAACCGGCATTACTTTTCCCCGATGGAACCTCTGCTGTGGCAGCAAAACCTGGACGTTTGTCTTTTTTGCTCCGGAGGCTGCCGAAAGCGAAAACAGGTGCTTTTGAGGATGGAGTCTGCAGGAAAGCAGAGAGGGCCAAATTGTCTGGGGCATTTGAAAGGGTTCCAGGAGGCAGTGAGAACCAGCATTACTTTTCCCGGCTGGCACCTTTGCTGTGGCAGCAAAACCTGGACGTTTGTCTTTTTTGCTCCGGAGGCTGCCGAAAGCGAAAAGAGGTGCTTTTGAGGATGGAGTCCGCAGGAAAGCAGAGAGGGCCAAATTGTCTGTGGCATTTGAAGAGGTTCCAGGAGGCAATGAGGACCAGCATCACTTTTCCCCGCTGGCACCTTTGCTGTGGCAGCAAAAGCTGGACGTTTGTCTTTTTTGCTCCGGAGGCTGCCGAAAGCGAAAAGAGGTGCTTTTGAGGATGGAGTCCGCAGGAAAGCAGAGAGGGCCAAATTGTCTGGGGCATTTGAAAGGGTTCCAGGAGGCAGTGAGAACCAGCATTACTTTTCCCGGCTGGCACCTTTGCTGTGGCAGCAAAAGCTGGACGTTTGTCTTTTTTGCTCCGGAGGCTGCCGAAAGCGAAAACAGGTGCTTTTGAGGATGGAATCCGCAGGAAAGCAGGGAGGGCCAAATAGTCTGGGGCATTTGAAAGGGTTCCAGGAGGCAGTGAGAACCAGCATTACTTTTCCCCGCTGGCACCTTTGCTGTGGCAGCAAAACCTGGACGTTTGTCTTTTTTCCTCTGGAGGATGCCGAAAGTAAAAACAGGTACTTTTGAGGATGGAGTCCGCAGGAAAGCAGAGAGGGCCAAATTGTCTGGGGCATTTGAAAGGGTTCCAGGAGGCAGTGAGAACCAGCATTACTTTTCCCCGCTGGCACCTTTGCTGTGGCAGCAAAAGCTGGACGTTTGTCTTTTTTGCTCCGGAGGCTGCCGAAAGCGAAAACAGGTGCTTTTGAGGATGGAGTCCGCAGGAAAGCAGAGAGGGCCAAATTGTCTGGGGCATTTGAAAGGGTTCCAGGAGGCAGTGAGAACCAGCATTACTTTTCCCCGCTGGCACCTTTGCTGTGGCAGCAAAAGCTGGACGTTTGTCTTTTTTGCTCCGGAAGCTGCCGAAAGCGAATACAGGTGCTTTTGAGGATGGAGTCCGCAGGAAAGCAGAGAGGGCCAAATTGTCTGGGGCATTTGAAAGGGTTCCAGGAGGCAGTGAGAACCAGCATTACTTTTCCCCGCTGGCACCTTTGCTGTGGCAGCAAAACCTGGACGTTTGTCTTTTTTGCTCCAGAGGTTGCCGAAAGCGAAAACAGGTGCTTTTGAGGATGGAGTCCGCAGGAAAGCAGAGAGTGCCAAATTGTCTGGGGCATTTGAAAGGGTTCCAGGAGGCAGTGAGAACCAGCATTACTTTTGCCTGCTGGCACCTTTGCTGTGGCAGCAAAAGCTGGACGTTTGTCTTTTTTGCTCCGGAGGTTGCCGAAAGCGAAAACAGGTGCTTTTGAGGATGGAGTCCGCAGGAAAGTAGAGAGGGCCAAATTGTCTGTGGCATTTGAAAGAGTTCCAGGAGGCAGTGAGAACCAGCATTACTTTTCCCGGCTGGCACCTTTGCTGTGGCAGCAAAACCTGGACGTTTGTCTTTTTTGCTCCTGAGGCTGCCAAAAACAAAACCAGGTGCTTTTGAGGATGGAGTCCGCAGGAAAGCAGAGAGGGCCAAATTGTCTGGGGCATTTGGAAGAGTTCCAGGAGGCAGTGAGAACCAGCATTACTTTTCCCCGGTGGAACCTCTGCTGTGGCAGCAAAAGCTGGACGTTTGTCTTTTTTGCTCCTGAGGATGCCGAAAGCGAAAACAGGTGCTTTTGAGGATGGAGTCCGCAGGAAAGCAGAGAGGGCCAAATGGTCTGGGGCATTTGAAAGAGTTCCAGGAGGCAGTGAGAACCAGCATTACTTTTCCCCGCTGGCACCTTTGCTGTGGCAGCAAAAGCTGGACGTTTGTCTTTTTTGCTCCGGAGGCTGCCGAAAGCGAAAACAGGTGCTTTTGAGGATGGAGTCCGCAGGAAAGCAGAGAGGGCCAAATAGTCCAGGGTATTTGAAAGGGTTCCAGGACGCAGTGAGAACCAGCATTACTTTTCCCCGCTGGCACCTTTGCTGTGGCAGCAAAAGCTGGACGTTTGTCTTTTTTGCTCCGGAGGCTGCCGAAAGCGAAAACAGGTGCTTTTGAGGATGGAGTCCGCAGGAAAGCAGAGAGGGCCAAATTGTCTGTGGCTTTTGAAGAGGTTCCAGGAGGCAGTGAGAACCAGCATTACTTTTCCCCGCTGGCACCTTTGCTGTGGCAGCAAAACCTGGACGTTTGTCTTTTTTCCTCTGGAGGATGCCGAAAGTGAAAACAGGTGCTTTTGAGGATGGAGTCCGCAGGAAAGCAGAGAGGGCCAAATTGTCTGTGGCATTTGAAAGAGTTCCAGGAGGCAGTGAGAACCAGCATTACTTTTGCCTGCTGGCACCTTTGCTGTGGCAGCAAAAGCTGGACGTTTGTCTTTTTTGCTCCGGAGGTTGCCGAAAGCGAAAACAGGTGCTTTTGAGGATGGAGTCCGCAGGAAAGTAGAGAGGGCCAAATTGTCTGTGGCATTTGAAAGAGTTCCAGGAGGCAGTGAGAACCAGCATTACTTTTCTTGGCTGGCACCTTTGCTGTGGCAGCAAAACCTGGACGTTTGTCTTTTTTGCTCCTGAGGCTGCCAAAAACAAAACCAGGTGCTTTTGAGGATGGAGTCCGCAGGAAAGCAGAGAGGGCCAAATTGTCTGGGGCATTTGGAAGAGTTCCAGGAGGCAGTGAGAACCAGCATTACTTTTCCCCGGTGGAACCTCTGCTGTGGCAGCAAAAGCTGGACGTTTGTCTTTTTTGCTCCTGAGGATGCCGAAAGCGAAAACAGGTGCTTTTGAGGATGGAGTCCGCAGGAAAGCAGAGAGGGCCAAATGGTCTGGGGCATTTGAAAGAGTTCCAGGAGGCAGTGAGAACCAGCATTACTTTTCCCCGCTGGCACCTTTGCTGTGGCAGCAAAAGCTGGACGTTTGTCTTTTTTGCTCCGGAGGCTGCCGAAAGCGAAAACAGGTGCTTTTGAGGATGGAGTCCGCAGGAAAGCAGAGAGGGCCAAATAGTCCAGGGTATTTGAAAGGGTTCCAGGACGCAGTGAGAACCAGCATTACTTTTCCCCGCTGGCACCTTTGCTGTGGCAGCAAAAGCTGGACGTTTGTCTTTTTTGCTCCGGAGGCTGCCGAAAGCGAAAACAGGTGCTTTTGAGGATGGAGTCCGCAGGAAAGCAGAGAGGGCCAAATTGTCTGTGGCTTTTGAAGAGGTTCCAGGAGGCAGTGAGAACCAGCATTACTTTTCCCCGCTGGCACCTTTGCTGTGGCAGCAAAACCTGGACGTTTGTCTTTTTTCCTCTGGAGGATGCCGAAAGTGAAAACAGGTGCTTTTGAGGATGGAGTCCGCAGGAAAGCAGAGAGGGCCAAATTGTCTGTGGCATTTGAAAGAGTTCCAGGAGGCAGTGAGAACCAGCATTACTTTTGCCTGCTGGCACCTTTGCTGTGGCAGCAAAAGCTGGACGTTTGTCTTTTTTGCTCCGGAGGTTGCCGAAAGCGAAAACAGGTGCTTTTGAGGATGGAGTCCGCAGGAAAGTAGAGAGGGCCAAATTGTCTGTGGCATTTGAAAGAGTTCCAGGAGGCAGTGAGAACCAGCATTACTTTTCCCGGCTGGCACCTTTGCTGTGGCAGCAAAACCTGGACGTTTGTCTTTTTTGCTCCTGAGGCTGCCAAAAACAAAACCAGGTGCTTTTGAGGATGGAGTCCGCAGGAAAGCAGAGAGGGCCAAATTGTCTGGGGCATTTGAAAGGGTTCCAGGAGGCAGTGAGAACCAGCATTACTTTTCCCCGCTGGCACCTTTGCTGTGGCAGCAAAAGCTGGACGTTTGTCTTTTTTGCTCCGGAGGCTGCCGAAAGCGAAAACAGGTGCTTTTGAGGATGGAGTCCGCAGGAAAGCAGAGAGGGCCAAATTGTCTGGGGCATTTGAAAGGGTTCCAGGAGGCAGTGAGAACCAGCATTACTTTTCCCGGCTGGCACCTTTGCTGTGGCAGCAAAAGCTGGACGTTTGTCTTTTTTGCTCCGGAAGCTGCCGAAAGCGAATACAGGTGCTTTTGAGGATGGAGTCCGCAGGAAAGCAGAGAGGGCCAAATTGTCTGGGGCATTTGAAAGGGTTCCAGGAGGCAGTGAGAACCAGCATTACTTTTCCCCGCTGGCACCTTTGCTGTGGCAGCAAAACCTGGACGTTTGTCTTTTTTGCTCCAGAGGTTGCCGAAAGCGAAAACACGTGCTTTTGAGGATGGAGTCCGCAGGAAAGCAGAGAGGGCCAAATTGTCTGGGGCATTTGAAAGGGTTCCAGGAGGCAGTGAGAACCAGCATTACTTTTGCCTGCTGGCACCTTTGCTGTGGCAGCAAAACCTGGACGTTTGTCTTTTTTGCTCCGGAGGTTGCCGAAAGCGAAAACAGGTGCTTTTGAGGATGGAGTCCGCAGGAAAGTAGAGAGGGCCAAATTGTCTGTGGCATTTGAAAGAGTTCCAGGAGGCAGTGAGAACCAGCATTACTTTTCCCGGCTGGCACCTTTGCTGTGGCAGCAAAAGCTGGACGTTTGTCTTTTTTGCTCCTGAGGCTGCCAAAAACAAAAACAGGTGCTTTTGAGGATGGAGTCCGCAGGAAAGCAGAGAGGGCCAAATTGTCTGGGGCATTTGGAAGAGTTCCAGGAGGCAGTGAGAACCAGCATTACTTTTCCCCGCTGGCACCTTTGCTGTGGCAGCAAAACCTGGACGTTTGTCTTTTTTGCTCCTGAGGTTGCCGAAAGCGAAAACAGGTGCTTTTGAGGATGGAGTCCGCAGGAAAGCAGAGAGGGCCAAATTGTCTGTGGCTTTTGAAGAGGTTCCAGGAGGCAGTGAGAACCAGCATTACTTTTCCCCGCTGGCACCTTTGCTGTGGCAGCAAAACCTGGACGTTTGTCTTTTTTCCTCTGGAGGATGCCGAAAGTGAAAACAGGTGCTTTTGAGGATGGAGTCCGCAGGAAAGCAGAGAGGGCCAAATGGTCTGGGGCATTTGAAAGAGTTCCAGGAGGCAGTGAGAACCAGCATTACTTTTGCCCGCTGGCACCTTTGCTGTGGCAGCAAAAGCTGGACGTTTGTCTTTTTTGCTCTGGAGGCTGCCGAAATCGAAAACAGGTGCTTTTGAGGATGGAGTCGGCAGGAAAGCAGAGAGGGCCAAATTGTCTGGGGCATTTGAAAGGGTTCCAGGAGGCAGTGAGAACCAGCATTACTTTTCCCGGCTGGCACCTTTGCTGTGGCAGCAAAAGCTGGACGTTTGTCTTTTTTGCTCCGGAGGCTGCCGAAAGGGAAAACAGGTGCTTTTGAGGATGGAGTCCGCAGGAAAGCAGAGAGGGCCAAATTGATTGGGGCATTTGAAAGAGTTCCAGGAGGCAGTGAGAACCAGCATTACTTTTCCTAGCTGGCACCTTTGCTGTGGCAGCAAAAGCTGGACGTTTGTCTTTTTTGCTCCGGAGGCTGCCGAAAGCGAAAACAGGTGCTTTTGAGGATGGAGTCCGCAGGAAAGCAGAGAGGGCCAAATTGTCTGGGGCATTTGAAAGAGTTCCAGGAGGCAGTGAGAACCAGCATTACTTTTGCCCGCTGGCACCTTTGCTGTGGCAGGAAAACCTGGACGTTTGTCTTTATTGTTCCTGAGGTTGCCGAAAGCGAAAACAGGTGCTTTTGAGGATGGAGTCCGCAGGAAAGCAGAGAGGGCCAAATTGTCTGGGGCATTTGAAGAGGTTCCAGGAGGCAATGAGGACCAGCATTACTTTTCCCCGCTGGCACCTTTGCTGTGGCAGCAAAAGCTGGACGTTTGTCTTTTTTGCTCCGGAGGCTGCCGAAAGCGAAAACAGGTGCTTTTGAGGATGGAGTCCGCAGGAAAGCAGAGAGGGCCAAATAGTCCGGGGCATTTGAAAGAGTTCCAGGAGGCAGTGAGAACCAGCATTACTTTTCCCCGATGGCACCTTTGCTGTGGCAGCAAAAGCTGGACGTTTGTCTTTTTTGCTCCTGAGGATGCCGAAAGCGAAAACAGGTGCTTTTGAGGATGGAGTCCGCAGGAAAGCAGAGAGGGCCAAATGGTCTGGGGCATTTGAAAGAGTTCCAGGAGGCAGTGAGAACCAGCATTACTTTTCCCCGCTGGCACCTTTGCTGTGGCAGCAAAAGCTGGACGTTTGTCTTTTTTGCTCCTGAGGCTGCCGAAAGCGAAAACAGGTGCTTTTGAGGATGCAGTCCGCAGGAAAGCAGAGAGGGCCAAATAGTCTGGGGCATTTGAAAGGGTTCCAGGAGGCAGTGAGAACCAGCATTACTTTTCCCGGCTGGCACCTTTGCTGTGGCAGCAAAAGCTGGACGTTTGTCTTTTTTGCTCCGGAGGTTGCCGAAAGTGAAAACAGGTGCTTTTGAGGATGGAGTCCGCAGGAAAGCAGAGAGGGCCAAATTGTCTGTGGCATTTGAAGAGGTTCCAGGAGGCAGTGAGAACCAGCATTACTTTTCCCCGCTGGCACCTTTGCTGTGGCAGCAAAAGCTGGACGTTTGTCTATTTTGCTCCGGAGGCTGCCGAAAGCGAAAACAGGTGCTTTTGAGGATGCAGTCCGCAGGAAAGCAGAGAGGGCCAAATGGTCTGGGGCATTTGAAAGAGTTCCAGGAGGCAGTGAGAACCAGCATTTCTTTTGCCCGCTGGCACCTTTGCTGTGGCAGCAAAACCTGGACGTTTGTCTTTTTTGCTCCGGAGGCTGCCGAAAGCGAAAACAGGTGCTTTTGAGGATGGAGTCCGCAGGAAAGCAGAGAGGGCCAAATTGTCTGGGGCATTTGAAAGAGTTCCAGGAGGCAGTGAGAACCAGCATTACTTTTGCCCGCTGGCACCTTTGCTGTGGCAGGAAAACCTGGACGATTGTCTTTATTGTTCCTGAGGTTGCCGAAAGCGAAAAGAGGTGCTTTTGAGGATGGAGTCCGCAGGAAAGCAGAGAGGGCCAAATTGTCTGTGGCATTTGAAGAGGTTCCAGGAGGCAATGAGGACCAGCATCACTTTTGCCCGCTGGCACCTTTGCTGTGGCAGCAAAAGCTGGACGTTTGTCTTTTTTGCTCCTGAGGTTGCCGAAAGCGAAAACAGGTGCTTTTGAGGATGGAGTCCGCAGGAAAGCAGAGAGGGCCAAATTGTCTGTGGCATTTGAAGAGGTTCCAGGAGGCAATGAGGACCAGCATTACTTTTCCCCGCTGGCACCTTTGCTGTGGCAGCAAAACCTGGACGTTTGTCTTTTTTGCTCCGGAGGCTGCCGAAAGCGAAAACAGGTGCTTTTGAGGATGCAGTCGGCAGGAAAGCAGAGAGGGCCAAATAGTCTGGGGCATTTGAAAGGGTTCCAGGAGGCAGTGAGAACCAGCATTACTTTTCCCGGCTGGCACCTTTGCTGTGGCAGCAAAAGCTGGACGTTTGTCTTTTTTGCTCCGGAGGTTGCCGAAAGCGAAAACAGGTGCTTTTGAGGATGGAGTCCGCAGGAAAGCAGAGAGGGCCAAATTGTCTGTGGCATTTGAAGAGGTTCCAGGAGGCAGTGAGAACCAGCATTACTTTTCCCCGCTGGCACCTTTGCTGTGGCAGCAAAAGCTGGACGTTTGTCTTTTTTGCTCCGGAGGCTGCCGAAAGCGAAAACAGGTGCTTTTGAGGATGCAGTCCGCAGGAAAGCAGAGAGGGCCAAATGGTCTGGGGCATTTGAAAGAGTTCCAGGAGGCAGTGAGAACCAGCATTTCTTTTGCCCGCTGGCACCTTTGCTGTGGCAGCAAAACCTGGACGTTTGTCTTTTTTGCTCCTGAGGTTGCCGAAAGCGAAAACAGGTGCTTTTGAGGATGGAGTCCGCAGGAAAGCAGAGAGGGCCAAATTGTGGCATTTGAAGAGGTTCCAGGAGGCAATGAGGACCAGCATTACTTTTCCCCGCTGGCACCTTTGCTGTGGCAGCAAAAGCGGGACGTTTGTCTTTTTTGCTCCGGAGGCTGCCGAAAGCGAAAACAGGTGCTTTTGAGGATGGAATCCGCAGGAAAGCAGAGAGGGCCAAATAGTCTGGGGCATTTGAAAGGGTTCCAGAAGGCAGTGAGAACCAGCATTACTTTTCCCCGCTGGCACCTTTGCTGTGGCAGCAAAACCTGGACGTTTGTCTTTTTTGCTCCTGAGGATGCCGAAAGTGAAAACAGGTGCTTTTGAGGATGGAGTCCGCAGGAAAGCAGAGAGGGCCAAATTGTCTGTGGCATTTGAAAGGGTTCCAGGAGGCAGTGAGAACCAGCATTACTTTTCCCCGCTGGCACCTTTGCTGTGGCAGCAAAAGCTGGACGTTTGTCTTTTTTGCTCCTGAGGCTGCCGAAAGCGAAAACAGGTGCTTTTGAGGATGGAGTCCGCAGGAAAGCAGAGAGAGCCAAATTGTCTTTGGCATTTGAAGAGGTTCCAGGAGGCAATGAGGACCAGCATCACTTTTCCCCGCTGGCACCTTTGCTGTGGCAGCAAAAGGTGGACGTTTGTCTTTTTTGCTCTGGAGGCTGCCGAATGCGAAAACAGGTGCTTTTGAGGATGGAGTCCGCAGGAAAGCAGAGAGGGCCAAATTGTCTGTGGCATTTGAAAGGGTTCCAGGAGGCAGTGAGAACCAGCATTACTTTTCCCGGCTGGCACCTTTGCTGTGGCAGCAAAAGCTGGACGTTTGTCTTTTTTGCTCCGGAGGCTGCCGAAAGCGAAAACAGGTGCTTTTGAGGATGCAGTCCGCAGGAAAGCAGAGAGGGCCAAATTGTCTGGGGCATTTGAAAGAGTTCCAGGAGGCAGTGAGAACCAGCATTTCTTTTGCCCGCTGGCACATTTGCTGTGGCAGCAAAACCTGGACGTTTGTCTTTTTTGCTCCTGAGGTTGCCGAAAGCGAAAACAGGTGCTTTTGAGGATGGAGTCCGCAGGAAAGCAGAGAGGGCCAAATTGTCTGTGGCATTTGAAGAGGTTCCAGGAGGCAATGAGGACCAGCATTACTTTTCCCCGCTGGCACCTTTGCTGTGGCAGCAAAAGCGGGACGTTTGTCTTTTTTGCTCCGGAGGCTGCCGAAAGCGAAAACAGGTGCTTTTGAGGATGGAATCCGCAGGAAAGCAGAGAGGGCCAAATAGTCTGGGGCATTTGAAAGGGTTCCAGAAGGCAGTGAGAACCAGCATTACTTTTCCCCGCTGGCACCTTTGCTGTGGCAGCAAAACCTGGACGTTTGTCTTTTTTGCTCCTGAGGATGCCGAAAGTGAAAACAGGTGCTTTTGAGGATGGAGTCCGCAGGAAAGCAGAGAGGGCCAAATTGTCTGTGGCATTTGAAAGGGTTCCAGGAGGCAGTGAGAACCAGCATTACTTTTCCCCGCTGGCACCTTTGCTGTGGCAGCAAAAGCTGGACGTTTGTCTTTTTTGCTCCTGAGGCTGCCGAAAGCGAAAACAGGTGTTTTTGAGGATGGAGTCCGCAGGAAAGCAGAGAGAGCCAAATTGTCTTTGGCATTTGAAGAGGTTCCAGGAGGCAATGAGGACCAGCATTACTTTTCCCGGCTGGCACCTTTGCTGTGGCAGCAAAAGCTGGACGTTTGTCTTTTTTGCTCCGGAGGCTGCCGAAAGCGAAAACAGGTGCTTTTGAGGATGCAGTCCGCAGGAAAGCAGAGAGGGCCAAATTGTCTGGGGCATTTGAAAGAGTTCCAGGAGGCAGTGAGAACCAGCATTACTTTTCCCCGCTGGCACCTTTGCTGTGGCAGCAAAAGCTGGACGTTTGTCTTTATTGTTCCTGAGGTTGCCGAAAGCGAAAACAGGTGCTTTTGAGGATGGAGTCCGCAGGAAAGCAGAGAGGGCCAAATTGTCTGGGGCATTTGAAGAGGTTCCAGGAGGCAATGAGGACCAGCATCACTTTTCCCTGCTGGCACCTTTGCTGTGGCAGCAAAAGCTGGACGTTTGTCTTTTTTGCTCCTGAGGCTGCCGAAAGCGAAAACAGTTGCTTTTGAGGATGGAGTCCGCAGGAAAGCAGAGAGGGCCAAATTGTCTGGGGCATTTGAAAGGGTTCCAGGACGCAGTGAGAACCAGCATTACTTTTCCCGGCTGGCACCTTTGCTGTGGCAGCAAAAGCTGGACGTTTGTCTTTTTTGCTCCGGAGGTTGCCGAAAGCGAAAACAGGTGCTTTTGAGGATGGAGTCCGCAGGAAAGCAGAGAGGGCCAAATTGTCTGGGGCATTTGAAAGGGTTCCAGTTGGCAGTGAGAACCAGCATTACTTTTCCCGGCTGGCACCTCTGCTGTGGCAGCAAAAGCTGGACGTTTGTCTTTTTTGCTCCTGAGGTTCCCGAAAGCGAAAACAGGTGCTTTTGAGGATGGAGTCCGCAGGAAAGCAGAGAGGGCCAAATTGTCTGTGGCATTTGAAGAGGTTCCAGGACGCAGTGAGAACCAGCATTACTTTTCCCCGCTGGCACCTTTGCTGTGGCAGCAAAAGCTGGACATTTGTCTTTTTTGCTCCTGAGGATGCCGAAAGCGAAAACAGGTGCTTTTGAGGATGGAGTCCGCAGGAAAGCAGAGAGGGCCAAATTGTCTGTGGCTTTTGAAGAGGTTCCAGGAGGCAGTGAGAACCAGCATTACTTTTCCCCGCTGGCACCTTTGCTGTGGCAGCAAAACCTGGACGTTTGTCTTTTTTGCTCTGGAGGATGCCGAAAGTGAAAACAGGTGCTTTTGAGGATGGAGTCCGCAGGAAAGCAGAGAGGGCCAAATTGTCTGGGGCATTTGAAAGGGTTCCAGGAGGCAGTGAGAACCAGCATTACTTTTCCCCGCTGGCACCTTTGCTGTGGCAGCAAAAGCTGGACGTTTGTCTTTTTTGCTCCTGAGGATGCCGAAAGCGAAAAGAGGTGCTTTTGAGGATGGAGTCCGCAGGAAAGCAGAGAGGGCCAAATTGTCTGGGGCATTTGAAAGGGTTCCAGGAGGCAGTGAGAACCAGCATTACTTTTCCCCGCTGGCACCTTTGCTGTGGCAGCAAAAGCTGGACGTTTGTCTTTTTTGCTCCCGAGGCTGCCGAAAGCGAAAACAGGTGCTTTTGAGGATGGAGTCCGCAGGAAAGCAGAGAGGGCCAAATTGTCTGGGGCATTTGAAAGGGTTCCAGGAGGCAGTGAGAACCAGCATTACTTTTGCCCGCTGGCACCTTTGCTGTGGCAGCAAAACCTGGACGTTTGTCTTTTTTGCTCCGGAGGTTGCCGAAAGCGAAAACAGGTGCTTTTGAGGATGGAGTCCGCAGGAAAGCAGAGAGGGCCAAATTGTCTGGGGCATTTGAAAGGGTTCCAGGAGGCAGTGAGAACCAGCATTACTTTTGCCCGCTGGCACCTTTGCTGTGGCAGCAAAACCTGGACGTTTGTCTTTTTTGCTCCGGAGGTTGCCGAAAGCGAAAACAGGTGCTTTTGAGGATGGAGTCCGCAGGAAAGTAGAGAGGGCCAAATTGTCTGTGGCATTTGAAAGGGTTCCAGGAGGCAGTGAGAACCAGCATTACTTTTCCCCGCTGGCACCTTTGCTGTGGCAGCAAAAGCTGGACGTTTGTCTTTTTTGCTCCGGAGGCTGCCGAAAGCGAAAACAGGTGCTTTTGAGGATGGAGTCCGCAGGAAAGCAGAGAGGGCCAAATTGTCTGTGGCATTTGAAAGGGTTCCAGGAGGCAGTGAGAACCAGCATTACTTTTCCCCGGTGGCACCTCTGCTGTGGCAGCAAAAGCTGGACGTTTTTCTTTTTTGCTCCGGAGGCTGCCGAAAGCGAAAACAGGTGCTTTTGAGGATGGAGTCCGCAGGAAAGCAGAGAGGGCCAAATGGTCTGGGGCATTTGAAAGAGTTCCAGGAGGCAGTGAGAACCAGCATTACTTTTGCCCGCTGGCACCTTTGCTGTGGCAGGAAAACCTGGACGTTTGTCTTTTTTGCTCCGGAGGCTGCCGAAAGCGAAAACAGGTGCTTTTGAGGATGGAGTCCGCAGGAAAGCAGAGAGGGCCAAATTGTCTGTGGCATTTGAAGAGGTTCCAGGAGGCAATGAGGACCAGCATAACTTTTCCCCGCTGGCACCTTTGCTGTGGCAGCAAAAGCTGGACGTTTGTCTTTTTTGCTCCTGAGGTTGCCGAAAGCGAAAACAGGTACTTTTGAGGATGGAGTCCGCAGGAAAGCAGAGAGGGCCAAATGTACTGGGGCATTTGAAGAGGTTCCAGGACGCAGTGAGAACCAGCATTACTTTTCCTAGCTGGCACCTTTGCTGTGGCAGCAAAAGCTGGACGTTTGTCTTTTTTGCTCCTGAGGTTGCCGAAAGCGAAAACAGGTGCTTTTGAGGATGGAGTCCGCAGGAAAGCAGAGAGGGCCAAATTGTCTGGGGCATTTGAAAGAGTTCTAGGAGGTAGTGAGAACTAGCATTACTTTTCCCCGCTGGCACCTTTGCTGTGGCAGCAAAAGCTGGACGTTTGTCTTTTTTGCTCTGGAGGCTGCCGAAAGCGAAAACAGGTGCTTTTGAGGATGGAGTCGGCAGGAAAGCAGAGAGGGCCAAATTGTCTGGGGCATTTGAAAGGGTTCCAGGAGGCAGTGAGAACCAGCATTACTTTTCCCGGCTGGCACCTTTGCTGTGGCAGCAAAAGCTGGACGTTTGTCTTTTTTGCTCCCGAGGCTGCCGAAAGCGAAAACAGGTACTTTTGAGGATGGAGTCCGCAGGAAAGCAGAGAGGGCCAAATTGACTGGGGCATTTGAAGAGGTTCCAGGACGCAGTGAGAACCAGCATTACTTTTCCTAGCTGGCACCTTTGCTGTGGCAGCAAAAGCTGGACGTTTGTCTTTTTTGCTCCGGAGGTTGCCGAAAGCGAAAACAGGTGCTTTTGAGGATGGAGTCCGCAGGAAAGCAGAGAGGGCCAAATTGTCTGGGGCATTTGAAAGAGTTCTAGGAGGTAGTGAGAACTAGCACTACTTTTCCCCGCTGGCACCTTTGCTGTGGCAGCAAAAGCTGGACGTTTGTCTTTTTTGCTCTGGAGGCTGCCGAAAGCGAAAACAGGTGCTTTTGAGGATGGAGTCGGCAGGAAAGCAGAGAGGGCCAAATTGTCTGGGGCATTTGAAAGGGTTCCAGGAGGCAGTGAGAACCAGCATTACTTTTCCCGGCTGGCACCTTTGCTGTGGCAGCAAAAGCTGGACGTTTGTCTTTTTTGCTCCCGAGGCTGCCGAAAGCGAAAACAGGTGCTTTTGAGGATGGAGTCCGCATGAAAGCAGAGAGGGCCAAATTGACTGGGGCATTTGAAAGAGTTCCAGGAGGCAGTGACAACCAGCATTACTTTTCTCCGCTGGCACCTTTGCTGTGGCAGCAAAAGCTGGACGTTTGTCTTTTTTGCTCCGGAGGCTGCCGAAAGCGAAAACAGGTGCTTTTGAGGATGGAGTCCGCAGGAAAGCAGAGAGGGCCAAATTGTCTGGGGCATTTGAAAGGGTTCCAGGACGCAGTGAGAACCAGCATTACTTTTCCCCGCTGGCACCTTTGCTGATGCAGCAAAAGCTGGACGTTTGTCTTTTTTGCTCCTGAGGTTGCCGAAAGCGAAAACAGGTGCTTTTGAGGATGGAGTCCGCAGGAAAGCAGAGAGGGCCAAATTGTCTGGGGCATTTGAAAGAGTTCCAGGAGGCAGTGAGAACCAGCATTACTTTTCCCCGGTGGCACCTCTGCTGTGGCAGCAAAAGCTGGACGTTTGTATTTTTTGCTCCTGAGGATGCCGAAAGCGAAAACAGGTGCTTTTGAGGATGGAGTCCGCAGGAAAGCAGAGAGGGCCAAATGGTCTGGGGCATTTGAAAGAGTTCCAGGAGGCAGTGAAAACCAGCATTACTTTTGCCTGCTGGCACCTTTGCTGTGGCAGGAAAACCTGGACGTTTGTCTTTTTTGTTACTGAGGTTGCCGAAAGCGAAAACAGGTGCTTTTGAGGATGGAGTCCGCAGGAAAGCAGAGAGGGCCAAATTGTCTGTGGCATTTGAAGAGGTTCCAGGACGCAGTGAGAACCAGCATTACTTTTCCTAGCTGGCACCTTTGCTGTGGCAGCAAAAGCTGGACGTTTGTCTTTTTTGCTCCTGAGGTTGCCGAAAGCGAAAACAGGTGCTTTTGAGGATGGAGTCCGCAGGAAAGCAGACAGGGCCAAATTGTCTGTGGCATTTGAAAGAGTTCCAGGAGGTAGTGAGAACTAGCATTACTTTTCCCCGCTGGCACCTTTGCTGTGGCAGCAAAAGCTGGACGTTTGTCTTTTTTGCTCTGGAGGCTGCCGAAAGCGAAAACAGGTGCTTTTGAGGATGGAGTCCGCAGGAAAGCAGAGAGGGCCAAATTGTCTGGGGCATTTGAAAGGGTTCCAGGAGGCAGTGAGAACCAGCATTACTTTTCCCGGCTGGCACCTTTGCTGTGGCAGGAAAACCTGGACGTTTGTCTTTATTGTTCCTGAGGTTGCCGAAAGCGAAAACAGGTGCTTTTGAGAATGGAGTCCGCAGGAAAGTAGAGAGGGCCAAATTGTCTGTGGCATTTGAAGAGGTTCCAGGAGGCAATGAGGACCAGCATTACTTTTCCCCGCTGGCACCTTTGCTGTGGCAGCAAAAGCTGGACGTTTGTCTTTTTTGCTCCGGAGGCTGCCGAAAGCGAAAACAGGTGCTTTTGAGGATGGAGTCCGCAGGAAAGCAGAGAGGGCCAAATTGTCTGGGGCATTTTAAAGAGTTCTAGGAGGTAGTGAGAACCAGCATTACTTTTGCCCGCTGGCACCTTTGCTGTGGCAGCAAAAGCTGGACGTTTGTCTTTTTTGCTCTGGAGGCTGCCGAAAGCGAAAACAGGTGCTTTTGAGGATGGAGTCCGCAGGAAAGCAGAGAGGGCCAAATTGTCTGGGGCATTTGAAAGGGTTCCAGCAGGCAGTGAGAACCAGCATTACTTTTCCCCGCTGGCACCTCTGCTGTGGCAGCAAAAGCTGGACGTTTGTCTTTTTTGCTCCTGAGGATGCCGAAAGCGAAAACAGGTGCTTTTGAGGATGGAGTCCGCAGGAAAGCAGAGAGGGCCAAATTGTCTGGGGCATTTGAAAGGGTTCCAGGAGGCAGTGAGAACCAGCATTACTTTTCCCCGCTGGCACCTTTGCTGTGGCAGCAAAACCTGGACGTTTGTCTTTTTTGCTCCGGAGGCTGCCGAAAGCGAAAACAGGTGCTTTTAAGGATGGAGTCCGCAGGAAAGCAGAGAGGGCCAAATTGTCTGTGGCATTCGAAGAGGTTCCAGGAGGCAATGAGGACCAGCATCACTTTTCACCGCTGGCACTTTTGCTGTGGCAGCAAAAGCTGGACGTTTGTCTTTTTTGCTCCTGAGGTTGCCGAAAGCGAAAACAGGTGCTTTTGAGGATGGAGTCCGCAGGAAAGCAGAGAGGGCCAAATTGTCTGTGGCATTTGAAGAGGTTCCAGGAGGCAATGAGGACCAGCATTACTTTTCCCCGCTGGCACCTTTGCTGTGGCAGCAAAACCTGGACGTTTGTCTTTTTTGCTCCGGAGGCTGCCGAAAGCGAAAACAGGTGCTTTTGAGGATGGAATCCGCAGGAAAGCAGAGAGGGCCAAATTGTCTGGGGCATTTGAAAGGGTTCCAGAAGGCAGTGAGAACCAGCATTACTTTTCCCCGCTGGCACCTTTGCTGTGGCAGCAAAACCTGGACGTTTGTCTTTTTTGCTCCTGAGGATGCCGAAAGTGAAAACAGGTGCTTTTGAGGATGGAGTCCGCAGGAAAGTAGAGAGGGCCAAATTGTCTGTGGCATTTGAAAGGGTTCCAGGAGGCAGTGAGAACCAGCATTACTTTTCCCCGCTGGCACCTTTGCTGTGGCAGCAAAAGCTGGACGTTTGTCTTTTTTGCTCCTGAGGCTGCCGAAAGCGAAAACAGGTGCTTTTGAGGATGGAGTCCGCAGGAAAGCAGAGAGAGCCAAATTGTCTGTGGCATTTGAAGAGGTTCCAGGAGGCAATGAGGACCAGCATCACTTTTCCCCGCTGGCACCTTTGCTGTGGCAGCAAAAGGTGGACGTTTGTCTTTTTTGCTCTGGAGGCTGCCGAATGCGAAAACAGGTGCTTTTGAGGATGGAGTCCGCAGGAAAGCAGAGAGGGCCAAATTGTCTGTGGCATTTGAAAGGGTTCCAGGAGGCAGTGAGAACCAGCATTACTTTTCCCGGCTGGCACCTTTGCTGTGGCAGCAAAAGCTGGACGTTTGTCTTTTTTGCTCCGGAGGCTGCCGAAAGCGAAAACAGGTGCTTTTGAGGATGCAGTCCGCAGGAAAGCAGAGAGGGCCAAATTGTCTGGGGCATTTGAAAGAGTTCCAGGAGGCAGTGAGAACCAGCATTACTTTTCCCCGCTGGCACCTTTGCTGTGGCAGCAAAAGCTGGACGTTTGTCTTTATTGTTCCTGAGGTTGCCGAAAGCGAAAACAGGTGCTTTTGAGGATGGAGTCCGCAGGAAAGCAGAGAGGGTCAAATTGTCTGTGGCATTTGAAGAGGTTCCAGGAGGCAATGAGGACCAGCATCACTTTTCCCTGCTGGCACCTTTGCTGTGGCAGCAAAAGCTGGACGTTTGTCTTTTTTGCTCCGGAGGTTGCCGAAAGCGAAAACAGGTGCTTTTGAGGATGGAGTCCGCAGGAAAGCAGAGAGGGCCAAATTGTCTGGGGCATTTGAAAGGGTTCCAGTTGGTAGTGAGAACCAGCATTACTTTTCCCGGCTGGCACCTCTGCTGTGGCAGCAAAAGCTGGACGTTTGTCTTTTTTGCTCCTGAGGTTGCCGAAAGCGAAAACAGGTGCTTTTGAGGATGGAGTCCGCAGGAAAGCAGAGAGGGCCAAATTGTCTGTGGCATTTGAAGAGGTTCCAGGACGCAGTGAGAACCAGCATTACTTTTCCCCGCTGGCACCTTTGCTGTGGCAGCAAAAGCTGGACGTTTGTCTTTTTTGCTCCTGAGGCTGCCGAAAGCGAAAACAGGTGCTTTTGAGGATGGAGTCCGCAGGAAAGCAGAGAGGGCCAAATTGTCTGGGGCATTTGAAAGGGTTCCAGGAGGCAGTGAGAACCAGCATTACTTTTGCCCGCTGGCACCTTTGCTGTGGCAGCAAAAGCTGGACATTTGTCTTTTTTGCTCCTGAGGATGCCGAAAGCGAAAACAGGTGCTTTTGAGGATGGAGTCCGCAGGAAAGACGAGAGGGCCAAATTGTCTGTGGCTTTTGAAAGGGTTCCAGGAGGCAGTGAGAACCAGCATTACTTTTCCCCGCTGGCACATCTGCTGTGGCAGCAAAAGCTGGACGTTTGTCTTTTTTGCTCCTGAGGATGCCGAAAGCGAAAACAGGTGCTTTTGAGGATGGAGTCCGCAGGAAAGCAGAGAGGGCCAAATTGTCTGGGGCATTTGAAAGAGTTCCAGGAGGCAGTGAGAACCAGCATTACTTTTCCCTGCTGGCACCTTTGCTGTGGCAGCAAAAGCTGGACGTTTGTCTTTTTTGCTCCTGAGGCTGCCGAAAGCGAAAACAGGTGCTTTTGAGGATGGAGTCCGCAGGAAAGCAGAGAGGGCCAAATTGTCTGGGGCATTTGAAAGGGTTCCAGGAGGCAGTGAGAACCAGCATTACTTTTGCCCGCTGGCACCTTTGCTGTGGCAGCAAAAGCTGGACATTTGTCTTTTTTGCTCCTGAGGATGCCGAAAGCGAAAACAGGTGCTTTTGAGGATGGAGTCCGCAGGAAAGCAGAGAGGGCCAAATTGTCTGTGGCTTTTGAAGAGGTTCCAGGAGGCAGTGAGAACCAGCATTACTTTTCCCCGCTGGCACCTTTGCTGTGGCAGCAAAACCTGGACGTTTGTCTTTTTTGCTCTGGAGGATGCCGAAAGTGAAAACAGGTGCTTTTGAGGATGGAGTCCGCAGGAAAGCAGAGAGGGCCAAATTGTCTGGGGCATTTGAAAGGGTTCCAGGAGGCAGTGAGAACCAGCATTACTTTTCCCCGCTGGCACCTTTGCTGTGGCAGCAAAACCTGGACGTTTGTCTTTTTTGCTCCTGAGGATGCCGAAAGCGAAAAGAGGTGCTTTTGAGGATGGAGTCCGCAGGAAAGCAGAGAGGGCCAAATTGTCTGGGGCATTTGAAAGGGTTCCAGGAGGCAGTGAGAACCAGCATTACTTTTCCCCGCTGGCACCTTTGCTGTGGCAGCAAAAGCTGGACGTTTGTCTTTTTTGCTCCCGAGGCTGCCGAAAGCGAAAACAGGTGCTTTTGAGGATGGAGTCCGCAGGAAAGCAGAGAGGGCCAAATTGTCTGGGGCATTTGAAAGGGTTCCAGGAGGCAGTGAGAACCAGCATTACTTTTGCCCGCTGGCACCTTTGCTGTGGCAGCAAAACCTGGACGTTTGTCTTTTTTGCTCCGGAGGTTGCCGAAAGCGAAAACAGGTGCTTTTGAGGATGGAGTCCGCAGGAAAGCAGAGAGGGCCAAATTGTCTGTGGCATTTGAAAGGGTTCCAGGAGGCAGTGAGAACCAGCATTACTTTTGCCCGCTGGCACCTTTGCTGTGGCAGCAAAAGCTGGACATTTGTCTTTTTTGCTCCTGAGGATGCCGAAAGCGAAAACAGGTGCTTTTGAGGATGGAGTCCGCAGGAAAGCAGAGAGGGCCAAATTGTCTGTGGCTTTTGAAAGGGTTCCAGGAGGCAGTGAGAACCAGCATTACTTTTCCCCGCTGGCACCTCTGCTGTGGCAGCAAAAGCTGGACGTTTGTCTTTTTTGCTCCTGAGGATGCCGAAAGCGAAAACAGGTGCTTTTGAGGATGGAGTCCGCAGGAAAGCAGAGAGGGCCAAATTGTCTGGGGCATTTGAAAGAGTTCCAGGAGGCAGTGAGAACCAGCATTACTTTTCCCTGCTGGCACCTTTGCTGTGGCAGCAAAAGCTGGACGTTTGTCTTTTTTGCTCCTGAGGCTGCCGAAAGCGAAAACAGGTGCTTTTGAGGATGGAGTCCGCAGGAAAGCAGAGAGGGCCAAATTGTCTGGGGCATTTGAAAGGGTTCCAGGAGGCAGTGAGAACCAGCATTACTTTTGCCCGCTGGCACCTTTGCTGTGGCAGCAAAAGCTGGACATTTGTCTTTTTTGCTCCTGAGGATGCCGAAAGCGAAAACAGGTGCTTTTGAGGATGGAGTCCGCAGGAAAGCAGAGAGGGCCAAATTGTCTGTGGCTTTTGAAGAGGTTCCAGGAGGCAGTGAGAACCAGCATTACTTTTCCCCGCTGGCACCTTTGCTGTGGCAGCAAAACCTGGACGTTTGTCTTTTTTGCTCTGGAGGATGCCGAAAGTGAAAACAGGTGCTTTTGAGGATGGAGTCCGCAGGAAAGCAGAGAGGGCCAAATTGTCTGCGGCATTTGAAAGGGTTCCAGGAGGCAGTGAGAACCAGCATTACTTTTCCCCGCTGGCACCTTTGCTGTGGCAGCAAAAGCTGGACGTTTGTCTTTTTTGCTCCTGAGGATGCCGAAAGCGAAAAGAGGTGCTTTTGAGGATGGAGTCCGCAGGAAAGCAGAGAGGGCCAAATTGTCTGGGGCATTTGAAAGGGTTCCAGGAGGCAGGGAGAACCAGCATTACTTTTCCCCGCTGGCACCTTTGCTGTGGCAGCAAAAGCTGGACGTTTGTCTTTTTTGCTCCCGAGGCTGCCGAAAGCGAAAACAGGTGCTTTTGAGGATGGAGTCCGCAGGAAAGCAGAGAGGGCCAAATTGTCTGGGGCATTTGAAAGGGTTCCAGGAGGCAGTGAGAACCAGCATTACTTTTGCCCGCTGGCACCTTTGCTGTGGCAGCAAAACCTGGACGTTTGTCTTTTTTGCTCCGGAGGTTGCCGAAAGCGAAAACAGGTGCTTTTGAGGATGGAGTCCGCAGGAAAGTAGAGAGGGCCAAATTGTCTGTGGCATTTGAAAGGGTTCCAGGAGGCAGTGAGAACCAGCATTACTTTTCCCCGCTGGCACCTTTGCTATGGCAGCAAAAGCTGGACGTTTGTCTTTTTTGCTCCGGAGGCTGCCGAAAGCGAAAACAGGTGCTTTTGAGGATGGAGTCCGCAGGAAAGCAGAGAGGGCCAAATTGTCTGGGGCATTTGAAAGAGTTCCAGGAGGCAGTGAGAACCAGCATTACTTTTCCCGGCTGGCACCTTTGCTGTGGCAGCAAAACCTGGACGTTTGTCTTTTTTGCTCCGGAGGTTGCCGAAAGCGAAAACAGGTGCTTTTGAGGATGGAGTCCGCAGGAAAGCAGAGAGGGCCAAATTGTCTGGGGCATTTGAAAGGGTTCCAGGAGGCAGTGAGAACCAGCATTACTTTTCCCCGGTGGCACCTCTGCTGTGGCAGCAAAAGCTGGACGTTTGTCTTTTTTGCTCCGGAGGCTGCCGAAAGCGAAAACAGGTGCTTTTGAGGATGGAGTCAGCAGGAAAGCAGAGAGGGCCAAATGGTCTGGGGCATTTGAAAGAGTTCCAGGAGGCAGTGAGAACCAGCATTACTTTTGCCCGCTGGCACCTTTGCTGTGGCAGGAAAACCTGGACGTTTGTCTTTTTTGCTCCTGAGGTTGCCGAAAGCGAAAACAGGTGCTTTTGAGGATGGAGTCCGCAGGAAAGCAGAGAGGGCCAAATTGTCTGTGGCATTTGAAGAGGTTCCAGGAGGCAATGAGGACCAGCATAACTTTTCCCCGCTGGCACCTTTGCTGTGGTAGCAAAAGCTGGACGTTTGTCTTTTTTGCTCCTGAGGTTGCCGAAAGCGAAAACAGGTACTTTTGAGGATGGAGTCCGCAGGAAAGCAGAGAGGGCCAAATTGACTGGGGCATTTGAAGAGGTTCCAGGACGCAGTGAGAACCAGCATTACTTTTCCTAGCTGGCACCTTTGCTGTGGCAGCAAAAGCTGGACGTTTGTCTTTTTTGCTCCTGAGGTTGCCGAAAGCGAAAACAGGTGCTTTTGAGGATGGAGTCCGCAGGAAAGCAGAGAGGGCCAAATTGTCTGTGGCATTTGAAAGAGTTCTAGGAGGTAGTGAGAACTAGCATTACTTTTGCCCGCTGGCACCTTTGCTGTGGCAGCAAAAGCTGGACGTTTGTCTTTTTTGCTCTGGAGGCTGCCGAAAGCGAAAACAGGTGCTTTTGAGGATGGAGTCGGCAGGAAAGCAGAGAGGGCCAAATTGTCTGGGGCATTTGAAAGGGTTCCAGGAGGCAGTGAGAACCAGCATTACTTTTCCCGGCTGGCACCTTTGCTGTGGCAGCAAAAGCTGGACGTTTGTCTTTTTTGCTCCCGAGGCTGCCGAAAGCGAAAACAGGTGCTTTTGAGGATGGAGTCCGCATGAAAGCAGAGAGGGCCAAATTGACTGGGGCATTTGAAAGAGTTCCAGGAGGCAGTGACAACCAGCATTACTTTTCTCCGCTGGCACCTTTGCTGTGGCAGCAAAAGCTGGACGTTTGTCTTTTTTGCTCCGGAGGCTGCCGAAAGCGAAAACAGGTGCTTTTGAGGATGGAGTCCGCAGGAAAGCAGAGAGGGCCAAATTGTCTGGGGCATTTGAAAGAGTTCCAGGAGGCAGTGAGAACCAGCATTACTATTCCCCGCTGGCACCTTTGCTGATGCAGCAAAAGCTGGACGTTTGTCTTTTTTGCTCTTGAGGTTGCCGAAAGCGAAAACAGGTGCTTTTGAGGATGGAGTCCGCAGGAAAGCAGAGAGGGCCAAATTGTCTGTGGCATTTGAAAGAGTTCCAGGAGGCAGTGAGAACCAGCATTACTTTTCCCCGGTGGCACCTCTGCTTTGGCAGCAAAAGCTGGACGTTTGTATTTTTTGCTCCTGAGGATGCCGAAAGCGAAAACAGGTGCTTTTGAGGATGGAGTCCGCAGGAAAGCAGAGAGGGCCAAATGGTCTGGGGCATTTGAAAGAGTTCCAGGAGGCAGTGAAAACCAGCATTACTTTTGCCTGCTGGCACCTTTGCTGTGGCAGGAAAACCTGGACGTTTGTCTTTTTTGTTACTGAGGTTGCAGAAAGCGAAAACAGGTGCTTTTGAGGATGGAGTCCGCAGGAAAGCAGAGAGGGCCAAATTGTCTGTGGCATTTGAAGAGGTTCCAGGACGCAGTGAGAACCAGCATTACTTTTCCCCGCTGGCACCTTTGCTGTGGCAGCAAAAGCTAGACGTTTGTCTTTTTTGCTCTGGAGGCTGCCGAAAGCGAAAACAGGTGCTTTTGAGGATGGAGTCCGCAGGAAAGCAGAGAGGGCCAAATTGTCTGGGGCATTTGAAAGGGTTCCAGGAGGCAGTGAGAACCAGCATTACTTTTCCCGGCTGGCACCTTTGCTGTGGCAGCAAAAGCTGGACGTTTGTCTTTTTTGCTCCGGAGGATGCCGAAAGCGAAAACAGGTGCTTTTGAGGATGGAGTCCGCAGGAAAGCAGAGAGGGCCAAATTGTCTGGGGCATTTTAAAGAGTTCTAGGAGGTAGTGAGAACCAGCATTACTTTTGCCCGCTGGCACCTTTGCTGTGGCAGCAAAAGCTGGACGTTTGTCTTTTTTGCTCTGGAGGCTGCCGAAAGCGAAAACAGGTGCTTTTGAGGATGGAGTCCGCAGGAAAGCAGAGAGGGCCAAATTGTCTGGGGCATTTGAAAGGGTTCCAGGAGGCAGTGAGAACCAGCATTACTTTTCCCGGCTGGCACCTTTGCTGTGGCAGCAAAAGCTGGACGTTTGTCTTTTTTGCTCCGGAGGATGCCGAAAGCGAAAACAGGTGCTTTTGAGGATGGAGTCCGCAGGAAAGCAGAGAGGGCCAAATTGACTGGGGCATTTGAAAGAGTTCCAGGAGGCAGTGAGAACCAGCATTACTTTTGCCCGCTGGCACCTTTGCTGTGGCAGCAAAAGCTGGACGTTTGTCTTTATTGTTCCTGAGGTTGCCGAAAGCGAAAACAGGTGCTTTTGAGAATGGAGTCCGCAGGAAAGTAGAGAGGGCCAAATTGTCTGTGGCATTTGAAGAGGTTCCAGGAGGCAATGAGGACCAGCATTACTTTTCCCCGCTGGCACCTTTGCTGTGGCAGCAAAAGCTGGACGTTTGTCTTTTTTGCTCCGGAGGTTGCCGAAAGCGAAAACAGGTGCTTTTGAGGATGGAGTCCGCAGGAAAGCAGAGAGGGCCAAATTGTCTGGGGCATTTGAAAGGGTTCCAGGAGGCAGTGAGAACCAGCATTACTTTTCCCGGCTGGCACCTTTGCTGTGGCAGCAAAAGCTGGACGTTTGTCTTTTTTGCTCTGGAGGCTGCCGAAAGCGAAAACAGGTGCTTTTGAGGATGGAGTCCGCAGGAAAGCAGAGAGGGCCAAATTGTCTGGGGCATTTGAAAGGGTTCCAGGAGGCAGTGAGAACCAGCATTACTTTTCCCGGCTGGCACCTTTGCTGTGGCAGCAAAAGCTGGACGTTTGTCTTTTTTGCTCCGGAGGATGCCGAAAGCGAAAACAGGTGCTTTTGAGGATGGAGTCCGCAGGAAAGCAGAGAGGGCCAAATTGACTGGGGCATTTGAAAGAGTTCCAGGAGGCAGTGAGAACCAGCATTACTTTTGCCCGCTGGCACCTTTCCTGTGGCAGCAAAAGCTGGACGTTTGTCTTTATTGTTCCTGAGGTTGCCGAAAGCGAAAACAGGTGCTTTTGAGAATGGAGTCCGCAGGAAAGTAGAGAGGTCCAAATTGTCTGTGGCATTTGAAGAGGTTCCAGGAGGCAATGAGGACCAGCATTACTTTTCCCCGCTGGCACCTTTGCTGTGGCAGCAAAAGCTGGACGTTTGTCTTTTTTGCTCTGGAGGCTGCCGAAAGCGAAAACAGGTGCTTTTGAGGATGGAGTCCGCAGGAAAGCAGAGAGGGCCAAATTGTCTGGGGCATTTGAAAGGGTTCCAGGAGGCAGTGAGAACCAGCATTACTTTTGCCCGCTGGCACCTTTGCTGTGGCAGCAAAAGCTGGACGTTTGTCTTTTTTGCTCCTGAGGATGCCGAAAGCGAAAACAGGTGCTTTTGAGGATGGAGTCCGCAGGAAAGCAGAGAGGGCCAAATTGTCTGGGGCATTTGAAAGAGTTCCAGGAGGCAGTGAGAACCAGCATTACTTTTCCCCGCTGGCACCTTTGCTGTGGCAGCAAAACCTGGACGTTTGTCTTTTTTGCTCCGGTGGCTGCCGAAAGCGAAAACAGTTGCTTTTGAGGATGGAGTCCGCAGGAAAGCAGAGAGGGCCAAATTGTCTGGGGCATTTGAAAGGGTTCCAGGAGGCAGTGAGAACCAGCATTACTTTTGCCCGCTGGCACCTTTGCTGTGGCAGCAAAACCTGGACGTTTGTCTTTTTTGCTCCGGAGGTTGCCGAAAGCGAAAACAGGTGCTTTTGAGGATGGAGTCCGCAGGAAAGCAGAGAGGGCCAAATTGTCTGGGGCATTTGAAAGAGTTCCAGGAGGCAGTGAGAACCAGCATTACTTTTCACCGGTGGCACCTCTGCTGTGGCAGCAAAAGCTGGACGTTTGTCTTTTTTGCTCCTGAGGTTGCCGAAAGCGAAAAGAGGTGCTTTTGAGGATGGAGTCCGCAGGAAAGCAGAGAGGGCCAAATTGTCTGGGGCATTTGAAAGAGTTCCAGGAGGCAGTGAGAACCAGCATTACTTTTGCCCGCTGGCACCTTTGCTGTGGCAGGAAAACCTGGACGTTTGTCTTTTTTGCTCCTGAGGTTGCCGAAAGCGAAAACAGGTGCTTTTGAGGATGGAGTCCGCAGGAAAGCAGAGAGGGCCAAATTGTCTGTGGCATTTGAAGAGGTTCCAGGAGGCAATGAGGACCAGCATAACTTTTCCCCGCTGGCACCTTTGCTGTAACAGCAAAAGCTGGACGTTTGTCTTTTTTGCTCCTGAGGTTGCCGAAAGCGAAAACAGGTACTTTTGAGGATGGAGTCCGCAGGAAAGCAGAGAGGGCCAAATTGTCTGTGGCATTTGAAGAGGTTCCAGGACGCAGTGAGAACCAGCATTACTTTTCCTAGATGGCACCTTTGCTGTGGCAGCAAAAGCTGGACGTTTGTCTTTTTTGCTCCTGAGGTTGCCGAAAGCGAAAACAGGTGCTTTTGAGGATGCAGTCCGCAGGAAAGCAGAGAGGGCCAAATTGTCTGTGGCATTTGAAAGAGTTCTAGGAGGTAGTGAGAACTAGCATTACTTTTCCCCGCTGGCACCTTTGCTGTGGCAGCAAAAGCTGGACGTTTGTCTTTTTTGCTCCTGAGGCTGCCGAAAGCGAAAACAGGTGCTTTTGAGGATGGAGTCCGCAGGAAAGCAGAGAGGGCCAAATAGTCTGGGGCATTTGAAAGGGTTCCAGGAGGCAGTGAGAACCAGCATTACTTTTCCCGGCTGGCACCTTTGCTGTGGCAGCAAAAGCTGGACGTTTGTCTTTTTTGCTCTGGAGGCTGCCGAAAGCGAAAACAGGTGCTTTTGAGGATGGAGTCGGCAGGAAAGCAGAGAGGGCCAAATTGTCTGGGGCATTTGAAAGGGTTCCAGGAGGCAGTGAGAACCAGCATTACTTTTCCCGGCTGGCACCTTTGCTGTGGCAGCAAAAGCTGGACGTTTGTCTTTTTTGCTCCCGAGGCTGCCGAAAGCGAAAACAGGTGCTTTTGAGGATGGAGTCCGCATGAAAGCAGAGAGGGCCAAATTGACTGGGGCATTTGAAAGAGTTCCAGGAGGCAGTGACAACCAGCATTACTTTTCTCCGCTGGCACCTTTGCTGTGGCAGCAAAAGCTGGACGTTTGTCTTTTTTGCTCCTGAGGCTGCCGAAAGCGAAAACAGGTGCTTTTGAGGATGGAGTCCGCAGGAAAGCAGAGAGGGCCAAATTGTCTGGGGCATTTGAAAGGGTTCCAGGACGCAGTGAGAACCAGCATTACTATTCCCCGCTGGCACCTTTGCTGATGCAGCAAAAGCTGGACGTTTGTCTTTTTTGCTCTGGAGGCTGCCGAAAGCGAAAACAGGTGCTTTTGAGCATGGAGTCCGCAGGAAAGCAGAGAGGGCCAAATTGTCTGTGGCATTTGAAAGAGTTCCAGGAGGCAGTGAGAACCAGCATTACTTTTCCCCGGTGGCACCTCTGCTTTGGCAGCAAAAGCTGGACGTTTGTATTTTTTGCTCCTGAGGATGCCGAAAGCGAAAACAGGTGCTTTTGAGGATGGAGTCCGCAGGAAAGCAGAGAGGGCCAAATGGTCTGGGGCATTTGAAAGAGTTCCAGGAGGCAGTGAAAACCAGCATTACTTTTGCCTGCTGGCACCTTTGCTGTGGCAGGAAAACCTGGACGTTTGTCTTTTTTGTTACTGGGGTTGCAGAAAGCGAAAACAGGTGCTTTTGAGGATGGAGTCCGCAGGAAAGCAGAGAGGGCCAAATTGTCTGTGGCATTTGAAGAGGTTCCAGGACGCAGTGAGAACCAGCATTACTTTTCCTAGCTGGCACCTTTGCTGTGGCAGCAAAAGCTGGACGTTTGTCTTTTTTGCTCCTGAGGTTGCCGAAAGCGAAAACAGGTGCTTTTGAGGATGGAGTCCGCAGGAAAGCAGACAGGGCCAAATTGTCTGTGGCATTTGAAAGAGTTCCAGGAGGTAGTGAGAACTAGCATTACTTTTCCCCGCTGGCACCTTTGCTGTGGCAGCAAAAGCTGGACGTTTGTCTTTTTTGCTCTGGAGGCTGCCGAAAGCGAAAACAGGTGCTTTTGAGGATGGAGTCCGCAGGAAAGCAGAGAGGGCCAAATTGTCTGGGGCATTTGAAAGGGTTCCAGGAGGCAGTGAGAACCAGCATTACTTTTCCCGGCTGGCACCTTTGCTGTGGCAGCAAAAGCTGGACGTTTGTCTTTTTTGCTCCGGAGGCTGCCGAAAGCGAAAACAGGTGCTTTTGAGGATGGAGTCCGCAGGAAAGCAGAGAGGGCCAAATTGACTGGGGCATTTGAAAGAGTTCCAGGAGGCAGTGAGAACCAGCATTACTTTTGCCCGCTGGCACCTTTGCTGTGGCAGCAAAAGCTGGACGTTTGTCTTTATTGTTCCTGAGGTTGCCGAAAGCGAAAACAGGTGCTTTTGAGAATGGAGTCCGCAGGAAAGTAGAGAGGGCCAAATTGTCTGTGGCATTTGAAGAGGTTCCAGGAGGCAATGAGGACCAGCATTACTTTTCCCCGCTGGCACCTTTGCTGTGGCAGCAAAAGCTGGACGTTTGTCTTTTTTGCTCCGGAGGTTGCCGAAAGCGAAAACAGGTGCTTTTGAGGATGGAGTCCGCAGGAAAGCAGAGAGGGCCAAATTGTCTGGGGCATTTTAAAGAGTTCTAGGAGGTAGTGAGAACCAGCATTACTTTTGCCCGCTGGCACCTTTGCTGTGGCAGCAAAAGCTGGACGTTTGTCTTTTTTGCTCTGGAGGCTGCCGAAAGCGAAAACAGGTGCTTTTGAGGATGGAGTCCGCAGGAAAGCAGAGAGGGCCAAATTGTCTGGGGCATTTGAAAGGGTTCCAGGAGGCAGTGAGAACCAGCATTACTTTTCCCCGCTGGCACCTTTGCTGTGGCAGCAAAAGCTGGACGTTTGTCTTTTTTGCTCCTGAGGATGCCGAAAGCGAAAACAGGTGCTTTTGAGGATGGAGTCCGCAGGAAAGCAGAGAGGGCCAAATTGTCTGGGGCATTTGAAAGAGTTCCAGGAGGCAGTGAGAACCAGCATTACTTTTCCCCGCTGGCACCTTTGCTGTGGCAGCAAAACCTGGACGTTTGTCTTTTTTGCTCCGGAGGCTGCCGAAAGCGAAAACAGTTGCTTTTGAGGATGGAGTCCGCAGGAAAGCAGAGAGGGCCAAATTGTCTGGGGCATTTGAAAGGGTTCCAGGAGGCAGTGAGAACCAGCATTACTTTTGCCCGCTGGCACCTTTGCTGTGGCAGCAAAACCTGGACGTTTGTCTTTTTTGCTCCGGAGGTTGCCGAAAGCGAAAACAGGTGCTTTTGAGGATGGAGTCCGCAGGAAAGCAGAGAGGGCCAAATTGTCTGGGGCATTTGAAAGAGTTCCAGGAGGCAGTGAGAACCAGCATTACTTTTGCCCGCTGGCACCTCTGCTGTGGCAGCAAAAGCTGGACGTTTGTCTTTTTTGCTCCTGAGGTTGCCGAAAGCGAAAAGAGGTGCTTTTGAGGATGGAGTCCGCAGGAAAGCAGAGAGGGCCAAATGGTCTGGGGCATTTGAAAGAGTTCCAGGAGGCAGTGAGAACCAGCATTACTTTTGCCCGCTGGCACCTTTGCTGTGGCAGGAAAACCTGGACGTTTGTCTTTTTTGCTCCTGAGGTTGCCGAAAGCGAAAACAGGTGCTTTTGAGGATGGAGTCCGCAGGAAAGCAGAGAGGGCCAAATTGTCTGTGGCATTTGAAGAGGTTCCAGGAGGCAATGAGGACCAGCATAACTTTTCCCCGCTGGCACCTTTGCTGTAAAAGCAAAAGCTGGACGTTTGTCTTTTTTGCTCCTGAGGTTGCCGAAAGCGAAAACAGGTACTTTTGAGGATGGAGTCCGCAGGAAAGCAGAGAGGGCCAAATTGTCTGTGGCATTTGAAGAGGTTCCAGGACGCAGTGAGAACCAGCATTACTTTTCCTAGATGGCACCTTTGCTGTGGCAGCAAAAGCTGGACGTTTGTCTTTTTTGCTCCTGAGGTTGCCGAAAGCGAAAACAGGTGCTTTTGAGGATGCAGTCCGCAGGAAAGCAGAGAGGGCCAAATTGTCTGTGGCATTTGAAAGAGTTCTAGGAGGTAGTGAGAACTAGCATTACTTTTCCCCGCTGGCACCTTTGCTGTGGCAGCAAAAGCTGGACGTTTGTCTTTTTTGCTCCTGAGGCTGCCGAAAGCGAAAACAGGTGCTTTTGAGGATGGAGTCCGCAGGAAAGCAGAGAGGGCCAAATAGTCTGGGGCATTTGAAAGGGTTCCAGGAGGCAGTGAGAACCAGCATTACTTTTCCCGGCTGGCACCTTTGCTGTGGCAGCAAAAGCTGGACGTTTGTCTTTTTTGCTCCGGAGGCTGCCGAAAGCGAAAACAGGTGCTTTTGAGGATGGAGTCCGCAGGAAAGCAGAGAGGGCCAAATTGACTGGGGCATTTGAAAGAGTTCCAGGAGGCAGTGAGAACCAGCATTACTTTTCCCCGCTGGCACCTTTGCTGTGGCAGCAAAAGCTGGACGTTTGTCTTTTTTGCTCCTGAGGATGCCGAAAGCGAAAACAGGTGCTTTTGAGGATGGAGTCCGCAGGAAAGCAGAGAGGGCCAAATTGTCTGGGGCATTTGAAAGAGTTCCAGGAGGCAGTGAGAACCAGCATTACTTTTCCCCGCTGGCACCTTTGCTGTGGCAGCAAAACCTGGACGTTTGTCTTTTTTGCTCCGGAGGCTGCCGAAAGCGAAAACAGTTGCTTTTGAGGATGGAGTCCGCAGGAAAGCAGAGAGGGCCAAATTGTCTGTGGCATTTGAAAGGGTTCCAGGAGGCAGTGAGAACCAGCATTACTTTTGCCCGCTGGCACCTTTGCTGTGGCAGCAAAACCTGGACGTTTGTCTTTTTTGCTCCGGAGGTTGCCGAAAGCGAAAACAGGTGCTTTTGAGGATGGAGTCCGCAGGAAAGTAGAGAGGGCCAAATTGTCTGTGGCATTTGAAAGGGTTCCAGGAGGCAGTGAGAACCAGCATTACTTTTCCCCGCTGGCACCTCTGCTGTGCCAGCAAAAGCTGGACGTTTGTCTTTTTTGCTCCTGAGGATGCCGAAAGCGAAAACAGGTGCTTTTGAGGATGGAGTCCGCAGGAAAGCAGAGAGGGCCAAATTGTCTGTGGCATTTGAAAGAGTTCCAGGAGGCAGTGAGAACCAGCATTACTTTTCCCGGCTGGCACCTTTGCTGTGGCAGCAAAACCTGGACGTTTGTCTTTTTTGCTCCGGAGGCTGCCGAAAGCGAAAACAGGTGCTTTTGAGGATGGAGTCCGCAGGAAAGCAGAGAGGGCCAAATTGTCTGGGGCATTTGAAAGAGTTCCAGGAGGCAGTGAGAACCAGCATTACTTTTCACCGGTGGCACCTCTGCTGTGGCAGCAAAAGCTGGACGTTTGTCTTTTTTGCTCCTGAGGTTGCCGAAAGCGAAAAGAGGTGCTTTTGAGGATGGAGTCCGCAGGAAAGCAGAGAGGGCCAAATGGTCTGGGGCATTTGAAAGAGTTCCAGGAGGCAGTGAGAACCAGCATTACTTTTGCCCGCTGGCACCTTTGCTGTGGCAGGAAAACCTGGACGTTTGTCTTTTTTGCTCCTGAGGTTGCCGAAAGCGAAAACAGGTGCTTTTGAGGATGGAGTCCGCAGGAAAGCAGAGAGGGCCAAATTGTCTGTGGCATTTGAAGAGGTTCCAGGAGGCAATGAGGACCAGCATAACTTTTCCCCGCTGGCACCTTTGCTGTAACAGCAAAAGCTGGACGTTTGTCTTTTTTGCTCCTGAGGTTGCCGAAAGCGAAAACAGGTACTTTTGAGGATGGAGTCCGCAGGAAAGCAGAGAGGGCCAAATTGTCTGTGGCATTTGAAGAGGTTCCAGGACGCAGTGAGAACCAGCATTACTTTTCCTAGATGGCACCTTTGCTGTGGCAGCAAAAGCTGGACGTTTGTCTTTTTTGCTCCTGAGGTTGCCGAAAGCGAAAACAGGTGCTTTTGAGGATGGAGTCCGCAGGAAAGCAGAGAGGGCCAAATTGTCTGTGGCATTTGAAAGAGTTCTAGGAGGTAGTGAGAACTAGCATTACTTTTCCCCGCTGGCACCTTTGCTGTGGCAGCAAAAGCTGGACGTTTGTCTTTTTTGCTCCTGAGGCTGCCGAAAGCGAAAACAGGTGCTTTTGAGGATGGAGTCCGCAGGAAAGCAGAGAGGGCCAAATAGTCTGGGGCATTTGAAAGGGTTCCAGGAGGCAGTGAGAACCAGCATTACTTTTCCCCGCTGGCACCTCTTCTGTGGCAGCAAAAGCTGGACGTTTGTCTTTTTTGCTCCGGAGGCTGCCGAAAGCGAAAACAGGTGCTTTTGAGGATGGAGTCCGCAGGAAAGCAGAGAGGGCCAAATTGACTGGGGCATTTGAAAGAGTTCCAGGAGGCAGTGAGAACCAGCATTACTTTTGCCCGCTGGCACCTTTGCTGTGGCAGGAAAACCTGGACGTTTGTCTTTATTGTTCCTGAGGTTTCCGAAAGCGAAAACAGGTGCTTTTGAGAATGGATTCCGCAGGAAAGTAGAGAGGGCCAAATTGTCTGGGGCATTTGAAGAGGTTCCAGGAGGCAATGAGGACCAGCATTACTTTTCCCCGCTGGCACCTTTGCTGTGGCAGCAAAAGCTGGACGTTTGTCTTTTTTGCTCCGGAGGTTTCCGAAAGCGAAAACAGGTGCTTTTGAGGATGGAGTCCGCAGGAAAGCAGAGAGGGCCAAATTGTCTGGGGCATTTGAAAGAGTTCTAGGAGGTAGTGAGAACCAGCATTACTTTTGCCCGCTGGCACCTTTGCTGTGGCAGCAAAAGCTGGACGTTTGTCTTTTTTGCTCTGGAGGCTGCCGAAAGCGAAAACAGGTGCTTTTGAGGATGGAGTCCGCAGGAAAGCAGAGAGGGCCAAATTGTCTGGGGCATTTGAAAGGGTTCCAGGAGGCAGTTAGAACCAGCATTACTTTTCCCGGCTGGCACCTCTGCTGTGGCAGCAAAAGCTGGACGTTTGTCTTTTTTGCTCCTGAGGATGCCGAAAGCGAAAACAGGTGCTTTTGAGGATGGAGTCCGCAGGAAAGCAGAGAGGGCCAAATTGTCTGGGGCATTTGAAAGAGTTCCAGGAGGCAGTGAGAACCAGCATTACTTTTGCCCGCTGGCACCTTTGCTGTGGCAGCAAAACCTGGACGTTTGTCTTTTTTGCTCCGGAGGTTGCCGAAAGCGAAAACAGTTGCTTTTGAGGATGGAGTCCGCAGGAAAGCAGAGAGGGCCAAATTGTCTGGGGCATTTGAAAGGGTTCCAGGAGGCAGTGAGAACCAGCATTACTTTTGCCCGCTGGCACCTTTGCTGTGGCAGCAAAACCTGGACGTTTGTCTTTTTTGCTCCGGAGGTTGCTGAAAGCGAAAACAGGTGCTTTTGAGGATGGAGTCCGCAGGAAAGTAGAGAGGGCCAAATTGTCTGTGGCATTTGAAAGGGTTCCAGGAGGCAGTGAGAACCAGCATTACTTTTCCCCGCTGGCACCTCTGCTGTGGCAGCAAAAGCTGGACGTTTGTCTTTTTTGCTCCTGAGGATGCCGAAAGCGAAAACAGGTGCTTTTGAGGATGGAGTCCGCAGGAAAGCAGAGAGGGCCAAATTGTCTGGGGCATTTGAAAGAGTTCCAGGAGGCAGTGAGAACCAGCATTACTTTTCCCGGCTGGCACCTTTGCTGTGGCAGCAAAACCTGGACGTTTGTCTTTTTTGCTCCGGAGGCTGCCGAAAGCGAAAACAGGTGCTTTTGAGGATGGAGTCCGCAGGAAAGCAGAGAGTGCCAAATTGTCTGGGGCATTTGAAGAGGTTCCAGGAGGCAATGAGGACCAGCATCACTTTTCCCTGATGGCACATTTGCTGTGGCAGCAAAAGCTGGACGTTTATTTTTTTTGCTCCTGAGGTTGCCGAAAGCGAAAACAGGTGCTTTTGAGGATGGAGTCCGCAGGAAAGCAGTGAGGGCCAAATTGTCTGTGGCATTTGAAGAGGTTCCAGGAGGCAATGAGGACCAGCATAACTTTTCCCCGCTGGCACCTTTGCTGTAACAGCAAAAGCTGGACGTTTGTCTTTTTTGCTCCTGAGGTTGCCGAAAGCGAAAACAGGTACTTTTGAGGATGGAGTCCGCAGGAAAGCAGAGAGGGCCAAATTGTCTGTGGCATTTGAAGAGGTTCCAGGACGCAGTGAGAACCAGCATTACTTTTCCTAGATGGCACCTTTGCTGTGGCAGCAAAAGCTGGACGTTTGTCTTTTTTGCTCCTGAGGTTGCCGAAAGCGAAAACAGGTGCTTTTGAGGATGGAGTCCGCAGGAAAGCAGAGAGGGCCAAATTGTCTGTGGCATTTGAAAGAGTTCTAGGAGGTAGTGAGAACTAGCATTACTTTTCCCCGCTGGCACCTTTGCTGTGGCAGCAAAAGCTGGACGTTTGTCTTTTTTGCTCCGGAGGCTGCCGAAAGCGAAAACAGGTGCTTTTGAGGATGGAGTCCGCAGGAAAGCAGAGAGGGCCAAATTGACTGGGGCATTTGAAAGAGTTCCAGGAGGCAGTGAGAACCAGCATTACTTTGCTCCGCTGGCACCTTTGCTGTGGCAGCAAAAGCTGGACTTTTGTCTTTTTTGCTCCGGAGGCTGCCAAAAGCGAAAACCGGTGCTTTTGAGGATGGAGTCCGCAGGAAAGCAGAGAGGGCCAAATTGTCTGGGGCATTTGAAAGAGTTCCAGGAGGCAGTGAGAACCAGCATTACTTTTGCCCGCTGGCACCTTTGCTGTGGCAGGAAAACCTGGACGTTTGTCTTTATTGTTCCTGAGGTTGCCGAAAGCGAAAACAGGTGCTTTTGAGGATGGAGTCCGCAGGAAAGCAGAGAGGGCCAAATTGTCTGTGGCATTTGAAGAGGTTCCAGGAGGCAATGAGGACCAGCATCACTTTTCCCCGCTGGCACCTTTGCTGTGGCAGCAAAAGCTGGACGTTTGTCTTTTTTGCTCCTGAGGTTGCCGAAAGCGAAAACAGGTGCTTTTGAGGATGGAGTCCGCAGGAAAGCAGAGAGGGCCAAATTGTCTGTGGCATTTGAAGAGGTTCCAGGAGGCAATGAGGACCAGCATTACTTTTCCCGGCTGGCACCTTTGCTGTGGCAGCAAAAGCTGGACGTTTGTCTTTTTTGCTCCGGAGGCTGCCGAAAGCGAAAACAGGTGCTTCTGAGGATGGAGTCCGCAGGAAAGCAGAGAGGGCCAAATAGTCTGGGGCATTTGAAAGGGTTCCAGGACGCAGTGAGAACCAGCATTACTTTTCCCCGCTGGCACCTTTGCTGTGGCAGCAAAAGCTGGACGTTTGTCTTTTTTGCTCCTGAGGTTGCCGAAAGCGAAAACAGGTGCTTTTGAGGATGGAGTCCGCAGGAAAGCAGAGAGGGCCAAATTGTCTGGGGCATTTGAAAGAGTTCCAGGAGGCAGTGAGAACCAGCATTACTTTTCCCCGGTGGCACCTCTGCTGTGGCAGCAAAAGCTGGACGTTTGTCTTTTTTGCTCCTGAGGATGCCGAAAGCGAAAACAGGTGCTTTTGAGGATGGAGTCCGCAGGAAAGCAGAGAGGGCCAAATGGTCTGGGGCATTTGAAAGAGTTCCAGGAGGCAGTGAGAACCAGCATTACTTTTCCCCGCTGGCACCTTTGCTGTGGCAGGTAAAGCTGGACGTTTGTCTTTTTTGCTCCTGAGGTTGCCGAAAGCGAAAACAGGTGCTTTTGAGGATGAAGTCCGCAGGAAAGCAGAGAGGGCCAAATTGTCTGGGGCATTTGAAGAGGTTCCAGGAGGCAGTGAGAACCAGCATTACTTTTGCCCGCTGGCACCTTTGCTGTGGCAGGAAAACCTGGACGTTTGTCTTTTTTGCTCCTGAGGTTGCCGAAAGCGAAAACAGGTGCTTTTGAGGATGGAGTCCGCAGGAAAGCAGAGAGGGCCAAATTGACTGGGGCATTTGAAAGGGTTCCAGGAGGCAGTGAGAACCAGCATTACTTTTCCCCGCTGGCACCTTTGCTGTGGCAGCAAAAGCTGGACGTTTGTCTTTTTTGCTCTGGAGGCTGCCGAAAGCGAAAACAGGTGCTTTTGAGGATGGAGTCCGCAGGAAAGCAGAGAGGGCCAAATTGACTGGGGCATTTGAAAGAGTTCCAGGAGGCAGTGAGAACCAGCATTACTTTTGCCCGCTGGCACCTTTGCTGTGGCAGGAAAACCTGGACGTTTGTCTTTTTTGCTCCGGAGGTTGCCGAAAGCGAAAACAGGTGCTTTTGAGGATGGAGTCCGCAGGAAAGCAGAGAGGGCCAAATTGTCTGTGGCATTTGAAGAGGTTCCAGGAGGCAATGAGGACCAGCATCACTTTTCCCCGCTGGCACCTTTGCTGTGGCAGCAAAAGGTGGACGTTTGTCTTTTTTGCTCCTGAGGTTGCCGAAAGCGAAAACAGGTGCTTTTGAGGATGGAGTCCGCAGGAAAGCAGAGAGGGCCAAATTGTCTGTGGCATTTGAAGAGGTTCCAGGAGGCAATGAGGACCAGCATTACTTTTCCCCGCTGGCACCTTTGCTGTGGCAGCAAAAGCTGGACGTTTGTCTTTTTTGCTCCGGAGGCTGCCGAAAGCGAAAACAGGTGCTTTTGAGGATGCAGTCCGCAGGAAAGCAGAGAGGGCCAAATAGTCTGGGGCATTTGAAAGGGTTCCAGGACGCAGTGAGAACCAGCATTACTTTTCCCCGCTGGCACCTTTGCTGTGGCAGCAAAAGCTGGACGTTTGTCTTTTTTGCTCCTGAGGCTGCCGAAAGCGAAAACAGGTGCTTTTGAGGATGGAGTCCGCAGGAAAGCAGAGAGGGCCAAATTGTCTGTGGCATTTGAAGAGGTTCCAGGAGGCAATGAGGACCAGCATAACTTTTCCCCGCTGGCACCTTTGCTGTAACAGCAAAAGCTGGACGTTTGTCTTTTTTGCTCCTGAGGTTGCCGAAAGCGAAAACAGGTACTTTTGAGGATGGAGTCCGCAGGAAAGCAGAGAGGGCCAAATTGTCTGGGGCATTTGAAGAGGTTCCAGGACGCAGTGAGAACCAGCATTACTTTTCCTAGATGGCACCTTTGCTGTGGCAGCAAAAGCTGGACGTTTGTCTTTTTTGCTCCTGAGGTTGCCGAAAGCGAAAACAGGTGCTTTTGAGGATGGAGTCCGCAGGAAAGCAGAGAGGGCCAAATTGTCTGTGGCATTTGAAAGAGTTCTAGGAGGTAGTGAGAACTAGCATTACTTTTCCCCGCTGGCACCTTTGCTGTGGCAGCAAAAGCTGGACGTTTGTCTTTTTTGCTCCGGAGGCTGCCGAAAGCGAAAACAGGTGCTTTTGAGGATGGAGTCCGCAGGAAAGCAGAGAGGGCCAAATTGACTGGGGCATTTGAAAGAGTTCCAGGAGGCAGTGAGAACCAGCATTACTTTGCTCCGCTGGCACCTTTGCTGTGGCAGCAAAAGCTGGACGTTTGTCTTTTTTGCTCCGGAGGCTGCCAAAAGCGAAAACAGGTGCTTTTGAGGATGGAGTCCGCAGGAAAGCAGAGAGGGCCAAATTGTCTGGGGCATTTGAAAGAGTTCCAGGAGGCAGTGAGAACCAGCATTACTTTTGCCCGCTGGCACCTTTGCTGTGGCAGGAAAACCTGGACGTTTGTCTTTATTGTTCCTGAGGTTGCCGAAAGCGAAAACAGGTGCTTTTGAGGATGAAGTCCGCAGGAAAGCAGAGAGGGCCAAATTGTCTGGGGCATTTGAAGAGGTTCCAGGAGGCAGTGAGAACCAGCATTACTTTTGCCCGCTGGCACCTTTGCTGTGGCAGGAAAACCTGGACGTTTGTCTTTTTTGCTCCTGAGGTTGCCGAAAGCGAAAACAGGTGCTTTTGAGGATGGAGTCCGCAGGAAAGCAGAGAGGGCCAAATTGACTGGGGCATTTGAAAGGGTTCCAGGAGGCAGTGAGAACCAGCATTACTTTTCCCCGCTGGCACCTTTGCTGTGGCAGCAAAAGCTGGACGTTTGTCTTTTTTGCTCTGGAGGCTGCCGAAAGCGAAAACAGGTGCTTTTGAGGATGGAGTCCGCAGGAAAGCAGAGAGGGCCAAATTGACTGGGGCATTTGAAAGAGTTCCAGGAGGCAGTGAGAACCAGCATTACTTTTGCCCGCTGGCACCTTTGCTGTGGCAGGAAAACCTGGACGTTTGTCTTTTTTGCTCCGGAGGTTGCCGAAAGCGAAAACAGGTGCTTTTGAGGATGGAGTCCGCAGGAAAGCAGAGAGGGCCAAATTGTCTGTGGCATTTGAAGAGGTTCCAGGAGGCAATGAGGACCAGCATCACTTTTCCCCGCTGGCACCTTTGCTGTGGCAGCAAAAGGTGGACGTTTGTCTTTTTTGCTCCTGAGGTTGCCGAAAGCGAAAACAGGTGCTTTTGAGGATGGAGTCCGCAGGAAAGCAGAGAGGGCCAAATTGTCTGTGGCATTTGAAGAGGTTCCAGGAGGCAATGAGGACCAGCATTACTTTTCCCCGCTGGCACCTTTGCTGTGGCAGCAAAAGCTGGACGTTTGTCTTTTTTGCTCCGGAGGCTGCCGAAAGCGAAAACAGGTGCTTTTGAGGATGCAGTCCGCAGGAAAGCAGAGAGGGCCAAATAGTCTGGGGCATTTGAAAGGGTTCCAGGACGCAGTGAGAACCAGCATTACTTTTCCCCGCTGGCACCTTTGCTGTGGCAGCAAAAGCTGGACGTTTGTCTTTTTTGCTCCTGAGGTTGCCGAAAGCGAAAACAGGTGCTTTTGAGGATGGAGTCCGCAGGAAAGCAGAGAGGGCCAAATTGTCTGTGGCATTTGAAAGAGTTCCAGGAGGCAGTGAGAACCAGCATTACTTTTCCCCGGTGGCACCTCTGCTGTGGCAGCAAAAGCTGGACGTTTGTCTTTTTTGCTCCTGAGGCTGCCGAAAGCGAAAACAGGTGCTTTTGAGGATGGAGTCCGCAGGAAAGCAGAGAGGGCCAAATTGTCTGTGGCATTTGAAAGAGTTCCAGGAGGCAGTGAGAACCAGCATTACTTTTGCCCGCTGGCACCTTTGCTGTGGCAGGAAAACCTGGACGTTTGTCTTTTTTGCTCCTGAGTTTGCCGAAAGCGAAAACAGGTGCTTTTGAGGATGCAGTCCGCAGGAAAGCAGAGAGGGCCAAATTGTCTGTGGCATTTGAAGAGGTTCCAGGAGGCAATAAGGACCAGCATAACTTTTCCCCGCGGGCACCTTTGCTGTGGCAGCAAAAGCTGGACGTTTGTCTTTTTTGCTCCTGAGGTTGCCGAAAGCGAAAACAGGTACTTTTGAGGATGGAGTCCGCAGGAAAGCAGAGAGGGCCAAATTGTCTGTGGCATTTGAAGAGGTTCCAGGACGCAGTGAGAACCAGCATTACTTTTCCTAGGTGGCACCTTTGCTGTGGCAGCAAAAGCTGGACGTTTGTCTTTTTTGCTCTGGAGGCTGCCGAAAGCGAAAACAGGTGCTTTTGAGGATGGAGTCCGCAGGAAAGCAGAGAGGGCCAAATTGACTGGGGCATTTGAAAGGGTTCCAGGAGGCAGTGAGAACCAGCATTACTTTTCCCCGCTGGCACCTTTGCTGTGGCAGCAAAAGCTGGACGTTTGTCTTTTTTGCTCCGGAGGCTGCCGAAAGCGAAAACAGGTGCTTTTGAGGATGGAGTCCGCAGGAAAGCAGAGAGGGCCAAATTGTCTGGGGCATTTGAAAGAGTTCCAGGAGGCAGTGAGAACCAGCATTACTTTTGCCCGCTGGCACCTTTGCTGTGGCAGGAAAACCTGGACGTTTGTCTTTATTGTTCCTGAGGTTGCCGAAAGCGAAAACAGGTGCTTTTGAGGATGGAGTCCGCAGGAAAGCAGAGAGGGCCAAATTGTCTGTGGCATTTGAAGAGGTTCCAGGAGGCAATGAGGACCAGCATCACTTTTCCCCGCTGGCACCTTTGCTGTGGCAGCAAAAGCTGGACGTTTGTCTTTTTTGCTCCGGAGGCTGCCGAAAGCGAAAACAGGTGCTTTTGAGGATGGAGTCCGCAGGAAAGCAGAGAGGGCCAAATTGTCTGTGGCATTTGAAGAGGTTCCAGGAGGCAATGAGGACCAGCATTACTTTTCCCCGCTGGCACCTTTGCTGTGGCAGCAAAAGCTGAACGTTTGTCTTTTTTGCTCCTGAGGTTGCCGAAAGCGAAAACAGGTGCTTTTGAGGATGGAGTCCGCAGGAAAGCAGAGAGGGCCAAATTGTCTGTGGCATTTGAAAGAGTTCCAGGAGGCAGTGAGAACCAGCATTACTTTTCCCCGGTGGCACCTCTGCTGTGGCAGCAAAAGCTGGACGTTTGTCTTTTTTGCTCCTGAGGATGCCGAAAGCGAAAACAGGTGCTTTTGAGGATGGAGTCCGCAGGAAAGCAGAGAGGGCCAAATGGTCTGGGGCATTTGAAAGAGTTCCAGGAGGCAGTGAGAACCAGCATTACTTTTGCCCGCTGGCACCTTTGCTGTGGCAGGAAAACCTGGACGTTTGTCTTTTTTGCTCCTGAGGTTGCCGAAAGCGAAAACAGGTGCTTTTGAGGATGGAGTCCGCAGGAAAGCAGAGAGGGCCAAATTGTCTGGGGCATTTGAAAGAGTTCTAGGAGGTAGTGAGAACCAGCATTACTTTTCCCCGCTGGCACCTTTGCTGTGGCAGCAAAAGCTGGAAGTTAGTCTTTTTTGCTCTGGAGGCTGCCGAAAGCGAAAACAGGTGCTTTTGAGGATGGAGTCCGCAGGAAAGCAGAGAGGGCCAAATTGTCTGTGGCATTTGAAGAGGTTCCAGGAGGCAATGAGGACCAGCATTACTTTTCCCCGCTGGCACCTTTGCTGTGGCAGCAAAAGCTGGACGTTTGTCTTTTTTGCTCCTGAGGATGCCGAAAGCGAAAACAGGTGCTTTTGAGGATGGAGTCCGCAGGAAAGCAGAGAGGGCCAAATTGTCTGTGGCATTTGAAAGAGTTCCAGGAGGCAGTGAGAACCAGCATTACTTTTCCCCGGTGGCACCTCTGCTGTGGCAGCAAAAGCTGGACGTTTGTCTTTTTTGCTCCTGAGGATGCCGAAAGCGAAAACAGGTGCTTTTGAGGATGGAGTCCGCAGGAAAGCAGAGAGGGCCAAATGGTCTGGGGCATTTGAAAGAGTTCCAGGAGGCAGTGAGAACCAGCATTACTTTTGCCCGCTGGCACCTTTGCTGTGGCAGGAAAACCTGGACGTTTGTCTTTTTTGCTCCTGAGGTTGCCGAAAGCGAAAACAGGTGCTTTTGAGGATGCAGTCCGCAGGAAAGCAGAGAGGGCCAAATTGTCTGTGGCATTTGAAGAGGTTCCAGGAGGCAATGAGGACCAGCATAACTTTTCCCCGCTGGCACCTTTGCTGTGGCAGCAAAACCTGGACGTTTGTCTTTTTTGCTCCTGAGGTTGCCGAAAGCGAAAACAGGTACTTTTGAGGATGGAGTCCGCAGGAAAGCAGAGAGGGCCAAATTGTCTGTGGCATTTGAAGAGGTTCCAGGACGCAGTGAGAACCAGCATTACTTTTCCTAGCTGGCACCTTTGCTGTGGCAGCAAAACCTGGACGTTTGTCTTTTTTGCTCTGGAGGTTGCCGAAAGCGAAAACAGGTGCTTTTGAGGATGGAGTCCGCAGGAAAGCAGAGAGGGCCAAATTGTCTGTGGCATTTGAAAGGGTTCCAGGAGGCAATGAGGACCAGCATTACTTTTCCCGGCTGGCACCTTTGCTGTGGCAGCAAAAGCTGGACGTTTGTCTTTTTTGGTCCGGAGGTTGCCGAAAGCGAAAACAGGTGCTTTTGAGGATGGAGTCCGCAGGAAAGCAGAGAGGGCCAAATTGACTGGGGCATTTGAAAGAGTTCCAGGAGGCAGTGAGAACCAGCATTACTTTTGCCCGCTGGCACCTTTGCTGTGGCAGGAAAACCTGGACGTTTGTCTTTATTGTTCCTGAGGTTGCCGAAAGCGAAAACAGGTGCTTTTGAGGATGGAGTCCGCAGGAAAGCAGAGAGGGCCAAATTGTCTGGGGCATTTGAAGAGGTTCCAGGAGGCAATGAGGACCAGCATCACTTTTCCCCGCTGGCACCTTTGCTGTGGCAGCAAAAGCTGGACGTTTGTCTTTTTTGCTCCTGAGGTTGCCGAAAGCGAAAACAGGTGCTTTTGAGAATGGAGTCCGCAGGAAAGCAGAGAGGGCCAAATTGTCTGTGGCATTTGAAGAGGTTCCAGGAGGCAATGAGGACCAGCATTACTTTTCCCCGCGGGCACCTTTGCTATGGCAGCAAAAGCTGGACGTTTGTCTTTTTTGCTCCGGAGGCTGCCGAAAGCGAAAACAGGTGCTTTTGAGGATGGAGTCCGCAGGAAAGCAGAGAGGGCCAAATTGTCTGGGGCATTTGAAAGGGTTCCAGGAGGCAGTGAGAACCAGCATTACTTTTCCCCGCTGGCACCTTTGCTGTGGCAGCAAAAGCTGGACGTTTGTCTTTTTTGCTCCGGAGGTTGCCGAAAGCGAAAACAGGTGCTTTTGAGGATGGAGTCCGCAGGAAAGCAGAGAGGGCCAAATTGTCTGGGGCATTTGAAAGAGTTCTAGGAGGTAGTGAGAACCAGCATTACTTTTCCCCGCTGGCACCTTTGCTGTGGCAGCAAAAGCTGGACGTTTGTCTTTTTTGCTCTGGAGGCTGCCGAAAGCGAAAACAGGTGCTTTTGAGGATGGAGTCCGCAGGAAAGCAGAGAGGGCCAAATTGTCTGTGGCATTTGAAAGGGTTCCAGGAGGCAGTGAGAACCAGCATTACTTTTCCCCGCTGGCACCTTTGCTGTGGCAGCAAAAGCTGGACGTTTGTCTTTTTTGCTCCGGAGGCTGCCGAAAGCGAAAACAGGTGCTTTTGAGGATGGAGTCCGCAGGAAAGCAGAGAGGGCCAAATTGTCTGGGGCATTTGAAAGAGTTCCAGGAGGCAGTGAGAACCAGCATTACTTTTGCCCGCTGGCACCTTTGCTGTGGCAGGAAAACCTGGACGTTTGTCTTTATTGTTCCTGAGGTTGCCGAAAGCGAAAACAGGTGCTTTTGAGGATGGAGTCCGCAGGAAAGCAGAGAGGGCCAAATTGTCTGTGGCATTTGAAGAGGTTCCAGGAGGCAATGAGGACCAGCATCACTTTTCCCCGCTGGCACCTTTGCTGTGGCAGCAAAAGGTGGACGTTTGTCTTTTTTGCTCCTGAGGTTGCCGAAAGCGAAAACAGGTGCTTTTGAGGATGGAGTCCGCAGGAAAGCAGAGAGGGCCAAATTGTCTGTGGCATTTGAAGAGGTTCCAGGAGGCAATGAGGACCAGCATTACTTTTCCCCGCTGGCACCTTTGCTGTGGCAGCAAAAGCTGGACGTTTGTCTTTTTTGCTCCGGAGGCTGCCGAAAGCGAAAACAGGTGCTTTTGAGGATGCAGTCCGCAGGAAAGCAGAGAGGGCCAAATAGTCTGGGGCATTTGAAAGGGTTCCAGGACGCAGTGAGAACCAGCATTACTTTTCCCCGCTGGCACCTTTGCTGTGGCAGCAAAAGCTGGACGTTTGTCTTTTTTGCTCCTGAGGTTGCCGAAAGCGAAAACAGGTGCTTTTGAGGATGGAGTCCGCAGGAAAGCAGAGAGGGCCAAATTGTCTGTGGCATTTGAAGAGGTTCCAGGAGGCAATGAGGACCAGCATTACTTTTCCCCGCGGGCACCTTTGCTATGGCAGCAAAAGCTGGATGTTTGTCTTTTTTGCTCCTGAGGATGCCGAAAGCGAAAACAGGTGCTTTTGAGGATGGAGTCCGCAGGAAAGCAGAGAGGGCCAAATTGTCTGGGGCATTTGAAAGGGTTCCAGGAGGCAGTGAGAACCAGCATTACTTTTGCCCGCTGGCACCTTTGCTGTGGCAGCAAAAGCTGGACGTTTGTCTTTTTTGCTCCTGAGGTTGCCGAAAGCGAAAACAGGTACTTTTGAGGATGGAGTCCGCAGGAAAGCAGAGAGGGCCAAATTGTCTGTGGCATTTGAAGAGGTTCCAGGACGCAGTGAGAACCAGCATTACTTTTCCTAGCTGGCACCTTTGCTGTGGCAGCAAAAGCTGGACGTTTGTCTTTTTTGCTCCTGAGGTTGCCGAAAGCGAAAACAGGTGCTTTTGAGGATGGAGTCCGCAGGAAAGCAGAGAGGGCCAAATTGTCTGTGGCATTTGAAAGAGTTCTAGGAGGTAGTGAGAACTAGCATTACTTTTCCCCGCTGGCACCTTTGCTGTGGCAGCAAAAGCTGGACGTTTGTCTTTTTTGCTCCTGAGGTTGCCGAAAGCGAAAACAGGTGCTTTTGAGGATGGAGTCGGCAGGAAAGCAGAGAGGGCCAAATTGACTGGGGCATTTGAAAGAGTTCCAGGAGGCAGTGAGAACCAGCATTACTTTTCCCGGCTGGCACCTTTGCTGTGGCAGCAAATGCTGGACGTTTGTCTTTTTTGCTCCGGAGGCTGCCGAAAGCGAAAACAGGTGCTTTTGAGGATGGAGTCCGCAGGAAAGCAGAGAGGGCCAAATTGTCTGGGGCATTTGAAAGAGTTCCAGGAGGCAGTGAGAACCAGCATTACTTTTGCCCGCTGGCACCTTTGCTGTGGCAGGAAAACCTGGACGTTTGTCTTTTTTGCTCCTGAGGTTGCCGAAAGCGAAAACAGGTGCTTTTGAGGATGGAGTCCGCAGGAAAGCAGAGAGGGCCAAATTGTCTGTGGCATTTGAAGAGGTTCCAGGAGGCAATGAGGACCAGCATTACTTTTCCTAGCTGGCACCTTTGCTGTGGCAGCAAAAGCTGGACTTTTGTCTTTTTTGCTCCGGACGTTGCCGAAAGCGAAAACAGGTGCTTTTGAGGATGGAGTCCGCAGGAAAGCAGAGAGGGCCAAATTGTCTGTGGCATTTGAAAGAGTTCCAGGAGGTAGTGAGAACTAGCATTACTTTTCCCCGCTGGCACCTTTGCTGTGGCAGCAAAAGCTGGACGTTTGTCTTTTTTGCTCTGGAGGCTGCCGAAAGCGAAAACAGGTGCTTTTGAGGATGGAGTCCGCAGGAAAGCAGAGAGGGCCAAATTGTCTGGGGCATTTGAAAGGGTTCCAGGAGGCAGTGAGAACCAGCATTACTTTTCCCGGCTGGCACCTTTGCTGTGGCAGCAAAAGCTGGACGTTTGTCTTTTTTGCTCCGGAGGTTGCCGAAAGCGAAAACAGGTGCTTTTGAGGATGGAGTCCGCAGGAAAGCAGAGAGGGCCAAATTGACTGGGGCATGTGAAAGAGTTCCAGGAGGCAGTGAGAACCAGCATTACTTTTCCCCGCTGGCACCTCTGCTGTGGCAGCAAAACCTGGACGTTTGTCTTTTTTGCTCCGGAGGCTGCCGAAAGCGAAAACAGGTGCTTTTGAGGATGCAGTCCGCAGGAAAGCAGAGAGGGCCAAATTGTCTGGGGCATTTGAAAGAGTTCCAGGAGGCAGTGAGAACCAGCATTACTTTTGCCCGCTGGCACCTTTGCTGTGGCAGGAAAACCTGGACGTTTGTCTTTATTGTTCCTGAGGTTGCCGAAAGCGAAAACAGGTGCTTTTGAGGATGGAGTCCGCAGGAAAGCAGAGAGGGCCAAATTGTCTGTGGCATTTGAAAGGGTTCCAGGAGGCAATGAGGACCAGCATCACTTTTCCCGCTGGCACCTTTGCTGTGGCAGCAAAAGCTGGACGTTTGTCTTTTTTGCTCCTGAGGTTGCCGAAAGCGAAAACAGGTGCTTTTGAGAATGGAGTCCGCAGGAAAGCAGAGAGGGCCAAATTGTCTGTGGCATTTGAAGAGGTTCCAGGAGGCAATGAGGACCAGCATTACTTTTCCCGGCTGGCACCTTTGCTGTGGCAGCAAAAGCTGGACGTTTGTCTTTTTTGCTCCTGAGGTTGCCGAAAGCGAAAACAGGTGCTTTTGAGAATGGAGTCCGCAGGAAAGCAGAGAGGGCCAAATTGTCTGTGGCATTTGAAGAGGTTCCAGGAGGCAATGAGGACCAGCATTACTTTTCCCCGCTGGCACCTTTGCTGTGGCAGCAAAAGCTGGACGTTTGTCTTTTTTGCTCCGGAGGCTGCCGAAAGCGAAAACAGGTGCTTTTGAGGATGGTGTCCGCAGGAAAGCAGAGAGGGCCAAATAGTCTGGGGCATTTGAAAGGGTTCCAGGACGCAGTGAGAACCAGCATTACTTTTCCCCGCTGGCACCTTTGCTGTGGCAGCAAAACCTGGACGTTTGTCTTTTTTGCTCCGGAGGTTGCCGAAAGCGAAAACAGGTGCTTTTGAGGATGGAGTCCGCAGGAAAGCAGAGAGGGCCAAATTGTCTGTGGCATTTGAAAGAGTTCCAGGAGGTAGTGAGAACTAGCATTACTTTTCCCTGCTGGCACCTTTGCTGTGGCAGCAAAAGCTGGACGTTTGTCTTTTTTGCTCTGGAGGCTGCCGAAAGCGAAAACAGGTGCTTTTGAGGATGGAGTCCGCAGGAAAGCAGAGAGGGCCAAATTGTCTGGGGCATTTGAAAGGGTTCCAGGAGGCAGTGAGAACCAGCATTACTTTTCCCGGTAGGCACCTTTGCTGTGGCAGCAAAAGCTGGACGTTTGTCTTTTTTGCTCCGGAGGCTGCCGAAAGCGAAAACAGGTGCTTTTGAGGATGGAGTCCGCAGGAAAGCAGAGAGGGCCAAATTGACTGGGGCATTTGAAAGGGTTCTAGGAGGCAGTGAGAACCAGCATTACTTTTCCCCGCTGGCACCTTTGCTGTGGCAGCAAAAGCTGGACGTTTGTCTTTTTTGCTCCGGAGGCTGCCGAAAGCGAAAACAGGTGCTTTTGAGGATGCAGTCCGCAGGAAAGCAGAGAGGGCCAAATTGTCTGGGGCATTTGAAAGAGTTCCAGGAGGCAGTGAGAACCAGCATTACTTTTGCCCGCTGGCACCTTTGCTGTGGCAGGAAAACCTGGACGTTTGTCTTTATTGTTCCTGAGGTTGCCGAAAGCGAAAACAGGTGCTTTTGAGGATGGAGTCCGCAGGAAAGCAGAGAGGGCCAAATTGTCTGTGGCATTTGAAGAGGTTCCAGGAGGCAATGAGGACCAGCATCACTTTTCCCCGCTGGCACCTTTGCTGTGGCAGCAAAAGCTGGACGTTTGGCTTTTTTGCTCCTGAGGTTGCCGAAAGCGAAAACAGGTGCTTTTGAGAATGGAGTCCGCAGGAAAGCAGAGAGGGCCAAATTGTCTGTGGCATTTGAAGAGGTTCCAGGAGGCAATGAGGACCAGCATTACTTTTGCCCGCTGGCACCTTTGCTGCGGCAGCAAAAGCTGGACATTTGTCTTTTTTGCTCCTGAGGTTGCCGAAAGCGAAAACAGGTGCTTTTGAGGATGGAGTCCGCAGGAAAGCAGAGAGGGCCTAATTGTCTGTGGCATTTGAAAGGGTTCTAGGAGGCAGTGAGAACCAGCATTACTTTTCCCCGCTGGCACCTCTGCTGTGGCAGCAAAAGCTGGACGTTTGTCTTTTTTGCTCCTGAGGATGCCGAAAGCGAAAACAGGTGCTTTTGAGGATGGAGTCCGCAGGAAAGCAGAGAGGGCCAAATTGTCTGGGGCATTTGAAAGAGTTCCAGGAGGCAGTGAGAACCAGCATTACTTTTGCCCGCTGGCACCTTTGCTGCGGCAGCAAAAGCTGGACATTTGTCTTTTTTGCTCCTGAGGTTGCCGAAAGCGAAAACAGGTGCTTTTGAGGATGGAATCCGCAGGAAAGCAGAGAGGGCCAAATTGTCTGTGGCTTTTGAAGAGGTTCCAGGAGGCAATGAGGACCAGCATTACTTTTCCCCGCGGGCACCTTTGCTGTGGCAGCAAAAGCTGGACGTTTGTCTTTTTTGCTCCTGAGGTTGCCGAAAGCGAAAACAGGTACTTTTGAGGATGGAGTCCGCAGGAAAGCAGAGAGGGCCAAATTATCTGTGGCATTTGAAAGGGTTCCAGGAGGCAGTGAGAACCAGCATTACTTTTCCCCGCTGGCACCTTTGCTGTGGCAGCAAAACCTGGACGTTTGTCTTTTTTGCTCCGGAGGTTGCCGAAAGCGAAAACAGGTACTTTTGAGGATGGAGTCCGCAGGAAAGCAGAGAGGGCCAAAATGTCTGTGGCATTTGAAGAGGTTCCAGGACGCAGTGAGAACCAGCATTACTTTTCCTAGCTGGCACCTTTGCTGTGGCAGCAAAACCTGGACGTTTGTCTTTTTTGCTCTGGAGGCTGCTGAAAGCGAAAACAGGTGCTTTTGAGGATGGAGTCCGCAGGAAAGCAGAGAGGGCCAAATTGTCTGGGGCATTTGAAAGGGTTCCAGGAGGCAGTGAGAACCAGCATTACTTTTCCCCGCTGGCACCTCTGCTGTGGCAGCAAAAGCTGGACGTTTGTCTTTTTTGCTCCTGAGGTTGCCGAAAGCGAAAACAGGTGCTTTTGAGGATGGAGTCCGCAGGAAAGCAGAGAGGGCCAAATTGTCTGGGGCATTTGAAAGAGTTCCAGGAGGCAGTGAGAACCAGCATTACTTTTGCCCGCTGGCACCTTTGCTGCGGCAGCAAAAGCTGGACATTTGTCTTTTTTGCTCCTGAGGTTGCCGAAAGCGAAAACAGGTGCTTTTGAGGATGGAGTCCGCAGGAAAGCAGAGAGGGCCAAATTGTCTGTGGCTTTTGAAGAGGTTCCAGGAAGCAATGAGGACCAGCATTACTTTTCCCCGCTGGCACCTTTGCTGTGGCAGCAAAAGCTGGACGTTTGTCTTTTTTGCTCTGGAGGCTGCCGAAAGCGAAAACAGGTGCTTTTGAGGATGGAGTCCGCAGGAAAGCAGAGAGGGCCAAATTGTCTGGGGCATTTGAAAGGGTTCCAGGAGGCAGTGAGAACCAGCATTACTTTTGCCCGCTGGCACCTTTGCTGTGGCAGCAAAACCTGGACGTTTGTCTTTTTTGCTCCCGAGGCTGCCGAAAGCGAAAACAGGTGCTTTTGAGGATGGAGTCCGCAGGAAAGTAGAGAGGGCCAAATTGTCTGTGGCATTTGAAAGGGTTCCAGGAGGCAGTGAGAACCAGCATTACTTTTCCCCGCTGGCACCTTTGCTGTGGCAGGAAAACCTGGACGTTTGTCTTTATTGTTACTGAGGATGCCGAAAGCGAAAACAGGTGCTTTTGAGGATGGAGTCCGCAGGAAAGCAGAGAGGGCCAAATTGTCTGGGCATTTGAAGGAGTTCCAGGAGGCAATGAGGACCAGCATCACTTTTCCCCGCTGGCACCTTTGCTGTGGCAGCAAAAGGTGGACGTTTGTCTTTTTTGCTCCGGAGGCTGCCGAAAGCGAAAACAGGTGCTTTTGAGGATGGAGTCCGCAGGAAAGCAGAGAGGGCCAAATTGTCTGTGGCATTTGAAGAGGTTCCAGGAGGCAGTGAGAACCAGCATTACTTTTCCCCGCTGGCACCTTTGCTGTGGCAGCAAAAGCTGGACGTTTGTCGTTTTTGCTCCGGAGGCTGCCGAAAGCGAAAACAGGTGCTTTTGAGGATGGAGTCCGCAGGAAAGCAGAGAGGGCCAAATTGTCTGGGGCATTTGAAAGAGTTCCAGGAGGCAGTGAGAACCAGCATTACTTTTGCCCGCTGGCACCTTTGCTGTGGCAGGAAAACCTGGACATTTGTCTTTTTTGCTCCTGAGGTTGCCGAAAGCGAAAACAGGTGCTTTTGAGGATGGAGTCCGCAGGAAAGCAGAGAGGGCCAAATTGTCTGTGGCTTTTGAAGAGGTTCCAGGAAGCAATGAGGACCAGCATTACTTTTCCCCGCTGGCACCTTTGCTGTGGCAGCAAAACCTGGACGTTTGTCTTTTTTGCTCTGGAGGCTGCCGAAAGCGAAAAGAGGTGCTTTTGAGGATGGAGTCCGCAGGAAAGCAGAGAGGGCCAAATTGTCTGGGGCATTTGAAAGGGTTCCAGGAGGCAGTGAGAACCAGCATTACTTTTCCCCGCTGGCACCTTTGCTGTGGCAGGAAAACCTGGACGTTTGTCTTTATTGTTACTGAGGTTGCCGAAAGCGAAAACAGGTGCTTTTGAGGATGGAGTCCGCAGGAAAGCAGAGAGGGCCAAATTGTCTGTGGCATTTGAAGGGGTTCCAGGAGGCAATGAGGACCAGCATCACTTTTCCCCGCTGGCACCTTTGCTGTGGCAGCAAAAGGTGGACGTTTGTCTTTTTTGCTCCTGAGGTTGCCGAAAGCGAAAACAGGTGCTTTTGAGGATGGAGTCCGCAGGAAAGCAGAGAGGGCCAAATTGTCTGTGGCATTTGAAGAGGTTCCAGGAGGCAATGAGGACCAGCATTACTTTTCCCCGCTGGCACCTTTGCTGCGGCAGCAAAAGCTGGACGTTTGTCTTTTTTGCTCCGGAGGCTGCCGAAAGCGAAAACAGGTGCTTTTGAGGATGGAGTCCGCAGGAAAGCAGAGAGGGCCAAATTGTCTGTGGCATTTGAAGAGGTTCCAGGAGGCAGTGAGAACCAGCATTACTTTTCCCCGCTGGCACCTTTGCTGTGGCACAAAAGCTGGACGTTTGTCTTTTTTGCTCTGGAGGCTGCCGAAAGCGAAAAGAGGTGCTTTTGAGGATGGAGTCCGCAGGAAAGCAGAGAGGGCCAAATTGTCTGTGGCATTTGAAAGGGTTCCAGGACGCAGTGAGAACCAGCATTACTTTTCCCGGCTGGCACCTTTGCTGTGGCAGCAAAAGCTGGACGTTTGTCTTTTTTGCTCCGGAGGCTGCCGAAAGCGAAAACAGGTGCTTTTGAGGATGGAGTCCGCAGGAAAGTAGAGAGGGCCAAATTGTCTGTGGCATTTGAAAGGGTTCCAGGAGGCAGTGAGAACCAGCATTACTTTTCCCCGCTGGCACCTTTGCTGTGGCAGCAAAACCTGGACGTTTGTCTTTTTTGCTCCGGAGGTTGCCGAAAGCGAAAACAGGTACTTTTGAGGATGGAGTCCGCAGGAAAGCAGAGAGGGCCAAATTGTCTGTGGCATTTGAAGAGGTTCCAGGACGCAGTGAGAACCAGCATTACTTTTCCTAGCTGGCACCTTTGCTGTCGCAGCAAAACCTGGACGTTTGTCTTTTTTGCTCTGGAGGCTGCTGAAAGCGAAAACAGGTGCTTTTGAGGATGGAGTCCGCAGGAAAGCAGAGAGGGCCAAATTGTCTGGGGCATTTGAAAGGGTTCCAGGAGGCAGTGAGAACCAGCATTACTTTTCCCCGCTGGCACCTCTGCTGTGGCAGCAAAAGCTGGACGTTTGTCTTTTTTGCTCCGGAGGCTGCCGAAAGCGAAAACAGGTGCTTTTGAGGATGGAGTCCGCAGGAAAGCAGAGAGGGCCAAATTGTCTGTGGCATTTGAAGAGGTTCCAGGAGGCAATGAGGACCAGCATCACTTTTCCTCGCTGGAACCTTTGCTGTGGCAGCAAAAGGTGGACGTTTGTCTTTTTTGCTCTGGAGGCTGCCGAAAGCGAAAACAGGTGCTTTTGAGGATGGAGTCCGCAGGAAAGCAGAGAGGGCCAAATTGTCTGGGGCATTTGAAAGGGTTCCAGGAGGCAGTGATAACCAGCATTACTTTTCCCCGCTGGCACCTCTGCTGTGGCAGCAAAAGCTGGACGTTTGTCTTTTTTGCTCCTGAGGATGCCGAAAGCGAAAACAGGTGCTTTTGAGGATGGAGTCCGCAGGAAAGCAGAGAGGGCCAAATTGTCTGGGGCATTTGAAAGAGTTCCAGGAGGCAGTGAGAACCAGCATTACTTTTGCCCGCTGGCACCTTTGCTGCGGCAGCAAAAGCTGGACATTTGTCTTTTTTGCTCCTGAGGTTGCCGAAAGCGAAAACAGGTGCTTTTGAGGATGGAGTCCGCAGGAAAACAGAGAGGGCCAAATTGTCTGTGGCTTTTGAAGAGGTTCCAGGAAGCAATGAGGACCAGCATTACTTTTCCCCGCTGTCACCTTTGCTGTGGCAGCAAAACCTGGACGTTTGTCTTTTTTGCTCTGGAGGCTGCCGAAAGCGAAAAGAGGTGCTTTTGAGGATGGAGTCCGCAGGAAAGCAGAGAGGGCCAAATTGTCTGGGGAATTTGAAAGGGTTCCAGGAGGCAGTGAGAACCAGCATTACTTTTCCCCGCTGGCACCTTTGCTGTGGCAGCAAAACCTGGACGTTTGTCTTTATTGTTACTGAGGTTGCCGAAAGCGAAAACAGGTGCTTTTGAGGATGGAGTCCGCAGGAAAGCAGAGAGGGCCAAATTGTCTGTGGCATTTGAAGGGGTTCCAGGAGGCAATGAGGACCAGCATCACTTTTCCCCGCTGGCACCTTTGCTGTGGCAGCAAAAGGTGGACGTTTGTCTTTTTTGCTCCTGAGGTTGCCGAAAGCGAAAACAGGTGCTTTTGAGGATGGAGTCCGCAGGAAAGCAGAGAGGGCCAAATTGTCTGTGGCATTTGAAGAGGTTCCAGGAGGCAATGAGGACCAGCATTACTTTTCCCCGCTGGCACCTTTGCTGCGGCAGCAAAAGCTGGACGTTTGTCTTTTTTGCTCTGGAGGCTGCCGAAAGCGAAAAGAGGTGCTTTTGAGGATGGAGTCCGCAGGAAAGCAGAGAGGGCCAAATTGTCTGGGGCATTTGAAAGGGTTCCAGGAGGCAGTGAGAACAAGCATTACTTTTGCCCGCTGGCACCTTTGCTGTGGCAGCAAAAGCTGGACGTTTGTCTTTTTTGCTCCGGAGGCTGCCGAAAGCGAAAACAGGTGCTTTTGAGGATGGAGTCCGCAGGAAAGTAGAGAGGGCCAAATTGTCTGTGGCATTTGAAAGGGTTCCAGGAGGCAGTGAGAACCAGCATTACTTTTCCCCGCTGGCACCTTTGCTGTGGCAGCAAAAGCTGGACGTTTGTCTTTTTTGCTCCTGAGGTTGCCGAAAGCGAAAACAGGTGCTTTTGAGGATGGAGTCCGCAGGAAAGCAGAGAGGGCCAAATTGTCTGTGGCATTTGAAGGGGTTCCAGGAGGCAATGAGGACCAGCATCACTTTTCCCCGCTGGCACCTTTGCTGTGGCAGCAAAAGCTGGACGTTTGTCTTTTTTGCTCCTGAGGATGCCGAAAGCGAAAACAGGTGCTTTTGAGGATGGAGTCCGCAGGAAAGCAGAGAGGGCCAAATTGTCTGTGGCATTTGAAGAGGTTCCAGGAGGCAATGAGGACCAGCATTACTTTTCCCCGCTGGCACCTTTGCTGCGGCAGCAAAAGCTGGACGTTTGTCTTTTTTGCTCCGGAGGCTGCCGAAAGCGAAAACAGGTGCTTTTGAGGATGGAGTCCGCAGGAAAGCAGAGAGGGCCAAATTGTCTGTGGCATTTGAAGAGGTTCCAGGAGGCAGTGAGAACCAGCATTACTTTTCCCCGCTGGCACCTTTGCTGTGGCAGCAAAACCTGGACGTTTGTCGTTTTTGCTCTGGAGGCTGCCGAAAACGAAAACAGGTGCTTTTGAGGATGGAGTCCGCAGGAAAGCAGAGAGGGCCAAATAGTCTGGGGCATTTGAAAGGGTTCCAGGACGCAGTGAGAACCAGCATTACTTTTCCCGGCTGGCACCTTTGCTGTGGCAGCAAAAGCTGGACGTTTGTCTTTTTTGCTCCGGAGGTTGCCGAAAGCGAAAACAGGTGCTTTTGAGGATGGAGTCCGCAGGAAAGCAGAGAGGGCCGAATTGTCTGGGGCATTTGAAAGAGTTCTAGGAGGTAGTGAGAACCAGCATTACTTTTCCCCGCTGGCACCTTTGCTGTGGCAGCAAAAGCTGGACGTTTGTCTTTTTTGCTCTGGAGGCTGCCGAAAGCGAAAACAGGTGCTTTTGAGGATGGAGTCCGCAGGAAAGCAGAGAGGGCCAAATTGTCTGGGGCATTTGAAAGAGTTCTAGGAGGTAGTGAGAACCAGCATTACTTTTCCCCGCTGGCACCTTTGCTGTGGCAGCAAAAGCTGGACGTTTGTCTTTTTTGCTCTGGAGGCTGCCGAAAGCGAAAACAGGTGCTTTTGAGGATGGAGTCCGCAGGAAAGCAGAGAGGGCCAAATGGTCTGGGGCATTTGAAAGGGTTCCAGGACGCAGTGAGAACCAGCATTACTTTTCCCGGCTGGCACCTTTGCTGTGGCAGCAAAACCTGGACGTTTGTCTTTTTTGCTCCGGAGGCTGCCGAAAGCGAAAACAGGTGCTTTTGAGGATGGAGTCCGCAGGAAAGTAGAGAGGGCCAAATTGTCTGTGGCATTTGAAAGGGTTCCAGGAGGCAGTGAGAACCAGCATTACTTTTCCCCGCTGGCACCTTTGCTGTGGCAGCAAAACCTGGACGTTTGTCTTTTTTGCTCCTGAGGTTGCCGAAAGCGAAAACAGGTACTTTTGAGGATGGAGTCCGCAGGAAAGCAGAGAGGGCCAAATTGTCTGTGGCATTTGAAGAGGTTCCAGGAGGCAGTGAGAACCAGCATTACTTTTGCCCGCTGGCACCTTTGCTGTGGCAGGAAAACCTGGACGTTTGTCTTTATTGTTACTGAGGTTGCCGAAAGCGAAAACAGGTGCTTTTGAGGATGGAGTCCGCAGTAAAGCAGAGAGGGCCAAATTGTCTGTGGCATTTGAAGAGGTTCCAGGAGGCAATGAGGACCAGCATCACTTTTCCCCGCTGGCACCTTTGCTGTGGCAGCAAAAGGTGGACGTTTGTCTTTTTTGCTCTGGAGGCTGCCGAAAGCGAAAACAGGTGCTTTTGAGGATGGAGTCCGCAGGAAAGCAGAGAGGGCCAAATTGTCTGGGGCATTTGAAAGGGTTCCAGGAGGCAGTGAGAACCAGCATTACTTTTCCCCGCTGGCACCTCTGCTGTGGCAGCAAAAGCTGGACGTTTGTCTTTTTTGCTCCTGAGGATGCCGAAAGCGAAAACAGGTGCTTTTGAGGATGGAGTCCGCAGGAAAGCAGAGAGGGCCAAATTGTCTGGGGCATTTGAAAGAGTTCCAGGAGGCAGTGAGAACCAGCATTACTTTTGCCCACTGGCACCTTTGCTGTGGCAGCAAAAGCTGGACGTTTGTCTTTTTTGCTCCTGAGGTTGCCGAAAGCGAAAACAGGTGCTTTTGAGGATGGAGTCCGCAGGAAAGCAGAGAGGGCCAAATTGTCTGTGGCTTTTGAAGAGGTTCCAGGAAGCAATGAGGACCAGCATTACTTTTCCCCGCTGGCACCTTTGCTGTGGCAGGAAAAGCTGGACGTTTGTCTTTTTTGCTCCTGAGGATGCCGAAAGCGAAAACAGGTGCTTTTGAGGATGGAGTCCGCAGGAAAGCAGAGAGGGCCAAATTGTCTGGGGCATTTGAAAGGGTTCCAGGAGGCAGTGAGAACCAGCATTACTTTTCCCCGCTGGCACCTTTGCTGTGGCAGCAAAACCTGGACGTTTGTATTTTTTGCTCCGGAGGCTGCCGAAAGCGAAAACAGGTGCTTTTGAGGATGGAGTCCGCAGGAAAGTAGAGAGGGCCAAATTGTCTGTGGCATTTGAAAGGGTTCCAGGAGGCAGTGAGAACCAGCATTACCATTCCCCGCTGGCACCTTTGCTGTGGCAGGAAAACCTGGACGTTTGTCTTTATTGTTACTGAGGTTGCCGAAAGCGAAAACAGGTGCTTTTGAGGATGGAGTCCGCAGGAAAGCAGAGAGGGCCAAATTGTCTGTGGCATTTGAAGGGGTTCCAGGAGGCAATGAGGACCAGCATCACTTTTCCCCGCTGGCACCTTTGCTGTGGCAGCAAAAGCTGGACGTTTGTCTTTTTTGCTCCTGAGGTTGCCGAAAGCGAAAACAGGTGCTTTTGAGGATGGAGTCCGCAGGAAAGCAGAGAGGGCCAAATTGTCTGTGGCATTTGAAGAGGTTCCAGGAGGCAATGAGGACCAGCATTACTTTTCCCCGCTGGCACCTTTGCTGTGGCAGCAAAAGCTGGACGTTTGTCGTTTTTGCTCCGGAGGTTGCCGAAAGCGAAAACAGGTGCTTTTGAGGATGGAGTCCGCAGGAAAGCAGAGAGGGCCAAATTGTCTGGGGCATTTGAAAGAGTTCTAGGAGGTAGTGAGAACCAGCATTACTTTTCCCCGCTGGCACCTTATCTGTGGCAGCAAAAGCTGGACGTTTGTCTTTTTTGCTCTGGAGGCTGCCGAAAGCGAAAACAGGTGCTTTTGAGGATGGAGTCCGCAGGAAAGCAGAGAGGGCCAAATTGTCTGTGGCATTTGAAAGGGTTCCAGGAGGCAGTGAGAACCAGCATTACTTTTCCCCGCTGGCACCTCTGCTGTGGCAGCAAAAGCTGGACGTTTGTCTTTTTTGCTCCTGAGGATGCCGAAAGCGAAAACAGGTGCTTTTGAGGATGGAGTCCGCAGGAAAGCAGAGAGGGCCAAATTGTCTGGGGCATTTGAAAGAGTTCCAGGAGGCAGTGAGAACCAGCATTACTTTTGCCCGCTGGCACCTTTGCTGCGGCAGCAAAAGCTGGACATTTGTCTTTTTTGCTCCTGAGGTTGCCGAAAGCGAAAACAGGTGCTTTTGAGGATGGAATCCGCAGGAAAGCAGAGAGGGCCAAATTGTCTGTGGCTTTTGAAGAGGTTTCAGGAGGCAATGAGGACCAGCATTACTTTTCCCCGCTGGCACCTTTGCTGTGGCAGCAAAAGCTGGACGTTTGTCTTTTTTGCTCTGGAGGCTGCCGAAAGCGAAAAGAGGTACTTTTGAGGATGGAGTCCGCAGGAAAGCAGAGAGGGCCAAATTGTCTGGGGCATTTGAAAGGGTTCCAGGAGGCAGTGAGAACCAGCATTACTTTTGCCCGCTGGCACCTTTGCTGTGGCAGCAAAACCTGGACGTTTGTCTTTTTTGCTCCGGAGGCTGCCGAAAGCAAAAACAGGTGCTTTTGAGGATGGAGTCCGCAGGAAAGCAGAGAGAGACAAATTGTCTGTGGCATTTGAAAGGGTTCCAGGAGGCAGTGAGAACCAGCATTACTTTTGCCCGCTGGCACCTTTGCTGTGGCAGCAAAAGCTGGACGTTTGTCTTTTTTGCTCCTGAGGCTGCTGAAAGCGAAAACAGGTGCTTTTGAGGATGGAGTCCGCAGGAAAGCAGAGAGGGCCAAATTGTCTGTGGCATTTGAAGAGGTTCCAGGACGCAGTGAGGACCAGCATTACTTTTCCTAGCTGGCACCTTTGCTGTGGCAGCAAAAGCTGGACGTTTGTCTTTTTTGCTCTGGAGGCTGCCGAAAGCGAAAACAGGTGCTTTTGAGGATGGAGTCCGCAGGAAAACAGAGAGGGCCAAATTGTCTGTGGCATTTGAAAGGGTTCCAGGAGGCAGTGAGAACCAGCATTACTTTTCCCCGCTGGCACCTCTGCTGTGGCAGCAAAAGCTGGACGTTTGTCTTTTTTGCTCCTGAGGATGCCGAAAGCGAAAACAGGTGCTTTTGAGGATGGAGTCCGCAGGAAAGCAGAGAGGGCCAAATTGTCTGTGGCTTTTGAAGAGGTTTCAGGAGGCAATGAGGACCAGCATTACTTTTCCCCGCTGGCACCTTTGCTGTGGCAGCAAAAGCTGGACGTTTGTCTTTTTTGCTCTGGAGGCTGCCGAAAGCGAAAAGAGGTACTTTTGAGGATGGAGTCCGCAGGAAAGCAGAGAGGGCCAAATTGTCTGGGGCATTTGAAAGGGTTCCAGGAGGCAGTGAGAACCAGCATTACTTTTGCCCGCTGGCACCTTTGCTGTGGCAGCAAAACCTGGACGTTTGTCTTTTTTGCTCCGGAGGCTGCCGAAAGCAAAAACAGGTGCTTTTGAGGATGGAGTCCGCAGGAAAGCAGAGAGAGCCAAATTGTCTGTGGCATTTGAAAGGGTTCCAGGAGGCAGTGAGAACCAGCATTACTTTTGCCCGCTGGCACCTTTGCTGTGGCAGCAAAAGCTGGACGTTTGTCTTTTTTGCTCCTGAGGCTGCTGAAAGCGAAAACAGGTGCTTTTGAGGATGGAGTCCGCAGGAAAGCAGAGAGGGCCAAATTGTCTGTGGCATTTGAAGAGGTTCCAGGACGCAGTGAGGACCAGCATTACTTTTCCTAGCTGGCACCTTTGCTGTGGCAGCAAAAGCTGGACGTTTGTCTTTTTTGCTCTGGAGGCTGCCGAAAGCGAAAACAGGTGCTTTTGAGGATGGAGTCCGCAGGAAAGCAGAGAGGGCCAAATAGTCTGGGGCATTTGAAAGGGTTCCAGGAGGCAGTGAGAACCAGCATTACTTTTCCCCGCTGGCACCTTTGCTGTGGCAGCAAAAGCTGGACGTTTGTCTTTTTTGCTCTGGAGGCTGCCGAAAGCGAAAACAGGTGCTTTTGAGGATGGAGTCCGCAGGAAAGCAGAGAGGGCCAAATTGTCTGGGGCATTTGAAAGAGTTCCAGGAGGCAGTGAGAACCAGCATTACTTTTGCCCGCTGGCACCTTTGCTGCGGCAGCAAAAGCTGGACATTTGTCTTTTTTGCTCCTGAGGTTGCCGAAAGCGAAAACAGGTGCTTTTGAGGATGGAATCCGCAGGAAAGCAGAGAGGGCCAAATTGTCTGTGGCTTTTGAAGAGGTTTCAGGAGGCAATGAGGACCAGCATTACTTTTCCCCGCTGGCACCTTTGCTGTGGCAGCAAAAGCTGGACGTTTGTCTTTTTTGCTCTGGAGGCTGCCGAAAGCGAAAAGAGGTACTTTTGAGGATGGAGTACGCAGGAAAGCAGAGAGGGCCAAATTGTCTGGGGCATTTGAAAGGTTTCCAGGAGGCAGTGAGAACCAGCATTACTTTTCCCCGCTGGCACCTTTGCTGTGGCAGCAAAAGCTGGACGTTTGTCTTTTTTGCTCCTGAGGCTGCCGAAAGCGAAAAGAGGTGCTTTTGAGGATGGAGTCCGCAGGAAAGCAGAGAGGGCCAAATTGTCTGGGGCATTTGAAAGAGTTCCAGGAGGCAGTGAGAACCAGCATTACTTTTCCCCGCTGGCACCTTTGCTGTGGCAGGAAAACCTGGACGTTTGTCTTTTTTGCTCCGGAGGTTGCCGAAAGCGAAAAGAGGTGCTTTTGAGGATGGAGTCCGCAGGAAAGCAGAGAGGGCCAAATTGTCTGTGGCATTTGAAGAGGTTCCAGGAGGCAATGAGGACCAGCATAACTTTTCCCCGCTGGCACCTTTGCTGTGGCAGCAAAAGCTGGACGTTTGTCTTTTTTGCTCTGGAGGTTGCCGAAAGCGAAAAGAGGTACTTTTGAGGATGGAGTCCGCAGGAAAGCAGAGAGGGCCAAATTGTCTGTGGCATTTGAAGAGGTTCCAGGACGCAGTGAGGACCAGCATTACTTTTCCTAGCTGGCACCTTTGCTGTGGCAGCAAAAGCTGGACGTTTGTCTTTTTTGCTCTGGAGGCTGCCGAAAGCGAAAACAGGTGCTTTTGAGGATGGAGTCCGCAGGAAAGCAGAGAGGGCCAAATAGTCTGGGGCATTTGAAAGGGTTCCAGGAGGCAGTGAGAACCAGCATTACTTTTCCCCGCTGGCACCTTTGCTGTGGCAGCAAAAGCTGGACGTTTGTCTTTTTTGCTCTGGAGGCTGCCGAAAGCGAAAAGAGGTGCTTTTGAGGATGGAGTCCGCAGGAAAGCAGAGAGGGCCAAATTGTCTGGGGCATTTGAAAGGGTTCCAGGAGGCAGTGAGAACCAGCATTACTTTTCCCCGCTGGCACCTCTGCTGTGGCAGCAAAAGCTGGACGTTTGTCTTTTTTGCTCCGGAGGTTGCCGAAAGCGAAAACAGGTGCTTTTGAGGATGGAGTCCGCAGGAAAGCAGAGAGGGCCAAATTGTCTGGGGCATTTGAAAGGGTTCCAGGAGGCAGTGAGAACCAGCATTACTTTTGCCCGCTGGCACCTTTGCTGTGGCAGCAAAACCTGGACGTTTGTATTTTTTGCTCCGGAGGCTGCCGAAAGCGAAAACAGGTGCTTTTGAGGATGGAGTCCGCAGGAAAGTAGAGAGGGCCAAATTGTCTGTGGCATTTGAAAGGGTTCCAGGAGGCAGTGAGAACCAGCATTACCATTCCCCGCTGGCACCTTTGCTGTGGCAGCAAAAGCTGGACGTTTGTCTTTTTTGCTCTGGAGGCTGCCAAAAGCGAAAAGAGGTGCTTTTGAGGATGGAGTCCGCAGGAAAGCAGAGAGGGCCAAATTGTCTGTGGCATTTGAAGAGGTTCCAGGAGGCAATGAGGACCAGCATTACTTTTCCTAGCTGGCACCTTTGCTGTGGCAGCAAAAGCTGGACGTTTGTCTTTTTTGCTCTGGAGGCTGCCGAAAGCGAAAACAGGTGCTTTTGAGGATGGAGTCCGCAGGAAAGCAGAGAGGGCCAAATAGTCTGGGGCATTTGAAAGGGTTCCAGGAGGCAGTGAGAACCAGCATTACTTTTCCCCGCTGGCACCTTTGCTGTGGCAGCAAAAGCTGGACGTTTGTCTTTTTTGCTATGGAGGCTGCCGAAAGCGAAAAGAGGTGCTTTTGAGGATGGAGTCCGCAGGAAAGCAGAGAGGGCCAAATTGTCTGGGGCATTTGAAAGGGTTCCAGGAGGCAGTGAGAACCAGCATTACTTTTCCCCGCTGGCACCTCTGCTGTGGCAGCAAAAGCTGGACGTTTGTCTTTTTTGCTCCGGAGGTTGCCGAAAGTGAAAACAGGTGCTTTTGAGGATGGAGTCCGCAGGAAAGCAGAGAGGGCCAAATTGTCTGGGGCATTTGAAAGAGTTCCAGGAGGCAGTGAGAACCAGCATTACTTTTGCCCGCTGGCACCTTTGCTGATGATCCAGGACAAGAGGTAACGGGCACCAATTGGAACGTAGGAACTTGAACTTGAACTGGAACGTAGGAACTTGAACATAGGATTATCCTTGATGATTCAGGATAGCTGTGTGTCTGACCAGTCTGTCTTTCGAAGGAGGTCCTGGACCAGCTCCAGCCATGCTGTGCTGAGCAGAGCCCCTGGCAGCAGCCCCACACCTCACTCCCAGTGTGCCTGAATGGAAAAGGTACCAAAGTTGCTCCAACACTTTCTGAAAAACTCTATAGTGTTACCCCACAAGCGCAAAGCGACGGCAAAGCCCGTGAAATGACACCGGTGCTTCCAGAAAATGTCAAGCTTCCTGCCCAAGGGTGACATGCCATGCGGTGGGGTCAGGGCCACGCGCTGAGCACCCGGTGCGCTGGGGTTGCCCCAGCGGTTCCTGAGCAGCTCCTGCAGTGCTGCCGCCGGTACCGTTCTGGCGGCTGTAGTTGTTTAAAAAGCCGTTGTTGTTTCCGGCGTAATCTGACGGCAGTTTTCTCGGGCATTTGTGCCTCTTCTAATAAGTGTGCTGTGAGTACATCTGCAAGCATTCACCTGTCGAGGTCAAATGACTGGTGGTGCTCATCTGCCCCCGTGCTACTGCTGCTGCCTCCCGTGAATGCTCATGTGCCTGCGTGCCCCTGTACAGGCACAGATGCACGCGCGCAACACCTGATCCCGCATCCTAATTATTTTTCGCCCGGTTCTCGGAGTTGTTCTGCTTCCGGCTGATGAATGGGAAAGTGTAGTAGTGCTGTTTCATTTCACCAGCCTCTCAAGTGTGGAAATTATGGTAAATTTGAGAACAAGCCAGATTAGATTGATAGTTACACCTCCTCCTTTAATTAGCCAACCACAGGATCTGTGGAGGCAAAGGCCGGGGGGGTGTGTCGGTGTATATAACATGTATTGTCTATGTGAAAGATGAATCAAAAGGAGTTGCTTAAGGTGGGAAGGCTTTTCCGGAGAGGTTCCACATGTTGTCAGGTAGTCCCTCTGAATGGCAGCTTCCGGTTCGGTCCCTTAGCTTTCGGAAGTGACATTTAGTCTGATATGTGCCAGCCGTGCAATCTACCTAGCCCTGCAAAGTGCAAATATTAACATAAATGCATATTAAGATACTGTGTGTTAGCTCCTGAACTGCAATAGAGAGCGGGTGTTCCAGCGGAGGCAAGCAAATCGTGTTGATTTACAGTGGCTTGAGGATTTGGCCCATTACCGCTTCTTTATACACTTTTAAAAAGAAATGCCAACTCGATAGTTTAGGCTTTAACTGGAACATGGCAAGTAATTGTATGTTTTGGCGGACCCCTAGTAATGTTGCAGAATCTTTCTCAGAAGTTGTTCCATGGGATAGCCGATTCCTCAGGTAAGAGCTACTTGTTTGTTCAATCCTCCATCTTAGGCCTGCTCCTCAGGTGCATCCTCCTTCTCGCAGCGATTTCCTAGGAACAGATTTCGAAGAACAGCTCTGATCACAGAATCACAGATTAGTTAGGGTTTGAAAGGACCTCTGGAGATCATCCAGCCCAACCCCCCTGCCAGAGCAGGGTCACCTACAGCAGGTTGCACAGGATGACCTCCAGGCGGGTTTTGAATGTTTCTGGGGTGGGAGACTCTACCGCCTCCCTGGGCAGCCTGTTCCAGCGCTCTGCCACCCTCAAAGTAAAGAAGTTCCTCCTCATGCTTTGATAGAAGTTCCTAGGTTCCAGTTTGTACCCGTTACCTCTTGTCCTGGATCATCTTTGATGATCCAGGACAAGAGGTAACGGGCACCAATTGGAACGTAGGAACTTGAACTTGAACTGGAACGTAGGAACTTGAACATGGGATTATCCTTGATGATTCAGGATAGCTGTGTGTCTGACCAGTCTGTCTTTCGAAGGAGGTCCTGGACCAGCTCCAGCCATGCTGTGCTGAGCAGAGCCCCTGGCAGCAGCCCCACAGCTCACTCCCAGTGTGCCTGAATGGAAAAGGTACCAAAGTTGCTCCAACACTTTCTGAAAAACTCTATAGTGTTACCCCACAAGCGCAAAGCGACGGCAAAGCCCGTGAAATGACACCGGTGCTTCCAGAAAATGTCAAGCTTCCTGCCCAAGGGTGACATGCCATGCGGTGGGGTCAGGGCCACGCGCTGAGCACCCGGTGCGCTGGGGTTGCCCCAGCGGTTCCTGAGCAGCTCCTGCAGTGCTGCCGCCGGTACCGTTCTGGCGGCTGTAGTTGTTTAAAAAGCCGTTGTTGTTTCCGGCGTAATCTGACGGCAGTTTTCTCGGGCATTTGGGCCTCTTCTAATAAGTGTGCTGTGAGTACATCTGCAAGCATTCACCTGTCGAGGTCAAATGACTGGTGGTGCTCATCTCCCCCCGTGCTACTGCTGCTGCCTCCCGTGAATGCTCATGTGCCTGCGTGCCCCTGTACAGGCACAGATGCACGCGCGCAACACCTGATCCCGCATCCTAATTATTTTTCGCCCGGTTCTCGGAGTTGTTCTGCTTCCGGCTGATGAATGGGAAAGTGTAGTAGTGCTGTTTCATTTCACCAGCCTCTCAAGTGTGGAAATTATGGTAAATTTGAGAACAAGCCAGATTAGATTGATAGTTACACCTCCTCCTTTAATTAGCCAACCACAGGATCTGTGGAGGCAAAGGCCGGGGGGGTGTGTCGGTGTATATAACATGTATTGTCTATGTGAAAGATTAATCAAAAGGAGTTGCTTGAGGTGGGAAGGCTTTTCCGGAGAGGTTCCACATGTTGTCAGGTAGTCCCTCTGAATGGCAGCTTCCGGTTCGGTCCCTTAGCTTTCGGAAGTGACATTTAGTCTGATATGTGCCAGCCGTGCAATCTACCTAGCCCTGCAAAGTGCAAATATTAACATAAATGCATATTAAGATACTGTGTGTTAGCTCCTGAACTGAAATAGAGAGCGGGTGTTCCAGCGGAGGCAAGCAAATCGTGTTGATTTACAGTGGCTTGAGGATTTGGCCCATTACCGCTTCTTTATACACTTTTAAAAAGAAATGCCAACTCGATAGTTTAGGCTTTAACTGGAACATGGCAAGTAATTGTATGCTTTGGCGGACCCCTAGTAATGTTGCAGAATCTTTCTCAGAAGTTGTTCCATGGGATAGCCGATTCCTCAGGTAAGAGCTACTTGTTTGTTCAATCCTCCATCTTAGGCCTGCTCCTCAGGTGCATCCTCCTTCTCGCAGCGATTTCCTAGGAACAGATTTCGAAGAACAGCTCTGATCACAGAATCACAGATTGGTTAGGGTTGGAAAGGAGCTCTGGAGATCATCCAGCCCAACCCCCCTGCCAGAGCAGGGTCACCTACAGCAGGTTGCACCGGATGACCTCCAGGCGGGTTTTGAATGTCTCTGGGGTGGGAGACTCTACTGCCTCCCTGGGCAGCCTGTTCCAGCGCTCTGCCACCCTCAAAGTAAAGAAGTTCCTCCTCATGCTTTGATAGAAGTTCCTACGTTCCAGTTTGTACCCGTTACCTCTTGTCCTGGATCATCTTTGATGATCCAGGACAAGAGGTAACGGGCACCAATTGGAACGTAGGAACTTGAACTTGAACTGGAACGTAGGAACTTGAACATAGGATTATCCTTGATGATTCAGGATAGCTGTGTGTCTGACCAGTCTGTCTTTCGAAGGAGGTCCTGGGCCAGCTCCAGCCATGCTGTGCTGAGCAGAACCCCTGGCAGCAGCCCCACACCTCACTCCCAGTGTGCCTGAATGGAAAAGGTACCAAAGTTGCTCCAACACTTTCTGAAAAACTCTATAGTGTTACCCCACAAGCGCAAAGCGATGGCAAAGCCTGTGAAATGACACCGGTGCTTCCAGAAAATGTCAAGCTTCCTGCCCAAGGGTGACATGCCATGCGGTGGGGTCAGGGCCACGCGCTGAGCACCCGGTGCGCTGGGGTTGCCCCAGCGGTTCCTGAGCAGCTCCTGCAGTGCTGCCGCCGGTACCGTTCTGGCGGCTGTAGTTGTTTAAAAAGCCGTTGTTGTTTCCGGCGTAATCTGACGGCAGTTTTCTCGGGCATTTGGGCCTCTTCTAATAAGTGTGCTGTGAGTACATCTGCAAGCATTCACCTGTCGAGGTCAAATGACTGGTGGTGCTCATCTCCCCCCGTGCTACTGCTGCTGCCTCCCGTGAATGCTCATGTGCCTGCATGCCCCTGTACAGGCACAGATGCACGGGCGCAACACCTGATCCCGCATCCTAATTATTTTTCGCCCGGTTCTCTGAGTTGTTCTGCTTCCGGCTGATGAATGGGAAAGTGTAGTAGTGCTGTTTCATTTCACCAGCCTCTCAAGTGTGGAAATTATGGTAAATTTGAGAACAAGCCAGATTAGATTGATAGTTACAACTCCTCCTTTAATTAGCCAACCACAGGATCTGTGGAGGCAAAGGCCGGGGGGGTGTGTCGGTGTGTATAACGTGTATTGTCTATGTGAAAGATTAATCAAAAGGAGTTGCTTGAGGTGGGAAGGCTTTTCCGGAGAGGTTCCACATGTTGTCAGGTAGTCCCTCTGAATGGCAGCTTCCGGTTCGGTCCCTTAGCTTTCGGAAGTGACATTTAGTCTGATATGTGCCAGCCGTGCAATCTACCTAGCCCTGCAAAGTGCAAATATTAACCTAAATGCATATTAAGATACTGTGTGTTAGCTCCTGAACTGAAATAGAGAGCGGGTGTTCCAGCGGAGGCAAGCAAATCGTGTTGATTTACAGTGGCTTGAGGATTTGGCCCATTACCGCTTCTTTATACACTTTTAAAAAGAAATGCCAACTCGATAGTTTAGGCTTTAACTGGAACATGGCAAGTAATTGTATGTTTTGGCGGACCCCTAGTAATGTTGCAGAATCTTTCTCAGAAGTTGTTCCATGGGATAGCCGATTCCTCAGGTAAGAGCTACTTCTTTGTTCAATCCTCCATCTTAGGCCTGCTCCTCAGGTGCATCCTCCTTCTCGCAGCGATTTCCTAGGAACAGATTTCGAAGAACAGCTCTGATCACAGAATCACAGATTGGTTAGGGTTGGAAAGGAGCTCTGGAGATCATCCAGCCCAACCCCCCTGCCAGAGCAGGGTCACCTACAGCAGGTTGCACCGGATGACCTCCAGGCGGGTTTTGAATGTCTCTGGGGTGGGAGACTCTACTGCCTCCCTGGGCAGCCTGTTCCAGCGCTCTGCCACCCTCAAAGTAAAGAAGTTCCTCCTCATGCTTTGATAGAAGTTCCTACGTTCCAGTTTGTACCCGTTACCTCTTGTCCTGGATCATCTTTGATGATCCAGGACAAGAGGTAACGGGCACCAATTGGAACGTAGGAACTTGAACTTGAACTGGAACGTAGGAACTTGAACATAGGATTATCCTTGATGATTCAGGATAGCTGTGTGTCTGACCAGTCTGTCTTTCGAAGGAGGTCCTGGGCCAGCTCCAGCCATGCTGTGCTGAGCAGAGCCCCTGGCAGCAGCCCCACAGCTCACTCCCAGTGTGCCTGAATGGAAAAGGTACCAAAGTTGCTCCAACACTTTCTGAAAAACTCTATAGTGTTACCCCACAAGCGCAAAGCGACGGCAAAGCCCGTGAAATGACACCGGTGCTTCCAGAAAATGTCAAGCTTCCTGCCCAAGGGTGACATGCCATGCGGTGGGGTCAGGGCCACGCGCTGAGCACCCGGTGCGCTGGGGTTGCCCCAGCGGTTCCTGAGCAGCTCCTGCAGTGCTGCCGCCGGTACCGTTCTGGCGGCTGTAGTTGTTTAAAAAGCCGTTGTTGTTTCCGGCGTAATCTGACGGCAGTTTTCTCGGGCATTTGGGCCTCTTCTAATAAGTGTGCTGTGAGTACATCTGCAAGCATTCACCTGTCGAGGTCAAATGACTGGTGGTGCTCATCTCCCCCCGTGCTACTGCTGCTGCCTCCCGTGAATGCTCATGTGCCTGCATGCCCCTGTACAGGCACAGATGCACGGGCGCAACACCTGATCCCGCATCCTAATTATTTTTCGCCCGGTTCTCTGAGTTGTTCTGCTTCCGGCTGATGAATGGGAAAGTGTAGTAGTGCTGTTTCATTTCACCAGCCTCTCAAGTGTGGAAATTATGGTAAATTTGAGAACAAGCCAGATTAGATTGATAGTTACACCTCCTCCTTTAATTAGCCAACCACAGGATCTGTAGAGGCAAAGGCCGGGGGGGTGTGTCGGTGTGTATAACGTGTATTGTCTATGTGAAAGATTAATCAAAAGGAGTTGCTTGAGGTGGGAAGGCTTTTCCGGAGAGGTTCCACATGTTGTCAGGTAGTCCCTCTGAATGGCAGCTTCCGGTCCCTTAGCTTTCGGAAGTGACATTTAGTCTGATATGTGCCAGCCGTGCAATCTACCTAGCCCTGCAAAGTGCAAATATTAACCTTAAATGCATATTAAGATACTGTGTGTTAGCTCCTGAACTGAAATAGAGAGCGGGTGTTCCAGCGGAGGCAAGCAAATCGTGTTGATTTACAGTGGCTTGAGGATTTGGCCCATTACCGCTTCTTTATACACTTTTAAAAAGAAATGCCAACTCGATAGTTTAGGCTTTAACTGGAACATGGCAAGTAATTGTATGTTTTGGCGGACCCCTAGTAATGTTGCAGAATCTTTCTCAGAAGTTGTTCCATGGGATAGCCGATTCCTCAGGTAAGAGCTACTTGTTTGTTCAATCCTCCATCTTAGGCCTGCTCCTCAGGTGCATCCTCCTTCTCGCAGCGATTTCCTAGGAACAGATTTCGAAGAACAGCTCTGATCACAGAATCACAGATTGGTTAGGGTTGGAAAGGAGCTCTGGAGATCATCCAGCCCAACCCCCCTGCCAGAGCAGGGTCACCTACAGCAGGTTGCACCGGATGACCTCCAGGCGGGTTTTGAATGTCTCTGGGGTGGGAGACTCTACTGCCTCCCTGGGCAGCCTGTTCCAGCGCTCTGCCACCCTCAAAGTAAAGAAGTTCCTCCTCATGCTTTGATAGAAGTTCCTAGGTTCCAGTTTGTACCCGTTACCTCTTGTCCTGGATCATCTTTGATGATCCAGGACAAGAGGTAACGGGCACCAATTGGAACGTAGGAACTTGAACTTGAACTGGAACGTAGGAACTTGAACATAGGATTATCCTTGATGATTCAGGATAGCTGTGTGTCTGACCAGTCTGTCTTTCGAAGGAGGTCCTGGGCCAGCTCCAGCCATGCTGTGCTGAGCAGAGCCCCTGGCAGCAGCCCCACAGCTCACTCCCAGTGTGCCTGAATGGAAAAGGTACCAAAGTTGCTCCAACACTTTCTGAAAAACTCTATAGTGTTACCCCACAAGCGCAAAGCGACGGCAAAGCCCGTGAAATGACACCGGTGCTTCCAGAAAATGTCAAGCTTCCTGCCCAAGGGTGACATGCCATGCGGTGGGGTCAGGGCCACGCGCTGAGCACCCGGTGCGCTGGGGTTGCCCCAGCGGTTCCTGAGCAGCTCCTGCAGTGCTGCCGCCGGTACCGTTCTGGCGGCTGTAGTTGTTTAAAAAGCCGTTGTTGTTTCCGGCGTAATCTGACGGCAGTTTTCTCGGGCATTTGGGCCTCTTCTAATAAGTGTGCTGTGAGTACATCTGCAAGCATTCACCTGTCGAGGTCAAATGACTGGTGGTGCTCATCTCCCCCCGTGCTACTGCTGCTGCCTCCCGTGAATGCTCATGTGCCTGCATGCCCCTGTACAGGCACAGATGCACGGGCGCAACACCTGATCCCGCATCCTAATTATTTTTCGCCCGGTTCTCTGAGTTGTTCTGCTTCCGGCTGATGAATGGGAAAGTGTAGTAGTGCTGTTTCATTTCACCAGCCTCTCAAGTGTGGAAATTATGGTAAATTTGAGAACAAGCCAGATTAGATTGATAGTTACACCTCCTCCTTTAATTAGCCAACCACAGGATCTGTAGAGGCAAAGGCCGGGGGGGTGTGTCGGTGTGTATAACGTGTATTGTCTATGTGAAAGATTAATCAAAAGGAGTTGCTTGAGGTGGGAAGGCTTTTCCGGAGAGGTTCCACATGTTGTCAGGTAGTCCCTCTGAATGGCAGCTTCCGGTCCCTTAGCTTTCGGAAGTGACATTTAGTCTGATATGTGCCAGCCGTGCAATCTACCTAGCCCTGCAAAGTGCAAATATTAACCTAAATGCATATTAAGATACTGTGTGTTAGCTCCTGAACTGAAATAGAGAGCGGGTGTTCCAGCGGAGGCAAGCAAATCGTGTTGATTTACAGTGGCTTGAGGATTTGGCCCATTACCGCTTCTTTATACACTTCTAAAAAGAAATGCCAACTCGATAGTTTAGGCTTTAACTGGAACATGGCAAGTAATTGTATGTTTTGGCGGACCCCTAGTAATGTTGCAGAATCTTTCTCAGAAGTTGTTCCATGGGATAGCCGATTCCTCAGGTAAGAGCTACTTCTTTGTTCAATCCTCCATCTTAGGCCTGCTCCTCAGGTGCATCCTCCTTCTCGCAGCGATTTCCTAGGAACAGATTTCGAAGAACAGCTCTGATCACAGAATCACAGATTGGTTAGGGTTGGAAAGGAGCTCTGGAGATCATCCAGCCCAACCCCCCTGCCAGAGCAGGGTCACCTACAGCAGGTTGCACCGGATGACCTCCAGGCGGGTTTTGAATGTCTCTGGGGTGGGAGACTCTACTGCCTCCCTGGGCAGCCTGTTCCAGCGCTCTGCCACCCTCAAAGTAAAGAAGTTCCTCCTCATGCTTTGATAGAAGTTCCTAGGTTCCAGTTTGTACCCGTTACCTCTTGTCCTGGATCATCTTTGATCAAAGATGATCCAGGACAAGAGGTAACGGGTACAAACTGGAACGTAGGAACTTGAACTTGAACTGGAACGTAGGAACTTGAACATAGGATTATCCTTGATGATTCAGGATAGCTGTGTGTCTGACCAGTCTGTCTTTCGAAGGAGGTCCTGGGCCAGCTCCAGCCATGCTGTGCTGAGCAGAGCCCCTGGCAGCAGCCCCACAGCTCACTCCCAGTGTGCCTGAATGGAAAAGGTACCAAAGTTGCTCCAACACTTTCTGAAAAACTCTATAGTGTTACCCCACAAGCGCAGAGCGACGGCAAAGCCCGTGAAATGACACCGGTGCTTCCAGAAAATGTCAAGCTTCCTGCCCAAGGGTGACATGCCATGCGGTGGGGTCAGGGCCACGCGCTGAGCACCCGGTGCGCTGGGGTTGCCCCAGCGGTTCCTGAGCAGCTCCTGCAGTGCTGCCGCCGGTACCGTTCTGGCGGCTGTAGTTGTTTAAAAAGCCGTTGTTGTTTCCGGCGTAATCTGACGGCAGTTTTCTCGGGCATTTGGGCCTCTTCTAATAAGTGTGCTGTGAGTACATCTGCAAGCATTCACCTGTCGAGGTCAAATGACTGGTGGTGCTCATCTCCCCCCGTGCTACTGCTGCTGCCTCCCGTGAATGCTCATGTGCCTGCGTGCCCCTGTACAGGCACAGATGCACGCGCGCAACACCTGATCCCGCATCCTAATTATTTTTCGCCCGGTTCTCTGAGTTGTTCTGCTTCCGGCTGATGAATGGGAAAGTGTAGTAGTGCTGTTTCATTTCACCAGCCTCTCAAGTGTGGAAATTATGGTAAATTTGAGAACAAGCCAGATTAGATTGATAGTTACACCTCCTCCTTTAATTAGCCAACCACAGGATCTGTGGAGGCAAAGGCCGGGGGGGTGTGTCGGTGTGTATAACGTGTATTGTCTATGTGAAAGATTAATCAAAAGGAGTTGCTTGAGGTGGGAAGGCTTTTCCGGAGAGGTTCCACATGTTGTCAGGTAGTCCCTCTGAATGGCAGCTTCCGGTCCCTTAGCTTTCGGAAGTGACATTTAGTCTGATATGTGCCAGCCGTGCAATCTACCTAGCCCTGCAAAGTGCAAATATTAACCTTAAATGCATATTAAGATACTGTGTGTTAGCTCCTGAACTGAAATAGAGAGCGGGTGTTCCAGCGGAGGCAAGCAAATCGTGTTGATTTACAGTGGCTTGAGGATTTGGCCCATTACCGCTTCTTTATACACTTTTAAAAAGAAATGCCAACTCGATAGTTTAGGCTTTAACTGGAACATGGCAAGTAATTGTATGTTTTGGCGGACCCCTAGTAATGTTGCAGAATCTTTCTCAGAAGTTGTTCCATGGGATAGCCGATTCCTCAGGTAAGAGCTACTTGTTTGTTCAATCCTCCATCTTAGGCCTGCTCCTCAGGTGCATCCTCCTTCTCGCAGCGATTTCCTAGGAACAGATTTCGAAGAACAGCTCTGATCACAGAATCACAGATTGGTTAGGGTTGGAAAGGAGCTCTGGAGATCATCCAGCCCAACCCCCCTGCCAGAGCAGGGTCACCTACAGCAGGTTGCACCGGATGACCTCCAGGCGGGTTTTGAATGTCTCTGGGGTGGGAGACTCTACTGCCTCCCTGGGCAGCCTGTTCCAGCGCTCTGCCACCCTCAAAGTAAAGAAGTTCCTCCTCATGCTTTGATAGAAGTTCCTAGGTTCCAGTTTGTACCCGTTACCTCTTGTCCTGGATCATCTTTGATGATCCAGGACAAGAGGTAACGGGCACCAATTGGAACGTAGGAACTTGAACTTGAACTGGAACGTAGGAACTTGAACATAGGATTATCCTTGATGATTCAGGATAGCTGTGTGTCTGACCAGTCTGTCTTTCGAAGGAGGTCCTGGGCCAGCTCCAGCCATGCTGTGCTGAGCAGAGCCCCTGGCAGCAGCCCCACAGCTCACTCCCAGTGTGCCTGAATGGAAAAGGTACCAAAGTTGCTCCAACACTTTCTGAAAAACTCTATAGTGTTACCCCACAAGTGCAAAGCGACGGCAAAGCCCGTGAAATGACACCGGTGCTTCCAGAAAATGTCAAGCTTCCTGCCCAAGGGTGACATGCCATGCGGTGGGGTCAGGGCCACGCGCTGAGCACCCGGTGCGCTGGGGTTGCCCCAGCGGTTCCTGAGCAGCTCCTGCAGTGCTGCCGCCGGTACCGTTCTGGCGGCTGTAGTTGTTTAAAAAGCCGTTGTTGTTTCCGGCGTAATCTGACGGCAGTTTTCTCGGGCATTTGGGCCTCTTCTAATAAGTGTGCTGTGAGTACATCTGCAAGCATTCACCTGTCGAGGTCAAATGACTGGTGGTGCTCATCTCCCCCCGTGCTACTGCTGCTGCCTCCCGTGAATGCTCATGTGCCTGCATGCCCCTGTACAAGCACAGATGCACGGGCACAACACCTGATCCCGCATCCTAATTATTTTTCGCCCGGTTCTCTGAGTTGTTCTGCTTCCGGCTGATGAATGGGAAAGTGTAGTAGTGCTGTTTCATTTCACCAGCCTCTCAAGTGTGGAAATTATGGTAAATTTGAGAACAAGCCAGATTAGATTGATAGTTACACCTCCTCCTTTAATTAGCCAACCACAGGATCTGTGGAGGCAAAGGCCGGGGGGGTGTGTCGGTGTGTATAACGTGTATTGTCTATGTGAAAGATTAATCAAAAGGAGTTGCTTAAGGTGGGAAGGCTTTTCCGGAGAGGTTCCACATGTTGTCAGGTAGTCCCTCTGAATGGCAGCTTCCGGTTCGGTCCCTTAGCTTTCGGAAGTGACATTTAGTCTGATATGTGCCAGCCGTGCAATCTACCTAGCCCTGCAAAGTGCAAATATTAACCTAAATGCATATTAAGATACTGTGTGTTAGCTCCTGAACTGAAATAGAGAGCGGGTGTTCCAGCGGAGGCAAGCAAATCGTGTTGATTTACAGTGGCTTGAGGATTTGGCCCATTACCGCTTCTTTATACACTTCTAAAAAGAAATGCCAACTCGATAGTTTAGGCTTTAACTGGAACATGGCAAGTAATTGTATGTTTTGGCGGACCCCTAGTAATGTTGCAGAATCTTTCTCAGAAGTTGTTCCATGGGATAGCCGATTCCTCAGGTAAGAGCTACTTCTTTGTTCAATCCTCCATCTTAGGCCTGCTCCTCAGGTGCATCCTCCTTCTCGCAGCGATTTCCTAGGAACAGATTTCGAAGAACAGCTCTGATCACAGAATCACAGATTGGTTAGGGTTGGAAAGGAGCTCTGGAGATCATCCAGCCCAACCCCCCTGCCAGAGCAGGGTCACCTACAGCAGGTTGCACCGGATGACCTCCAGGCGGGTTTTGAATGTCTCTGGGGTGGGAGACTCTACTGCCTCCCTGGGCAGCCTGTTCCAGCGCTCTGCCACCCTCAAAGTAAAGAAGTTCCTCCTCATGCTTTGATAGAAGTTCCTAGGTTCCAGTTTGTACCCGTTACCTCTTGTCCTGGATCATCTTTGATCAAAGATGATCCAGGACAAGAGGTAACGGGTACAAACTGGAACGTAGGAACTTGAACTTGAACTGGAACGTAGGAACTTGAACATAGGATTATCCTTGATGATTCAGGATAGCTGTGTGTCTGACCAGTCTGTCTTTCGAAGGAGGTCCTGGGCCAGCTCCAGCCATGCTGTGCTGAGCAGAGCCCCTGGCAGCAGCCCCACAGCTCACTCCCAGTGTGCCTGAATGGAAAAGGTACCAAAGTTGCTCCAACACTTTCTGAAAAACTCTATAGTGTTACCCCACAAGCGCAGAGCGACGGCAAAGCCCGTGAAATGACACCGGTGCTTCCAGAAAATGTCAAGCTTCCTGCCCAAGGGTGACATGCCATGCGGTGGGGTCAGGGCCACGCGCTGAGCACCCGGTGCGCTGGGGTTGCCCCAGCGGTTCCTGAGCAGCTCCTGCAGTGCTGCCGCCGGTACCGTTCTGGCGGCTGTAGTTGTTTAAAAAGCCGTTGTTGTTTCCGGCGTAATCTGACGGCAGTTTTCTCGGGCATTTGGGCCTCTTCTAATAAGTGTGCTGTGAGTACATCTGCAAGCATTCACCTGTCGAGGTCAAATGACTGGTGGTGCTCATCTCCCCCCGTGCTACTGCTGCTGCCTCCCGTGAATGCTCATGTGCCTGCGTGCCCCTGTACAGGCACAGATGCACGCGCGCAACACCTGATCCCGCATCCTAATTATTTTTCGCCCGGTTCTCTGAGTTGTTCTGCTTCCGGCTGATGAATGGGAAAGTGTAGTAGTGCTGTTTCATTTCACCAGCCTCTCAAGTGTGGAAATTATGGTAAATTTGAGAACAAGCCAGATTAGATTGATAGTTACACCTCCTCCTTTAATTAGCCAACCACAGGATCTGTGGAGGCAAAGGCCGGGGGGGTGTGTCGGTGTGTATAACGTGTATTGTCTATGTGAAAGATTAATCAAAAGGAGTTGCTTGAGGTGGGAAGGCTTTTCCGGAGAGGTTCCACATGTTGTCAGGTAGTCCCTCTGAATGGCAGCTTCCGGTTTGGTCCCTTAGCTTTCGGAAGTGACATTTAGTCTGATATGTGCCAGCCGTGCAATCTACCTAGCCCTGCAAAGTGCAAATATTAACCTAAATGCATATTAAGATACTGTGTGTTAGCTCCTGAACTGAAATAGAGAGCGGGTGTTCCAGCGGAGGCAAGCAAATCGTGTTGATTTACAGTGGCTTGAGGATTTGGCCCATTACCGCTTCTTTATACACTTCTAAAAAGAAATGCCAACTCGATAGTTTAGGCTTTAACTGGAACATGGCAAGTAATTGTATGTTTTGGCGGACCCCTAGTAATGTTGCAGAATCTTTCTCAGAAGTTGTTCCATGGGATAGCCGATTCCTCAGGTAAGAGCTACTTGTTTGTTCAATCCTCCATCTTAGGCCTGCTCCTCAGGTGCATCCTCCTTCTCGCAGCGATTTCCTAGGAACAGATTTCGAAGAACAGCTCTGATCACAGAATCACAGATTGGTTAGGGTTGGAAAGGACCTCTGGAGATCATCCAGCCCAACCCCCCTGCCAGAGCAGGGTCACCTACAGCAGGTTGCACCGGATGACCTCCAGGCGGGTTTTGAATGTCTCTGGGGTGGGAGACTCTACTGCCTCCCTGGGCAGCCTGTTCCAGCGCTCTGCCACCCTCAAAGTAAAGAAGTTCCTCCTCATGCTTTGATAGAAGTTCCTAGGTTCCAGTTTGTACCCGTTACCTCTTGTCCTGGATCATCTTTGATGATCCAGGACAAGAGGTAACGGGCACCAATTGGAACGTAGGAACTTGAACTTGAACTGGAACGTAGGAACTTGAACATAGGATTATCCTTGATGATTCAGGATAGCTGTGTGTCTGACCAGTCTGTCTTTCGAAGGAGGTCCTGGACCAGCTCCAGCCATGCTGTGCTGAGCAGAGCCCCTGGCAGCAGCCCCACAGCTCACTCCCAGTGTGCCTGAATGGAAAAGGTACCAAAGTTGCTCCAACACTTTCTGAAAAACTCTATAGTGTTACCCCACAAGCGCAAAGCGACGGCAAAGCCCGTGAAATGACACCGGTGCTTCCAGAAAATGTCAAGCTTCCTGCCCAAGGGTGACATGCCATGCGGTGGGGTCAGGGCCACGCGCTGAGCACCCGGTGCGCTGGGGTTGCCCCAGCGGTTCCTGAGCAGCTCCTGCAGTGCTGCCGCCGGTACCGTTCTGGCGGCTGTAGTTGTTTAAAAAGCCGTTGTTGTTTCCGGCGTAATCTGACGGCAGTTTTCTCGGGCATTTGGGCCTCTTCTAATAAGTGTGCTGTGAGTACATCTGCAAGCATTCACCTGTCGAGGTCAAATGACTGGTGGTGCTCATCTCCCCCCGTGCTACTGCTGCTGCCTCCCGTGAATGCTCATGTGCCTGCATGCCCCTGTACAGGCACAGATGCACGGGCGCAACACCTGATCCCGCATCCTAATTATTTTTCGCCCGGTTCTCTGAGTTGTTCTGCTTCCGGCTGATGAATGGGAAAGTGTAGTAGTGCTGTTTCATTTCACCAGCCTCTCAAGTGTGGAAATTATGGTAAATTTGAGAACAAGCCAGATTAGATTGATAGTTACACCTCCTCCTTTAATTAGCCAACCACAGGATCTGTGGAGGCAAAGGCCGGGGGGGTGTGTCGGTGTGTATAACGTGTATTGTCTATGTGAAAGATTAATCAAAAGGAGTTGCTTGAGGTGGGAAGGCTTTCCGGAGAGGTTCCACATGTTGTCAGGTAGTCCCTCTGAATGGCAGCTTCCGGTTCGGTCCCTTAGCTTTCGGAAGTGACATTTAGTCTGATATGTGCCAGCCGTGCAATCTACCTAGCCCTGCAAAGTGCAAATATTAACCTAAATGCATATTAAGATACTGTGTGTTAGCTCCTGAACTGAAATAGAGAGCGGGTGTTCCAGCGGAGGCAAGCAAATCGTGTTGATTTACAGTGGCTTGAGGATTTGGCCCATTACCGCTTCTTTATACACTTCTAAAAAGAAATGCCAACTCGATAGTTTAGGCTTTAACTGGAACATGGCAAGTAATTGTATGTTTTGGCGGACCCCTAGTAATGTTGCAGAATCTTTCTCAGAAGTTGTTCCATGGGATAGCCGATTCCTCAGGTAAGAGCTACTTGTTTGTTCAATCCTCCATCTTAGGCCTGCTCCTCAGGTGCATCCTCCTTCTCGCAGCGATTTCCTAGGAACAGATTTCGAAGAACAGCTCTGATCACAGAATCACAGATTGGTTAGGGTTGGAAAGGACCTCTGGAGATCATCCAGCCCAACCCCCCTGCCAGAGCAGGGTCACCTACAGCAGGTTGCACCGGATGACCTCCAGGCGGGTTTTGAATGTCTCTGGGGTGGGAGACTCTACTGCCTCCCTGGGCAGCCTGTTCCAGCGCTCTGCCACCCTCAAAGTAAAGAAGTTCCTCCTCATGCTTTGATAGAAGTTCCTAGGTTCCAGTTTGTACCCGTTACCTCTTGTCCTGGATCATCTTTGATGATCCAGGACAAGAGGTAACGGGCACCAATTGGAACGTAGGAACTTGAACTTGAACTGGAACGTAGGAACTTGAACATAGGATTATCCTTGATGATTCAGGATAGCTGTGTGTCTGACCAGTCTGTCTTTCGAAGGAGGTCCTGGACCAGCTCCAGCCATGCTGTGCTGAGCAGAGCCCCTGGCAGCAGCCCCACAGCTCACTCCCAGTGTGCCTGAATGGAAAAGGTACCAAAGTTGCTCCAACACTTTCTGAAAAACTCTATAGTGTTACCCCACAAGCGCAAAGCGACGGCAAAGCCCGTGAAATGACACCGGTGCTTCCAGAAAATGTCAAGCTTCCTGCCCAAGGGTGACATGCCATGCGGTGGGGTCAGGGCCACGCGCTGAGCACCCGGTGCGCTGGGGTTGCCCCAGCGGTTCCTGAGCAGCTCCTGCAGTGCTGCCGCCGGTACCGTTCTGGCGGCTGTAGTTGTTTAAAAAGCCGTTGTTGTTTCCGGCGTAATCTGACGGCAGTTTTCTCGGGCATTTGGGCCTCTTCTAATAAGTGTGCTGTGAGTACATCTGCAAGCATTCACCTGTCGAGGTCAAATGACTGGTGGTGCTCATCTCCCCCCGTGCTACTGCTGCTGCCTCCCGTGAATGCTCATGTGCCTGCATGCCCCTGTACAGGCACAGATGCACGGGCGCAACACCTGATCCTGCATCCTAATTATTTTTCGCCCGGTTCTCTGAGTTGTTCTGCTTCCGGCTGATGAATGGGAAAGTGTAGTAGTGCTGTTTCATTTCACCAGCCTCTCAAGTGTGGAAATTATGGTAAATTTGAGAACAAGCCAGATTAGATTGATAGTTACACCTCCTCCTTTAATTAGCCAACCACAGGATCTGTGGAGGCAAAGGCCGGGGGGGTGTGTCGGTGTGTATAACGTGTATTGTCTATGTGAAAGATTAATCAAAAGGAGTTGCTTGAGGTGGGAAGGCTTTCCGGAGAGGTTCCACATGTTGTCAGGTAGTCCCTCTGAATGGCAGCTTCCGGTTCGGTCCCTTAGCTTTCGGAAGTGACATTTAGTCTGATATGTGCCAGCCGTGCAATCTACCTAGCCCTGCAAAGTGCAAATATTAACCTAAATGCATATTAAGATACTGTGTGTTAGCTCCTGAACTGAAATAGAGAGCGGGTGTTCCAGCGGAGGCAAGCAAATCGTGTTGATTTAGAGTGGCTTGAGGATTTGGCCCATTACCGCTTCTTTATACACTTTTAAAAAGAAATGCCAACTCGATAGTTTAGGCTTTAACTGGAACATGGCAAGTAATTGTATGTTTTGGCGGACCCCTAGTAATGTTGCAGAATCTTTCTCAGAAGTTGTTCCATGGGATAGCCGATTCCTCAGGTAAGAGCTACTTGTTTGTTCAATCCTCCATCTTAGGCCTGCTCCTCAGGTGCATCCTCCTTCTCGCAGCGATTTCCTAGGAACAGATTTCGAAGAACAGCTCTGATCACAGAATCACAGATTGGTTAGGGTTGGAAAGGACCTCTGGAGATCATCCAGCCCAACCCCCCTGCCAGAGCAGGGTCACCTACAGCAGGTTGCACAGGATGACCTCCAGGTGGGTTTTGAATGTCTCTGGGGTGGGAGACTCTACCGCCTCCCTGGGCAGCCTGTTCCAGCACTCTGCCACCCTCAAAGTAAAGAAGTTCCTCCTCATGCTTTGATAGAAGTTCCTAGGTTCCAGTTTGTACCCGTTACCTCTTGTCCTGGATCATCTTTGATGATCCAGGACAAGAGGTAACGGGCACCAATTGGAACGTAGGAACTTGAACTTGAACTGGAACGTAGGAACTTGAACATAGGATTATCCTTGATGATTCAGGATAGCTGTGTGTCTGACCAGTCTGTCTTTCGAAGGAGGTCCTGGGCCAGCTCCAGCCATGCTGTGCTGAGCAGAGCCCCTGGCAGCAGCCCCACAGCTCACTCCCAGTGTGCCTGAATGGAAAAGGTACCAAAGTTGCTCCAACACTTTCTGAAAAACTCTATAGTGTTACCCCACAAGCGCAAAGCGACGGCAAAGCCCGTGAAATGACACCGGTGCTTCCAGAAAATGTCAAGCTTCCTGCCCAAGGGTGACATGCCATGCGGTGGGGTCAGGGCCACGCGCTGAGCACCCGGTGCGCTGGGGTTGCCCCAGTGGTTCCTGAGCAGCTCCTGCAGTGCTGCCGCCGGTACCGTTCTGGCGGCTGTAGTTGTTTAAAAAGCCGTTGTTGTTTCCGGCGTAATCTGACGGCAGTTTTCTCGGGCATTTGGGCCTCTTCGAATAAGTGTGCTGTGAGTACATCTGCAAGCATTCACCTGTCGAGGTCAAATGACTGGTGGTGCTCATCTCCCCCCGTGCTACTGCTGCTGCCTCCCGTGAATGCTCATGTGCCTGCGTGCCCCTGTACAGGCACAGATGCACGCGCGCAACACCTGATCCCGCATCCTAATTATTTTTCGCCCGGTTCTCGGAGTTGTTCTGCTTCCGGCTGATGAATGGGAAAGTGTAGTAGTGCTGTTTCATTTCACCAGCCTCTCAAGTGTGGAAATTATGGTAAATTTGAGAACAAGCCAGATTAGATTGATAGTTACACCTCCTCCTTTAATTAGCCAACCACAGGATCTGTGGAGGCAAAGGCCGGGGGGCGTGTCGGTGGGGGGGCATACGATTTTACCATGGCGAGATTGCTGGAGGTTCTTTCTTGTCTGTTCTTTCTTGTCTTGTAAATTGGTATGAGATTCTGCCAGTCTTCCTCACGTAGCACAATCGCTCTTGATTTCTGGAGGTTGCTCACAGGGTAAGCTAATGTTTAACATCAATAAGGGTTACCGAATCTTGTCCTTGAGAAGCAGGAGTCTGGAAGCTGTTGTCAATCCAACTGCTGTATTCCTGACCAGCAAGCCCGCTCGATTCAGGGTTAATTAACTGATTACTTAGAGCGGAAGTGTTGTGGAAGAGCCCGATCATTACCATTTCTATTCATTCTAATATGATGTATTTCAACTCCCCCTCCCTCACGCCTTCCAGAGAGTGATCTGGTGAAGGAGGATGACAAGTCTTTGTGAAACCATCTCGAGTTCTTCCAGATACTCGTAGTTGAAGTTGTCTAGCGGTGCGAGATTAGACACCGTGTGAAAGGCAATACTGCACAGATTCTTTATTCCAGACCATTTTGTAAGTTCGCATGATACAAAACCTCACGGTTACTGGGCAGCTCTCCCACTTTTCATGTCAAACTTTGCTACCTCGCCCGCTGCAACGTGCAGGAAAGAAACATTGATTTGAATTGCGCCGTGGTGCCGTGCATCTTAATGACACTCTGGAGTGACTGGCAGTGTGTCTGGGTCCTGGGGTTGGACCCGGTCTAGCTGCCAGGAGGCAACATTGCAGAGAGGGGCTACAGCTGTGGTCTCTGAAGGGACCTGGCTACTCTATGTAGGCCTTCTCTCCCTGCGTCTCAGAGTGCTTGAAGATGCTAATTGGTTCACATTTTCCTCTGTTCGTTAAGGTATTCTGTCCTTAAAAATTCAGCTTTTTAAAATAGTAACGTGTATTGTCTATGTGAAAGATTAATCAAAAGGAGTTGCTTGAGGTGGGAAGGCTTTTCCGGAGAGGTTCCACATGTTGTCAGGTAGTCCCTCTGAATGGCAGCTTCCGGTTCGGTCCCTTAGCTTTCGGAAGTGACATTTAGTCTGATATGTGCCAGCCGTGCAATCTACCTAGCCCTGCAAAGTGCAAATATTAACCTAAATGCATATTAAGATACTGTGTGTTAGCTCCTGAACTGAAATAGAGAGCGGGTGTTCCAGCGGAGGCAAGCAAATCGTGTTGATTTACAGTGGCTTGAGGATTTGGCCCATTACCGCTTCTTTATACACTTCTAAAAAGAAATGCCAACTCGATAGTTTAGGCTTTAACTGGAACATGGCAAGTAATTGTATGTTTTGGCGGACCCCTAGTAATGTTGCAGAATCTTTCTCAGAAGTTGTTCCATGGGATAGCCGATTCCTCAGGTAAGAGCTACTTGTTTGTTCAATCCTCCATCTTAGGCCTGCTCCTCAGGTGCATCCTCCTTCTCGCAGCGATTTCCTAGGAACAGATTTCGAAGAACAGCTCTGATCACAGAATCACAGATTGGTTAGGGTTGGAAAGGACCTCTGGAGATCATCCAGCCCAACCCCCCTGCCAGAGCAGGGTCACCTACAGCAGGTTGCACCGGATGACCTCCAGGCGGGTTTTGAATGTCTCTGGGGTGGGAGACTCTACCGCCTCCCTGGGCAGCCTGTTCCAGCGCTCTGCCACCCTCAAAGTAAAGAAGTTCCTCCTCATGCTTTGATAGAAGTTCCTAGGTTCCAGTTTGTACCCGTTACCTCTTGTCCTGGATCATCTTTGATGATCCAGGACAAGAGGTAACGGGCACCAATTGGAACGTAGGAACTTGAACTTGAACTGGAACGTAGGAACTTGAACATAGGATTATCCTTGATGATTCAGGATAGCTGTGTGTCTGACCAGTCTGTCTTTCGAAGGAGGTCCTGGGCCAGCTCCAGCCATGCTGTGCTGAGCAGAGCCCCTGGCAGCAGCCCCACAGCTCACTCCCAGTGTGCCTGAATGGAAAAGGTACCAAAGTTGCTCCAACACTTTCTGAAAAACTCTATAGTGTTACCCCACAAGCGCAAAGCGACGGCAAAGCCCGTGAAATGACACCGGTGCTTCCAGAAAATGTCAAGCTTCCTGCCCAAGGGTGACATGCCATGCGGTGGGGTCAGGGCCACGCGCTGAGCACCCGGTGCGCTGGGGTTGCCCCAGCGGTTCCTGAGCAGCTCCTGCAGTGCTGCCGCCGGTACCGTTCTGGCGGCTGTAGTTGTTTAAAAAGCCGTTGTTGTTTCCGGCGTAATCTGACGGCAGTTTTCTCGGGCATTTGGGCCTCTTCTAATAAGTGTGCTGTGAGTACATCTGCAAGCATTCACCTGTCGAGGTCAAATGACTGGTGGTGCTCATCTCCCCCCGTGCTACTGCTGCTGCCTCCCGTGAATGCTCATGTGCCTGCATGCCCCTGTACAGGCACAGATGCACGGGCGCAACACCTGATCCCGCATCCTAATTATTTTTCGCCCGGTTCTCTGAGTTGTTCTGCTTCCGGCTGATGAATGGGAAAGTGTAGTAGTGCTGTTTCATTTCACCAGCCTCTCAAGTGTGGAAATTATGGTAAATTTGAGAACAAGCCAGATTAGATTGATAGTTACACCTCCTCCTTTAATTAGCCAACCACAGGATCTGTGGAGGCAAAGGCCGGGGGGGTGTGTCGGTGTGTATAACGTGTATTGTCTATGTGAAAGATTAATCAAAAGGAGTTGCTTGAGGTGGGAAGGCTTTCCGGAGAGGTTCCACATGTTGTCAGGTAGTCCCTCTGAATGGCAGCTTCCGGTTCGGTCCCTTAGCTTTCGGAAGTGACATTTAGTCTGATATGTGCCAGCCGTGCAATCTACCTAGCCCTGCAAAGTGCAAATATTAACCTAAATGCATATTAAGATACTGTGTGTTAGCTCCTGAACTGCAATAGAGAGCGGGTGTTCCAGCGGAGGCAAGCAAATCGTGTTGATTTACAGTGGCTTGAGGACTTGGCCCATTACCGCTTCTTTATACACTTTTAAAAAGAAATGCCAACTCGATAGTTTAGGCTTTAACTGGAACATGGCAAGTAATTCTATGTTTTGGCAGACTCCTAGTAATGTTGCAGAATCTTTCTCTGAAGTTGTTCCATGGGATAGCCGATTCCTCAGGTAAGAGCTACTTGTTTGTTCAATCCTCCATCTTAGGCCTGCTCCTCAGGTGCATCCTCCTTCTCGCAGCGATTTCCTAGGAACAGATTTCGAAGAACAGCTCTGATCACAGAATCACAGATTGGTTAGGGTTGGAAAGGACCTCTGGAGATCATCCAGCCCAACCCCCCTGCCAGAGCAGGGTCACCTACAGCAGGTTGCACCGGATGACCTCCAGGCGGGTTTTGAATGTCTCTGGGGTGGGAGACTCTACCGCCTCCCTGGGCAGCCTGTTCCAGCGCTCTGCCACCCTCAAAGTAAAGAAGTTCCTCCTCATGCTTTGATAGAAGTTCCTAGGTTCCAGTTTGTACCCGTTACCTCTTGTCCTGGATCATCTTTGATGATCCAGGACAAGAGGTAACGGGCACCAATTGGAACGTAGGAACTTGAACTTGAACTGGAACGTAGGAACTTGAACATAGGATTATCCTTGATGATTCAGGATAGCTGTGTGTCTGACCAGTCTGTCTTTCGAAGGAGGTCCTGGGCCAGCTCCAGCCATGCTGTGCTGAGCAGAGCCCCTGGCAGCAGCCCCACAGCTCACTCCCAGTGTGCCTGAATGGAAAAGGTACCAAAGTTGCTCCAACACCTTCTGAAAAACTCTATAGTGTTACCCCACAAGCGCAGAGCGACGGCAAAGCCCGTGAAATGACACCGGTGCTTCCAGAAAATGTCAAGCTTCCTGCCCAAGGGTGACATGCCATGCGGTGGGGTCAGGGCCACGCGCTGAGCACCCGGTGCGCTGGGGTTGCCCCAGCGGTTCCTGAGCAGCTCCTGCAGTGCTGCCGCCGGTACCGTTCTGGCGGCTGTAGTTGTTTAAAAAGCCGTTGTTGTTTCCGGCGTAATCTGACGGCAGTTTTCTCGGGCATTTGGGCCTCTTCTAATAAGTGTGCTGTGAGTACATCTGCAAGCATTCACCTGTCGAGGTCAAATGACTGGTGGTGCTCATCTCCCCCCGTGCTACTGCTGCTGCCTCCCGTGAATGCTCATGTGCCTGCGTGCCCCTGTACAGGCACAGATGCACGCGCGCAACACCTGATCCCGCATCCTAATTATTTTTCGCCCGGTTCTCTGAGTTGTTCTGCTTCCGGCTGATGAATGGGAAAGTGTAGTAGTGCTGTTTCATTTCACCAGCCTCTCAAGTGTGGAAATTATGGTAAATTTGAGAACAAGCCAGATTAGATTGATAGTTACACCTCCTCCTTTAATTAGCCAACCACAGGATCTGTGGAGGCAAAGGCCGGGGGGGTGTGTCGGTGTGTATAACGTGTATTGTCTATGTGAAAGATTAATCAAAAGGAGTTGCTTGAGGTGGGAAGGCTTTTCCGGAGAGGTTCCACATGTTGTCAGGTAGTCCCTCTGAATGGCAGCTTCCGGTTCGGTCCCTTAGCTTTCGGAAGTGACATTTAGTCTGATATGTGCCAGCCGTGCAATCTACCTAGCCCTGCAAAGTGCAAATATTAACCTAAATGCATATTAAGATACTGTGTGTTAGCTCCTGAACTGAAATAGAGAGCGGGTGTTCCAGCGGAGGCAAGCAAATCGTGTTGATTTACAGTGGCTTGAGGATTTGGCCCATTACCGCTTCTTTATACACTTCTAAAAAGAAATGCCAACTCGATAGTTTAGGCTTTAACTGGAACATGGCAAGTAATTGTATGTTTTGGCGGACCCCTAGTAATGTTGCAGAATCTTTCTCAGAAGTTGTTCCATGGGATAGCCGATTCCTCAGGTAAGAGCTACTTGTTTGTTCAATCCTCCATCTTAGGCCTGCTCCTCAGGTGCATCCTCCTTCTCGCAGCGATTTCCTAGGAACAGATTTCGAAGAACAGCTCTGATCACAGAATCACAGATTGGTTAGGGTTGGAAAGGACCTCTGGAGATCATCCAGCCCAACCCCCCTGCCAGAGCAGGGTCACCTACAGCAGGTTGCACCGGATGACCTCCAGGCGGGTTTTGAATGTCTCTGGGGTGGGAGACTCTACCGCCTCCCTGGGCAGCCTGTTCCAGCGCTCTGCCACCCTCAAAGTAAAGAAGTTCCTCCTCATGCTTTGATAGAAGTTCCTAGGTTCCAGTTTGTACCCGTTACCTCTTGTCCTGGATCATCTTTGATGATCCAGGACAAGAGGTAACGGGCACCAATTGGAACGTAGGAACTTGAACTTGAACTGGAACGTAGGAACTTGAACATAGGATTATCCTTGATGATTCAGGATAGCTGTGTGTCTGACCAGTCTGTCTTTCGAAGGAGGTCCTGGGCCAGCTCCAGCCATGCTGTGCTGAGCAGAGCCCCTGGCAGCAGCCCCACAGCTCACTCCCAGTGTGCCTGAATGGAAAAGGTACCAAAGTTGCTCCAACACTTTCTGAAAAACTCTATAGTGTTACCCCACAAGCGCAGAGCGACGGCAAAGCCCGTGAAATGACACCGGTGCTTCCAGAAAATGTCAAGCTTCCTGCCCAAGGGTGACATGCCATGCGGTGGGGTCAGGGCCACGCGCTGAGCACCCGGTGCGCTGGGGTTGCCCCAGCGGTTCCTGAGCAGCTCCTGCAGTGCTGCCGCCGGTACCGTTCTGGCGGCTGTAGTTGTTTAAAAAGCCGTTGTTGTTTCCGGCGTAATCTGACGGCAGTTTTCTCGGGCATTTGGGCCTCTTCTAATAAGTGTGCTGTGAGTACATCTGCAAGCATTCACCTGTCGAGGTCAAATGACTGGTGGTGCTCATCTCCCCCCGTGCTACTGCTGCTGCCTCCCGTGAATGCTCATGTGCCTGCGTGCCCCTGTACAGGCACAGATGCACGCGCGCAACACCTGATCCCGCATCCTAATTATTTTTCGCCCGGTTCTCTGAGTTGTTCTGCTTCCGGCTGATGAATGGGAAAGTGTAGTAGTGCTGTTTCATTTCACCAGCCTCTCAAGTGTGGAAATTATGGTAAATTTGAGAACAAGCCAGATTAGATTGATAGTTACACCTCCTCCTTTAATTAGCCAACCACAGGATCTGTGGAGGCAAAGGCCGGGGGGGTGTGTCGGTGTGTATAACGTGTATTGTCTATGTGAAAGATTAATCAAAAGGAGTTGCTTGAGGTGGGAAGGCTTTCCGGAGAGGTTCCACATGTTGTCAGGTAGTCCCTCTGAATGGCAGCTTCCGGTTCGGTCCCTTAGCTTTCGGAAGTGACATTTAGTCTGATATGTGCCAGCCGTGCAATCTACCTAGCCCTGCAAAGTGCAAATATTAACCTAAATGCATATTAAGATACTGTGTGTTAGCTCCTGAACTGCAATAGAGAGCGGGTGTTCCAGCGGAGGCAAGCAAATCGTGTTGATTTACAGTGGCTTGAGGACTTGGCCCATTACCGCTTCTTTATACACTTTTAAAAAGAAATGCCAACTCGATAGTTTAGGCTTTAACTGGAACATGGCAAGTAATTCTATGTTTTGGCAGACTCCTAGTAATGTTGCAGAATCTTTCTCTGAAGTTGTTCCATGGGATAGCCGATTCCTCAGGTAAGAGCTACTTGTTTGTTCAATCCTCCATCTTAGGCCTGCTCCTCAGGTGCATCCTCCTTCTCGCAGCGATTTCCTAGGAACAGATTTCGAAGAACAGCTCTGATCACAGAATCACAGATTGGTTAGGGTTGGAAAGGACCTCTGGAGATCATCCAGCCCAACCCCCCTGCCAGAGCAGGGTCACCTACAGCAGGTTGCACCGGATGACCTCCAGGCGGGTTTTGAATGTCTCTGGGGTGGGAGACTCTACCGCCTCCCTGGGCAGCCTGTTCCAGCGCTCTGCCACCCTCAAAGTAAAGAAGTTCCTCCTCATGCTTTGATAGAAGTTCCTAGGTTCCAGTTTGTACCCGTTACCTCTTGTCCTGGATCATCTTTGATGATCCAGGACAAGAGGTAACGGGCACCAATTGGAACGTAGGAACTTGAACTTGAACTGGAACGTAGGAACTTGAACATAGGATTATCCTTGATGATTCAGGATAGCTGTGTGTCTGACCAGTCTGTCTTTCGAAGGAGGTCCTGGGCCAGCTCCAGCCATGCTGTGCTGAGCAGAGCCCCTGGCAGCAGCCCCACAGCTCACTCCCAGTGTGCCTGAATGGAAAAGGTACCAAAGTTGCTCCAACACCTTCTGAAAAACTCTATAGTGTTACCCCACAAGCGCAGAGCGACGGCAAAGCCCGTGAAATGACACCGGTGCTTCCAGAAAATGTCAAGCTTCCTGCCCAAGGGTGACATGCCATGCGGTGGGGTCAGGGCCACGCGCTGAGCACCCGGTGCGCTGGGGTTGCCCCAGCGGTTCCTGAGCAGCTCCTGCAGTGCTGCCGCCGGTACCGTTCTGGCGGCTGTAGTTGTTTAAAAAGCCGTTGTTGTTTCCGGCGTAATCTGACGGCAGTTTTCTCGGGCATTTGGGCCTCTTCTAATAAGTGTGCTGTGAGTACATCTGCAAGCATTCACCTGTCGAGGTCAAATGACTGGTGGTGCTCATCTCCCCCCGTGCTACTGCTGCTGCCTCCCGTGAATGCTCATGTGCCTGCGTGCCCCTGTACAGGCACAGATGCACGCGCGCAACACCTGATCCCGCATCCTAATTATTTTTCGCCCGGTTCTCTGAGTTGTTCTGCTTCCGGCTGATGAATGGGAAAGTGTAGTAGTGCTGTTTCATTTCACCAGCCTCTCAAGTGTGGAAATTATGGTAAATTTGAGAACAAGCCAGATTAGATTGATAGTTACACCTCCTCCTTTAATTAGCCAACCACAGGATCTGTGGAGGCAAAGGCCGGGGGGGTGTGTCGGTGTGTATAACGTGTATTGTCTATGTGAAAGATTAATCAAAAGGAGTTGCTTGAGGTGGGAAGGCTTTTCCGGAGAGGTTCCACATGTTGTCAGGTAGTCCCTCTGAATGGCAGCTTCCGGTTCGGTCCCTTAGCTTTCGGAAGTGACATTTAGTCTGATATGTGCCAGCCGTGCAATCTACCTAGCCCTGCAAAGTGCAAATATTAACCTAAATGCATATTAAGATACTGTGTGTTAGCTCCTGAACTGAAATAGAGAGCGGGTGTTCCAGCGGAGGCAAGCAAATCGTGTTGATTTACAGTGGCTTGAGGATTTGGCCCATTACCGCTTCTTTATACACTTCTAAAAAGAAATGCCAACTCGATAGTTTAGGCTTTAACTGGAACATGGCAAGTAATTGTATGTTTTGGCGGACCCCTAGTAATGTTGCAGAATCTTTCTCAGAAGTTGTTCCATGGGATAGCCGATTCCTCAGGTAAGAGCTACTTGTTTGTTCAATCCTCCATCTTAGGCCTGCTCCTCAGGTGCATCCTCCTTCTCGCAGCGATTTCCTAGGAACAGATTTCGAAGAACAGCTCTGATCACAGAATCACAGATTGGTTAGGGTTGGAAAGGAGCTCTGGAGATCATCCAGCCCAACCCCCCTGCCAGAGCAGGGTCACCTACAGCAGGTTGCACCGGATGACCTCCAGGTGGGTTTTGAATGTCTCTGGGGTGGGAGACTCTACTGCCTCCCTGGGCAGCCTGTTCCAGCGCTCTGCCACCCTCAAAGTAAAGAAGTTCCTCCTCATGCTTTGATAGAAGTTCCTAGGTTCCAGTTTGTACCCGTTACCTCTTGTCCTGGATCATCTTTGATGATCCAGGACAAGAGGTAACGGGCACCAATTGGAACGTAGGAACTTGAACTTGAACTGGAACGTAGGAACTTGAACATAGGATTATCCTTGATGATTCAGGATAGCTGTGTGTCTGACCAGTCTGTCTTTCGAAGGAGGTCCTGGACCAGCTCCAGCCATGCTGTGCTGAGCAGAGCCCCTGGCAGCAGCCCCACAGCTCACTCCCAGTGTGCCTGAATGGAAAAGGTACCAAAGTTGCTCCAACACTTTCTGAAAAACTCTATAGTGTTACCCCACAAGCGCAAAGCGACGGCAAAGCCCGTGAAATGACACCGGTGCTTCCAGAAAATGTCAAGCTTCCTGCCCAAGGGTGACATGCCATGCGGTGGGGTCAGGGCCACGCGCTGAGCACCCGGTGCGCTGGGGTTGCCCCAGCGGTTCCTGAGCAGCTCCTGCAGTGCTGCCGCCGGTACCGTTCTGGCGGCTGTAGTTGTTTAAAAAGCCGTTGTTGTTTCCGGCGTAATCTGACGGCAGTTTTCTCGGGCATTTGGGCCTCTTCTAATAAGTGTGCTGTGAGTACATCTGCAAGCATTCACCTGTCGAGGTCAAATGACTGGTGGTGCTCATCTCCCCCCGTGCTACTGCTGCTGCCTCCCGTGAATGCTCATGTGCCTGCGTGCCCCTGTACAGGCACAGATGCACGGGCGCAACACCTGATCCCGCATCCTAATTATTTTTCGCCCGGTTCTCGGAGTTGTTCTGCTTCCGGCTGATGAATGGGAAAGTGTAGTAGTGCTGTTTCATTTCACCAGCCTCTCAAGTGTGGAAATTATGGTAAATTTGAGAACAAGCCAGATTAGATTGATAGTTACACCTCCTCCTTTAATTAGCCAACCACAGGATCTGTGGAGGCAAAGGCCGGGGGGGTGTGTCGGTGTGTATAACGTGTATTGTCTATGTGAAAGATTAATCAAAAGGAGTTGCTTGAGGTGGGAAGGCTTTTCCGGAGAGGTTCCACATGTTGTCAGGTAGTCCCTCTGAATGGCAGCTTCCGGTTCGGTCCCTTAGCTTTCGGAAGTGACATTTAGTCTGATATGTGCCAGCCGTGCAATCTACCTAGCCCTGCAAAGTGCAAATATTAACCTAAATGCATATTAAGATACTGTGTGTTAGCTCCTGAACTGCAATAGAGAGCGGGTGTTCCAGCGGAGGCAAGCAAATCGTGTTGATTTACAGTGGCTTGAGGATTTGGCCCATTACCGCTTCTTTATACACTTTTAAAAAGAAATGCCAACTCGATAGTTTAGGCTTTAACTGGAACATGGCAAGTAATTGTATGTTTTGGCGGACCCCTAGTAATGTTGCAGAATCTTTCTCTGAAGTTGTTCCATGGGATAGCCGATTCCTCAGGTAAGAGCTACTTGTTTGTTCAATCCTCCATCTTAGGCCTGCTCCTCAGGTGCATCCTCCTTCTCGCAGCGATTTCCTAGGAACAGATTTCGAAGAACAGCTCTGATCACAGAATCACAGATTGGTTAGGGTTGGAAAGGAGCTCTGGAGATCATCCAGTCCAACCCCCTGCCAGAGCAGGGTCACCTACAGCAGGTTGCACAGGATGACCTCCAGGCGGGTTTTGAATGTCTCTGGGGTGGGAGACTCTACCGCCTCCCTGGGCAGCCTGTTCCAGCGCTCTGCCACCCTCAAAGTAAAGAAGTTCCTCCTCATGCTTTGATAGAAGTTCCTAGGTTCCAGTTTGTACCCGTTACCTCTTGTCCTGGATCATCTTTGATGATCCAGGACAAGAGGTAACGGGCACCAATTGGAACGTAGGAACTTGAACTTGAACTGGAACGTAGGAACTTGAACATAGGATTATCCTTGATGATTCAGGATAGCTGTGTGTCTGACCAGTCTGTCTTTCGAAGGAGGTCCTGGGCCAGCTCCAGCCATGCTGTGCTGAGCAGAGCCCCTGGCAGCAGCCCCACAGCTCACTCCCAGTGTGCCTGAATGGAAAAGGTACCAAAGTTGCTCCAACACTTTCTGAAAAACTCTATAGTGTTACCCCACAAGCGCAAAGCGACGGCAAAGCCCGTGAAATGACACCGGTGCTTCCAGAAAATGTCAAGCTTCCTGCCCAAGGGTGACATGCCATGCGGTGGGGTCAGGGCCACGCGCTGAGCACCCGGTGCGCTGGGGTTGCCCCAGCGGTTCCTGAGCAGCTCCTGCAGTGCTGCCGCCGGTACCGTTCTGGCGGCTGTAGTTGTTTAAAAAGCCGTTGTTGTTTCCGGCGTAATCTGACGGCAGTTTTCTCGGGCATTTGGGCCTCTTCGAATAAGTGTGCTGTGAGTACATCTGCAAGCATTCACCTGTCGAGGTCAAATGACTGGTGGTGCTCATCTGCCCCCGTGCTACTGCTGCTGCCTCCCGTGAATGCTCATGTGCCTGCGTGCCCCTGTACAGGCACAGATGCACGGGCGCAACACCTGATCCCGCATCCTAATTATTTTTCGCCCGGTTCTCTGAGTTGTTCTGCTTCCGGCTGATGAATGGGAAAGTGTAGTAGTGCTGTTTCATTTCACCAGCCTCTCAAGTGTGGAAATTATGGTAAATTTGAGAACAAGCCAGATTAGATTGATAGTTACACCTCCTCCTTTAATTAGCCAACCACAGGATCTGTGGAGGCAAAGGCCGGGGGGGTGTGTCGGTGTGTATAACGTGTATTGTCTATGTGAAAGATTAATCAAAAGGAGTTGCTTGAGGTGGGAAGGCTTTCCGGAGAGGTTCCACATGTTGTCAGGTAGTCCCTCTGAATGGCAGCTTCCGGTTCGGTCCCTTAGCTTTCGGAAGTGACATTTAGTCTGATATGTGCCAGCCGTGCAATCTACCTAGCCCTGCAAAGTGCAAATATTAACCTAAATGCATATTAAGATACTGTGTGTTAGCTCCTGAACTGAAATAGAGAGCGGGTGTTCCAGCGGAGGCAAGCAAATCGTGTTGATTTACAGTGGCTTGAGGATTTGGCCCATTACCGCTTCTTTATACACTTTTAAAAAGAAATGCCAACTCGATAGTTTAGGCTTTAACTGGAACATGGCAAGTAATTGTATGTTTTGGCGGACCCCTAGTAATGTTGCAGAATCTTTCTCAGAAGTTGTTCCATGGGATAGCCGATTCCTCAGGTAAGAGCTACTTGTTTGTTCAATCCTCCATCTTAGGCCTGCTCCTCAGGTGCATCCTCCTTCTCGCAGCGATTTCCTAGGAACAGATTTCGAAGAACAGCTCTGATCACAGAATCACAGATTGGTTAGGGTTGGAAAGGAGCTCTGGAGATCATCCAGTCCAAACCCCCTGCCAGAGCAGGGTCACCTACAGCAGGTTGCACCGGATGACCTCCAGGCGGGTTTTGAATGTCTCTGGGGTGGGAGACTCTACTGCCTCCCTGGGCAGCCTGTTCCAGCGCTCTGCCACCCTCAAAGTAAAGAAGTTCCTCCTCATGCTTTGATAGAAGTTCCTACGTTCCAGTTTGTACCCGTTACCTCTTGTCCTGGATCATCTTTGATGATCCAGGACAAGAGGTAACGGGCACCAATTGGAACGTAGGAACTTGAACTTGAACTGGAACGTAGGAACTTGAACATAGGATTATCCTTGATGATTCAGGATAGCTGTGTGTCTGACCAGTCTGTCTTTCGAAGGAGGTCCTGGGCCAGCTCCAGCCATGCTGTGCTGAGCAGAGCCCCTGGCAGCAGCCCCACAGCTCACTCCCAGTGTGCCTGAATGGAAAAGGTACCAAAGTTGCTCCAACACTTTCTGAAAAACTCTATAGTGTTACCCCACAAGCGCAAAGCGACAGCAAAGCCCGTGAAATGACACCGGTGCTTCCAGAAAATGTCAAGCTTCCTGCCCAAGGGTGACATGCCATGCGGTGGGGTCAGGGCCACGCGCTGAGCACCCGGTGCGCTGGGGTTGCCCCAGCGGTTCCTGAGCAGCTCCTGCAGTGCTGCCGCCGGTACCGTTCTGGCGGCTGTAGTTGTTTAAAAAGCCGTTGTTGTTTCCGGCGTAATCTGACGGCAGTTTTCTCGGGCATTTGGGCCTCTTCTAATAAGTGTGCTGTGAGTACATCTGCAAGCATTCACCTGTCGAGGTCAAATGACTGGTGGTGCTCATCTCCCCCCGTGCTACTGCTGCTGCCTCCCGTGAATGCTCATGTGCCTGCGTGCCCCTGTACAGGCACAGATGCACGGGCGCAACACCTGATCCCGCATCCTAATTATTTTTCGCCCGGTTCTCGGAGTTGTTCTGCTTCCGGCTGATGAATGGGAAAGTGTAGTAGTGCTGTTTCATTTCACCAGCCTCTCAAGTGTGGAAATTATGGTAAATTTGAGAACAAGCCAGATTAGATTGATAGTTACACCTCCTCCTTTAATTAGCCAACCACAGGATCTGTGGAGGCAAAGGCCGGGGGGGTGTGTCGGTGTGTATAACGTGTATTGTCTATGTGAAAGATTAATCAAAAGGAGTTGCTTGAGGTGGGAAGGCTTTTCCGGAGAGGTTCCACATGTTGTCAGGTAGTCCCTCTGAATGGCAGCTTCCGGTTCGGTCCCTTAGCTTTCGGAAGTGACATTTAGTCTGATATGTGCCAGCCGTGCAATCTACCTAGCCCTGCAAAGTGCAAATATTAACCTAAATGCATATTAAGATACTGTGTGTTAGCTCCTGAACTGAAATAGAGAGCGGGTGTTCCAGCGGAGGCAAGCAAATCGTGTTGATTTACAGTGGCTTGAGGATTTGGCCCATTACCGCTTCTTTATACACTTTTAAAAAGAAATGCCAACTCGATAGTTTAGGCTTTAACTGGAACATGGCAAGTAATTGTATGTTTTGGCGGACCCCTAGTAATGTTGCAGAATCTTTCTCAGAAGTTGTTCCATGGGATAGCCGATTCCTCAGGTAAGAGCTACTTGTTTGTTCAATCCTCCATCTTAGGCCTGCTCCTCTGGTGCATCCTCCTTCTCGCAGCAATTTCCTAGGAACAGATTTCGAAGAACAGCTCTGATCACAGAATCACAGATTGGTTAGGGTTGGAAAGGAGCTCTGGAGATCATCCAGTCCAACCCCCTGCCAGAGCAGGGTCACCTACAGCAGGTTGCACAGGATGACCTCCAGGCGGGTTTTGAATGTCTCTGGGGTGGGAGACTCTACCGCCTCCCTGGGCAGCCTGTTCCAGCGCTCTGCCACCCTCAAAGTAAAGAAGTTCCTCCTCATGCTTTGAAAGAAGTTCCTAGGTTCCAGTTTGTACCCGTTACCTCTTGTCCTGGATCATCAAAAATCATCTTTGATGATCCAGGACAAGAGGTAACGGGCACCAATTGGAACGTAGGAACTTGAACTTGAACTGGAACGTAGGAACTTGAACATAGGATTATCCTTGATGATTCAGGATAGCTGTGTGTCTGACCAGTCTGTCTTTCGAAGGAGGTCCTGGGCCAGCTCCAGCCATGCTGTGCTGAGCAGAGCCCCTGGCAGCAGCCCCACAGCTCACTCCCAGTGTGCCTGAATGGAAAAGGTACCAAAGTTGCTCCAACACTTTCTGAAAAACTCTATAGTGTTACCCCACAAGCGCAAAGCGACGGCAAAGCCCGTGAAATGACACCGGTGCTTCCAGAAAATGTCAAGCTTCCTGCCCAAGGGTGACATGCCATGCGGTGGGGTCAGGGCCACGCGCTGAGCACCCGGTGCGCTGGGGTTGCCCCAGTGGTTCCTGAGCAGCTCCTGCAGTGCTGCCGCCGGTACCGTTCTGGCGGCTGTAGTTGTTTAAAAAGCCGTTGTTGTTTCCGGCGTAATCTGACGGCAGTTTTCTCGGGCATTTGGGCCTCTTCTAATAAGTGTGCTGTGAGTACATCTGCAAGCATTCACCTGTCGAGGTCAAATGACTGGTGGTGCTCATCTCCCCCCGTGCTACTGCTGCTGCCTCCCGTGAATGCTCATGTGCCTGCGTGCCCCTGTACAGGCACAGATGCACGCGCGCAACACCTGATCCTGCATCCTAATTATTTTTCGCCCGGTTCTCGGAGTTGTTCTGCTTCCGGCTGATGAATGGGAAAGTGTAGTAGTGCTGTTTTATTTCACCAGCCTCTCAAGTGTGGAAATTATGGTAAATTTGAGAACAAGCCAGATTAGATTGATAGTTACACCTCCTCCTTTAATTAGCCAACCACAGGATCTGTGGAGGCAAAGGCCGGGGGGGTGTGTCGGTGTATATAACGTGTATTGTCTATGTGAAAGATTAATCAAAAGGAGTTGCTTGAGGTGGGAAGGCTTTTCCGGAGAGGTTCCACATGTTGTCAGGTAGTCCCTCTGAATGGCAGCTTCCGGTTCGGTCCCTTAGCTTTCGGAAGTGACATTTAGTCTGATATGTGCCAGCCGTGCAATCTACCTAGCCCTGCAAAGTGCAAATATTAACATAAATGCATATTAAGATACTGTGTGTTAGCTCCTGAACTGAAATAGAGAGCGGGTGTTCGAGCGGAGGCAAGCAAATCGTGTTGATTTACAGTGGCTTGAGGATTTGGCCCATTACCGCTTCTTTATACACTTTTAAAAAGAAATGCCAACTCGATAGTTTAGGCTTTAACTGGAACATGGCAAGTAATTGTATGTTTTGGCGGACCCCTAGTAATGTTGCAGAATCTTTCTCAGAAGTTGTTCCATGGGATAGCCGATTCCTCAGGTAAGAGCTACTTGTTTGTTCAATCCTCCATCTTAGGCCTGCTCCTCAGGTGCATCCTCCTTCTCGCAGCGATTTCCTAGGAACAGATTTCGAAGAACAGCTCTGATCACAGAATCACAGATTGGTTAGGGTTGGAAAGGAGCTCTGGAGATCATCCAGTCCAACCCCCCTGCCAGAGCAGAGTCACCTACAGCAGGTTGCACAGGATGACCTCCATGCGGGTTTTGAATGTCTCTGGGGTGGGAGACTCTACCGCCTCCCTGGGCAGCCTGTTCCAGCGCTCTGCCACGCTCAAAGTAAAGAAGTTCCTCCTCATGCTTTGATAGAAGTTCCTAGGTTCCAGTTTGTACCCGTTACCTCTTGTCCTGGATCATCTTTGATGATCCAGGACAAGAGGTAACGGGCACCAATTGGAAGGTAGGAACTTGAACTTGAACTGGAAGGTAGGAACTTGAACTTGAATATAGGATTATCCTTGATGATTCAGGATAGCTGTGTGTCTGACCAGTCTGTCTTTCGAAGGAGGTCCTGGGCCAGCTCCAGCCATGTTGTGCTGAGCAGAGCCCCTGGCAGCAGCCCCACAGCTCACTCCCAGTGTGCCTGAATGGAAAAGGTACCAAAGTTGCTCCAACACTTTCTGAAAAACTCTATAGTGTTACCCCACAAGCGCAAAGCGACGGCAAAGCCCGTGAAATGACACCGGTGCTTCCAGAAAATGTCAAGCTTCCTGCCCAAGGGTGACATGCCATGCGGTGGGGTCAGGGCCACGCGCTGAGCACCCGGTGCGCTGGGGTTGCCCCAGCGGTTCCTGAGCAGCTCCTGCAGTGCTGCCGCCGGTACCGTTCTGGCGGCTGTAGTTGTTTAAAAAGCCGTTGTTGTTTCCGGCGTAATCTGACGGCAGTTTTCTCGGGCATTTGGGCCTCTTCTAATAAGTGTGCTGTGAGTACATCTGCAAGCATTCACCTGTCGAGGTCAAATGACTGGTGGTGCTCATCTCCCCCCGTGCTACTGCTGCTGCCTCCCGTGAATGCTCATGTGCCTGCGTGCCCCTGTACAGGCACAGATGCACGCGCGCAACACCTGATCCCGCATCCTAATTATTTTTCGCCCGGTTCTCGGAGTTGTTCTGCTTCCGGCTGATGAATGGGAAAGTGTAGTAGTGCTGTTTCATTTCACCAGCCTCTCAAGTGTGGAAATTATGGTAAATTTGAGAACAAGCCAGATTAGATTGATAGTTACACCTCCTCCTTTAATTAGCCAACCACAGGATCTGTGGAGGCAAAGGCCGGGGGGGTGTGTCGGTGTATATAACGTGTATTGTCTATGTGAAAGATGAATCAAAAGGAGTTGCTTGAGGTGGGAAGGCTTTTCCGGAGAGGTTCCACATGTTGTCAGGTAGTCCCTCTGAATGGCAGCTTCCGGTTCGGTCCCTTAGCTTTCGGAAGTGACATTTAGTCTGATATGTGCCAGCCGTGCAATCTACCTAGCCCTGCAAAGTGCAAATATTAACATAAATGCATATTAAGATACTGTGTGTTAGCTCCTGAACTGAAATAGAGAGCGGGTGTTCGAGCGGAGGCAAGCAAATCGTGTTGATTTACAGTGGCTTGAGGATTTGGCCCATTACCGCTTCTTTATACACTTTTAAAAAGAAATGCCAACTCGATAGTTTAGGCTTTAACTGGAACATGGCAAGTAATTGTATGTTTTGGCGGACCCCTAGTAATGTTGCAGAATCTTTCTCAGAAGTTGTTCCATGGGATAGCCGATTCCTCAGGTAAGAGCTACTTGTTTGTTCAATCCTCCATCTTAGGCCTGCTCCTCAGGTGCATCCTCCTTCTCGCAGCGATTTCCTAGGAACAGATTTCGAAGAACAGCTCTGATCACAGAATCACAGATTGGTTAGGGTTGGAAAGGAGCTCTGGAGATCATCCAGTCCAACCCCCCTGCCAGAGCAGGGTCACCTACAGCAGGTTGCACAGGATGACCTCCATGCGGGTTTTGAATGTCTCTGGGGTGGGAGACTCTACCGCCTCCCTGGGCAGCCTGTTCCAGCGCTCTGCCACCCTCAAAGTAAAGAAGTTCCTCCTCATGCTTTGATAGAAGTTCCTACGTTCCAGTTTGTACCCGTTACCTCTTGTCCTGTATCATTTTTGATGATCCAGGACAAGAGGTAACGGGCACCAATTGGAACGTAGGAACTTGAACTTGAACTGGAAGGTAGGAACTTGAACTTGAACATAGGATTATCCTTGATGATTCAGGATAGCTGTGTGTCTGACCAGTCTGTCTTTCGAAGGAGGTCCTGGGCCAGCTCCAGCCATGTTGTGCTGAGCAGAGCCCCTGGCAGCAGCCCCACAGCTCACTCCCAGTGTGCCTGAATGGAAAAGGTACCAAAGTTGCTCCAACACTTTCTGAAAAACTCTATAGTGTTACCCCACAAGCGCAAAGCGACGGCAAAGCCCGTGAAATGACACCGGTGCTTCCAGAAAATGTCAAGCTTCCTGCCCAAGGGTGACATGCCATGCGGTGGGGTCAGGGCCACGCGCTGAGCACCCGGTGCGCTGGGGTTGCCCCAGCGGTTCCTGAGCAGCTCCTGCAGTGCTGCCGCCGGTACCGTTCTGGCGGCTGTAGTTGTTTAAAAAGCCGTTGTTGTTTCCGGCGTAATCTGACGGCAGTTTTCTCGGGCATTTGGGCCTCTTCTAATAAGTGTGCTGTGAGTACATCTGCAAGCATTCACCTGTCGAGGTCAAATGACTGGTGGTGCTCATCTGCCCCCGTGCTACTGCTGCTGCCTCCCGTGAATGCTCATGTGCCTGCGTGCCCCTGTACAGGCACAGATGCACGCGCGCAACACCTGATCCCGCATCCTAATTATTTTTCGCCCGGTTCTCGGAGTTGTTCTGCTTCCGGCTGATGAATGGGAAAGTGTAGTAGTGCTGTTTCATTTCACCAGCCTCTCAAGTGTGGAAATTATGGTAAATTTGAGAACAAGCCAGATTAGATTGATAGTTACACCTCCTCCTTTAATTAGCCAACCACAGGATCTGTGGAGGCAAAGGCAGGGGGGGGGTGTCGGTGTATATAAGGTGTATTGTCTATGTGAAAGATTAATCAAAAGGAGTTGCTTGAGGTGGGAAGGCTTTTCCGGAGAGGTTCCACATGTTGTCAGGTAGTCCCTCTGAATGGCAGCTTCCGGTTCGGTCCCTTAGCTTTCGGAAGTGACATTTAGTCTGATATGTGCCAGCCGTGCAATCTACCTAGCCCTGCAAAGTGCAAATATTAACCTAAATGCATATTAAGATACTGTGTGTTAGCTCCTGAACTGCAATAGAGAGCGGGTGTTCCAGCGGAGGCAAGCAAATCGTGTTGATTTACAGTGGCTTGAGGATTTGGCCCATTACCGCTTCTTTATACACTTTTAAAAAGAAATGCCAACTTGATAGTTTAGGCTTTAACTGGAACATGGCAAGTAATTGTATGTTTTGGCGGACCCCTAGTAATGTTGCAGAATCTTTCTCAGAAGTTGTTCCATGGGATAGCCGATTCCTCAGGTAAGAGCTACTTGTTTGTTCAATCCTCCATCTTAGGCCTGCTCCTCAGGTGCATCCTCCTTCTCGCAGCGATTTCCTAGGAACAGATTTCGAAGAACAGCTCTGATCACAGAATCACAGATTGGTTAGGGTTGGAAAGGAGCTCTGGAGATCATCCAGTCCAACCCCCCTGCCAGAGCAGGGTCACCTACAGCAGGTTGCACAGGATGACCTCCATGCGGGTTTTGAATGTCTCTGGGGTGGGAGACTCTACCGCCTCCCTGGGCAGCCTGTTCCAGCGCTCTGCCACCCTCAAAGTAAAGAAGTTCCTCCTCATGCTTTGATAGAAGTTCCTACGTTCCAGTTTGTACCCGTTACCTCTTGTCCTGTATCATTTTTGATGATCCAGGACAAGAGGTAACGGGCACCAATTGGAACGTAGGAACTTGAACTTGAACTGGAAGGTAGGAACTTGAACTTGAACATAGGATTATCCTTGATGATTCAGGATAGCTGTGTGTCTGACCAGTCTGTCTTTCGAAGGAGGTCCTGGGCCAGCTCCAGCCATGCTGTGCTGAGCAGAGCCCCTGGCAGCAGCCCCACAGCTCACTCCCAGTGTGCCTGAATGGAAAAGGTACCAAAGTTGCTCCAACACTTTCTGAAAAACTCTATAGTGTTACCCCACAAGCGCAAAGCGACGGCAAAGCCCGTGAAATGACACCGGTGCTTCCAGAAAATGTCAAGCTTCCTGCCCAAGGGTGACATGCCATGCGGTGGGGTCAGGGCCACGCGCTGAGCACCCGGTGCGCTGGGGTTGCCCCAGCGGTTCCTGAGCAGCTCCTGCAGTGCTGCCGCCGGTACCGTTCTGGCGGCTGTAGTTGTTTAAAAAGCCATTGTTGTTTCCGGCGTAATCTGACGGCAGTTTTCTCGGGCATTTGGGCCTCTTCTAATAAGTGTGCTGTGAGTACATCTGCAAGCATTCACCTGTCGAGGTCAAATGACTGGTGGTGCTCATCTGCCCCCGTGCTACTGCTGCTGCCTCCCGTGAATGCTCATGTGCCTGCGTGCCCCTGTACAGGCACAGATGCACGCGCGCAACACCTGATCCCGCATCCTAATTATTTTTCGCCCGGTTCTCGGAGTTGTTCTGCTTCCGGCTGATGAATGGGAAAGTGTAGTAGTGCTGTTTCATTTCACCAGCCTCTCAAGTGTGGAAATTATGGTAAATTTGAGAACAAGCCAGATTAGATTGATAGTTACACCTCCTCCTTTAATTAGCCAACCACAGGATCTGTGGAGGCAAAGGCCGGGGGGGTGTGTCGGTGTATATAAGGTGTATTGTCTATGTGAAAGATTAATCAAAAGGAGTTGCTTGAGGTGGGAAGGCTTTTCCGGAGAGGTTCCACATGTTGTCAGGTAGTCCCTCTGAATGGCAGCTTCCGGTTCGGTCCCTTAGCTTTCGGAAGTGACATTTAGTCTGATATGTGCCAGCCGTGCAATCTACCTAGCCCTGCAAAGTGCAAATATTAACCTAAATGCATATTAAGATACTGTGTGTTAGCTCCTGAACTGAAATAGAGAGCGGGTGTTCCAGCGGAGGCAAGCAAATCGTGTTGATTTACAGTGGCTTGAGGATTTGGCCCATTACCGCTTCTTTATACACTTTTAAAAAGAAATGCCAACTCGATAGTTTAGGCTTTAACTGGAACATGGCAAGTAATTGTATGTTTTGGCGGACCCCTAGTAATGTTGCAGAATCTTTCTCTGAAGTTGTTCCATGGGATAGCCGATTCCTCAGGTAAGAGCTACTTGTTTGTTCAATCCTCCATCTTAGGCCTGCTCCTCAGGTGCATCCTCCTTCTCGCAGCGATTTCCTAGGAACAGATTTCGAAGAACAGCTCTGATCACAGAATCACAGATTGGTTAGGGTTGGAAAGGAGCTCTGGAGATCATCCAGTCCAACCCCCCTGCCAGAGCAGGGTCACCTACAGCAGGTTGCACAGGATGACCTCCAGGCGGGTTTTGAATGTCTCTGGGGTGGGAGACTCTACCGCCTCCCTGGGCAGCCTGTTCCAGCGCTCTGCCACCCTCAAAGTAAAGAAGTTCCTCCTCATGCTTTGATAGAAGTTCCTAGGTTCCAGTTTGTACCCGTTACCTCTTGTCCTGGATCATCTTTGATGATCCAGGACAAGAGGTAACGGGCACCAATTGGAACGTAGGAACTTGAACTTGAACTGGAAGGTAGGAACTTGAACTTGAACATAGGATTATCCTTGATGATTCAGGATAGCTGTGTGTCTGACCAGTCTGTCTTTCGAAGGAGGTCCTGGGCCAGCTCCAGCCATGCTGTGCTGAGCAGAGCCCCTGGCAGCAGCCCCACAGCTCACTCCCAGTGTGCCTGAATGGAAAAGGTACCAAAGTTGCTCCAACACTTTCTGAAAAACTCTATAGTGTTACCCCACAAGCGCAAAGCGACGGCAAAGCCCGTGAAATGACACCGGTGCTTCCAGAAAATGTCAAGCTTCCTGCCCAAGGGTGACATGCCATGCGGTGGGGTCAGGGCCACGCGCTGAGCACCCGGTGCGCTGGGGTTGCCCCAGCGGTTCCTGAGCAGCTCCTGCAGTGCTGCCGCCGGTACCGTTCTGGCGGCTGTAGTTGTTTAAAAAGCCGTTGTTGTTTCCGGCGTAATCTGACGGCAGTTTTCTCGGGCATTTGGGCCTCTTCTAATAAGTGTGCTGTGAGTACATCTGCAAGCATTCACCTGTCGAGGTCAAATGACTGGTGGTGCTCATCTCCCCCCGTGCTACTGCTGCTGCCTCCCGTGAATGCTCATGTGCCTGCGTGCCCCTGTACAGGCACAGATGCACGCGCGCAACACCTGATCCCGCATCCTAATTATTTTTCGCCCGGTTCTCGGAGTTGTTCTGCTTCCGGCTGATGAATGGGAAAGTGTAGTAGTGCTGTTTCATTTCACCAGCCTCTCAAGTGTGGAAATTATGGTAAATTTGAGAACAAGCCAGATTAGATTGATAGTTACACCTCCTCCTTTAATTAGCCAACCACAGGATCTGTGGAGGCAAAGGCCGGGGGGGTGTGTCGGTGTATATAACGTGTATTGTCTATGTGAAAGATGAATCAAAAGGAGTTGCTTGAGGTGGGAAGGCTTTTCCGGAGAGGTTCCACATGTTGTCAGGTAGTCCCTCTGAATGGCAGCTTCCGGTTCGGTCCCTTAGCTTTCGGAAGTGACATTTAGTCTGATATGTGCCAGCCGTGCAATCTACCTAGCCCTGCAAAGTGCAAATATTAACCTAAATGCATATTAAGATACTGTGTGTTAGCTCCTGAACTGAAATAGAGAGCGGGTGTTCCAGCGGAGGCAAGCAAATCGTGTTGATTTAGAGTGGCTTGAGGATTTGGCCCATTACCGCTTCTTTATACACTTTTAAAAAGAAATGCCAACTCGATAGTTTAGGCTTTAACTGGAACATGGCAAGTAATTGTATGTTTTGGCGGACCCCTAGTAATGTTGCAGAATCTTTCTCAGAAGTTGTTCCATGGGATAGCCGATTCCTCAGGTAAGAGCTACTTGTTTGTTCAATCCTCCATCTTAGGCCTGCTCCTCAGGTGCATCCTCCTTCTCGCAGCGATTTCCTAGGAACAGATTTCGAAGAACAGCTCTGATCACAGAATCACAGATTGGTTAGGGTTGGAAAGGAGCTCTGGAGATCATCCAGTCCAACCCCCCTGCCAGAGCAGGGTCACCTACAGCAGGTTGCACAGGATGACCTCCAGGCGGGTTTTGAATGTCTCTGGGGTGGGAGACTCTACCGCCTCCCTGGGCAGCCTGTTCCAGCGCTCTGCCACCCTCAAAGTAAAGAAGTTCCTCCTCACGCTTTGATAGAAGTTCCTAGGTTCCAGTTTGTACCCGTTACCTCTTGTCCTGTATCATCTTTGATGATCCAGGACAAGAGGTAACGGGCACCAATTGGAACGTAGGAACTTGAACTTGAACTGGAACGTAGGAACTTGAACTTGAACATAGGATTATCCTTGATGATTCAGGATAGCTGTGTGTCTGACCAGTCTGTCTTTCGAAGGAGGTCCTGGGCCAGCTCCAGCCATGCTGTGCTGAGCAGAGCCCCTGGCAGCAGCCCCACAGCTCACTCCCAGTGTGCCTGAATGGAAAAGGTACCAAAGTTGCTCCAACACTTTCTGAAAAACTCTATAGTGTTACCCCACAAGCGCAAAGCGACGGCAAAGCCCGTGAAATGACACCGGTGCTTCCAGAAAATGTCAAGCTTCCTGCCCAAGGGTGACATGCCATGCGGTGGGGTCAGGGCCACGCGCTGAGCACCCGGTGCGCTGGGGTTGCCCCAGCGGTTCCTGAGCAGCTCCTGCAGTGCTGCCGCCGGTACCGTTCTGGCGGCAGTAGTTGTTTAAAAAGCCGTTGTTGTTTCCGGCGTAATCTGACGGCAGTTTTTTCGGGCATTTGGGCCTCTTCTAGTAAGTGTGCTGTGAGTACATCTGCAAGCATTCACCTGTCGAGGTCAAATGACTGGTGGTGCTCATCTCCCCCCGTGCTACTGCTGCTGCCTCCCGTGAATGCTCATGTGCCTGCGTGCCCCTGTACAGGCACAGATGCACGCGCGCAACACCTGATCCCGCATCCTAATTATTTTTCGCCCGGTTCTCGGAGTTGTTCTGCTTCCGGCTGATGAATGGGAAAGTGTAGTAGTGCTGTTTCATTTCACCAGCCTCTCAAGTGTGGAAATTATGGTAAATTTGAGAACAAGCCAGATTAGATTGATAGTTACACCTCCTCCTTTAATTAGCCAACCACAGGATCTGTGGAGTCAAAGGCCGGGGGGGGGTGTCGGTGTATATAACGTGTATTGTCTATGTGAAAGATTAATCAAAAGGAGTTGCTTGAGGTGGGAAGGCTTTTCCGGAGAGGTTCCACATGTTGTCAGGTAGTCCCTCTGAATGGCAGCTTCCGGTTCGGTCCCTTAGCTTTCGGAAGTGACATTTAGTCTGATATGTGCCAGCCGTGCAATCTACCTAGCCCTGCAAAGTGCAAATATTAACCTAAATGCATATTAAGATACTGTGTGTTAGCTCCTGAACTGCAATAGAGAGCGGGTGTTCCAGCGGAGGCAAGCAAATCGTGTTGATTTAGAGTGGCTTGCGGATTTGGCCCATTACCGCTTCTTTATACACTTTTAAAAAGAAATGCCAACTCGATAGTTTAGGCTTTAACTAGAAGATGGCAAGTAATTGTATGTTTTGGCGGACCCCTAGTAATGTTGCAGAATCTTTCTCAGAAGTTGTTCCATGGGATAGCCGATTCCTCAGGTAAGAGCTACTTGTTTGTTCAATCCTCCATCTTAGGCCTGCTCCTCAGGTGCATCCTCCTTCTCGCAGCGATTTCCTAGGAACAGATTTCGAAGAACAGCTCTGATCACAGAATCACAGATTGGTTAGGGTTGGAAAGGAGCTCTGGAGATCATCCAGTCCAACCCCCCTGCCAGAGCAGGGTCACCTACAGCAGGTTGCACAGGATGACCTCCAGGCGGGTTTTGAATGTCTCTGGGGTGGGAGACTCTACCGCCTCCCTGGGCAGCCTGTTCCAGCGCTCTGCCACCCTCAAAGTAAAGAAGTTCCTCCTCATGCTTTGATAGAAGTTCCTAGGTTCCAGTTTGTACCCGTTACCTCTTGTCCTGGATCATCTTTGATGATCCAGGACAAGAGGTAACGGGCACCAATTGGAACGTAGGAACTTGAACTTGAACTGGAAGGTAGGAACTTGAACTTGAACATAGGATTATCCTTGATGATTCAGGATAGCTGTGTGTCTGACCAGTCTGTCTTTCGAAGGAGGTCCTGGGCCAGCTCCAGCCATGCTGTGCTGAGCAGAGCCCCTGGCAGCAGCCCCACAGCTCACTCCCAGTGTGCCTGAATGGAAAAGGTACCAAAGTTGCTCCAACACTTTCTGAAAAACTCTATAGTGTTACCCCACAAGCGCAAAGCGACGGCAAAGCCCGTGAAATGACACCGGTGCTTCCAGAAAATGTCAAGCTTCCTGCCCAAGGGTGACATGCCATGCGGTGGGGTCAGGGCCACGCGCTGAGCACCCGGTGCGCTGGGGTTGCCCCAGCGGTTCCTGAGCAGCTCCTGCAGTGCTGCCGCCGGTACCGTTCTGGCGGCTGTAGTTGTTTAAAAAGCCATTGTTGTTTCCGGCGTAATCTGACGGCAGTTTTCTCGGGCATTTGGGCCTCTTCTAATAAGTGTGCTGTGAGTACATCTGCAAGCATTCACCTGTCGAGGTCAAATGACTGGTGGTGCTCATCTCCCCCCGTGCTACTGCTGCTGCCTCCCGTGAATGCTCATGTGCCTGCGTGCCCCTGTACAGGCACAGATGCACGCGCGCAACACCTGATCCCGCATCCTAATTATTTTTCGCCCGGTTCTCGGAGTTGTTCTGCTTCCGGCTGATGAATGGGAAAGTGTAGTAGTGCTGTTTCATTTCACCAGCCTCTCAAGTGTGGAAATTATGGTAAATTTGAGAACAAGCCAGATTAGATTGATAGTTACACCTCCTCCTTTAATTAGCCAACCACAGGATCTGTGGAGGCAAAGGCCGGGGGGGTGTGTCGGTGTATATAACGTGTATTGTCTATGTGAAAGATGAATCAAAAGGAGTTGCTTGAGGTGGGAAGGCTTTTCCGGAGAGGTTCCACATGTTGTCAGGTAGTCCCTCTGAATGGCAGCTTCCGGTTCGGTCCCTTAGCTTTCGGAAGTGACATTTAGTCTGATATGTGCCAGCCGTGCAATCTACCTAGCCCTGCAAAGTGCAAATATTAACCTAAATGCATATTAAGATACTGTGTGTTAGCTCCTGAACTGCAATAGAGAGCGGGTGTTCCAGCGGAGGCAAGCAAATCGTGTTGATTTAGAGTGGCTTGAGGATTTGGCCCATTACCGCTTCTTTATACACTTTTAAAAAGAAATGCCAACTCGATAGTTTAGGCTTTAACTGGAACATGGCAAGTAATTGTATGTTTTGGCGGACCCCTAGTAATGTTGCAGAATCTTTCTCAGAAGTTGTTCCATGGGATAGCCGATTCCTCAGGTAAGAGCTACTTGTTTGTTCAATCCTCCATCTTAGGCCTGCTCCTCAGGTGCATCCTCCTTCTCGCAGCGATTTCCTAGGAACAGATTTCGAAGAACAGCTCTGATCACAGAATCACAGATTGGTTAGGGTTGGAAAGGAGCTCTGGAGATCATCCAGTCCAACCCCCCTGCCAGAGCAGGGTCACCTACAGCAGGTTGCACAGGATGACCTCCAGGCGGGTTTTGAATGTCTCTGGGGTGGGAGACTCTACCGCCTCCCTGGGCAGCCTGTTCCAGCGCTCTGCCACCCTCAAAGTAAAGAAGTTCCTCCTCACGCTTTGATAGAAGTTCCTAGGTTCCAGTTTGTACCCGTTACCTCTTGTCCTGTATCATCTTTGATGATCCAGGACAAGAGGTAACGGGCACCAATTGGAACGTAGGAACTTGAACTTGAACTGGAACGTAGGAACTTGAACTTGAACATAGGATTATCCTTGATGATTCAGGATAGCTGTGTGTCTGACCAGTCTGTCTTTCGAAGGAGGTCCTGGGCCAGCTCCAGCCATGCTGTGCTGAGCAGAGCCCCTGGCAGCAGCCCCACAGCTCACTCCCAGTGTGCCTGAATGGAAAAGGTACCAAAGTTGCTCCAACACTTTCTGAAAAACTCTATAGTGTTACCCCACAAGCGCAAAGCGACGGCAAAGCCCGTGAAATGACACCGGTGCTTCCAGAAAATGTCAAGCTTCCTGCCCAAGGGTGACATGCCATCCGGTGGGGTCAGGGCCACGCGCTGAGCACCCGGTGCGCTGGGGTTGCCCCAGCGGTTCCTGAGCAGCTCCTGCAGTGCTGCCGCCGGTACCGTTCTGGCGGCAGTAGTTGTTTAAAAAGCCGTTGTTGTTTCCGGCGTAATCTGACGGCAGTTTTTTCGGGCATTTGGGCCTCTTCTAGTAAGTGTGCTGTGAGTACATCTGCAAGCATTCACCTGTCGAGGTCAAATGACTGGTGGTGCTCATCTCCCCCCGTGCTACTGCTGCTGCCTCCCGTGAATGCTCATGTGCCTGCGTGCCCCTGTACAGGCACAGATGCACGCGCGCAACACCTGATCCCGCATCCTAATTATTTTTCGCCCGGTTCTCGGAGTTGTTCTGCTTCCGGCTGATGAATGGGAAAGTGTAGTAGTGCTGTTTCATTTCACCAGCCTCTCAAGTGTGGAAATTATGGTAAATTTGAGAACAAGCCAGATTAGATTGATAGTTACACCTCCTCCTTTAATTAGCCAACCACAGGATCTGTGGAGTCAAAGGCCGGGGGGGGGTGTCGGTGTATATAACGTGTATTGTCTATGTGAAAGATGAATCAAAAGGAGTTGCTTGAGGTGGGAAGGCTTTTCCGGAGAGGTTCCACATGTTGTCAGGTAGTCCCTCTGAATGGCAGCTTCCGGTTCGGTCCCTTAGCTTTCGGAAGTGACATTTAGTCTGATATGTGCCAGCCGTGCAATCTACCTAGCCCTGCAAAGTGCAAATATTAACCTAAATGCATATTAAGATACTGTGTGTTAGCTCCTGAACTGCAATAGAGAGCGGGTGTTCCAGCGGAGGCAAGCAAATCGTGTTGATTTACAGTGGCTTGCGGATTTGGCCCATTACCGCTTCTTTATACACTTTTAAAAAGAAATGCCAACTCGATAGTTTAGGCTTTAACTAGAAGATGGCAAGTAATTGTATGTTTTGGCGGACCCCTAGTAATGTTGCAGAATCTTTCTCAGAAGTTGTTCCATGGGATAGCCGATTCCTCAGGTAAGAGCTACTTGTTTGTTCAATCCTCCATCTTAGGCCTGCTCCTCAGGTGCATCCTCCTTCTCGCAGCGATTTCCTAGGAACAGATTTCGAAGAACAGCTCTGATCACAGAATCACAGATTGGTTAGGGTTGGAAAGGAGCTCTGGAGATCATCCAGTCCAACCCCCCTGCCAGAGCAGGGTCACCTACAGCAGGTTGCACAGGATGACCTCCATGCGGGTTTTGAATGTCTCTGGGGTGGGAGACTCTACCGCCTCCCTGGGCAGCCTGTTCCAGCGCTCTGCCACCCTCAAAGTAAAGAAGTTCCTCCTCATGCTTTGATAGAAGTTCCTAGGTTCCAGTTTGTACCCGTTACCTCTTGTCCTGGATCATCTTTGATGATCCAGGACAAGAGGTAACGGGCACCAATTGGAACGTAGGAACTTCAACTTGAACTGGAAGGTAGGAACTTGAACTTGAACATAGGATTATCCTTGATGATTCAGGATAGCTGTGTGTCTGACCAGTCTGTCTTTCGAAGGAGGTCCTGGGCCAGCTCCAGCCATGCTGTGCTGAGCAGAGCCCCTGGCAGCAGCCCCACAGCTCACTCCCAGTGTGCCTGAATGGAAAAGGTACCAAAGTTGCTGCAACACTTTCTGAAAAACTCTATAGTGTTACCCCACAAGCGCAAAGCGACGGCAAAGCCCGTGAAATGACACCGGTGCTTCCAGAAAATGTCAAGCTTCCTGCCCAAGGGTGACATGCCATGCGGTGGGGTCAGGGCCACGCGCTGAGCACCCGGTGCGCTGGGGTTGCCCCAGCGGTTCCTGAGCAGCTCCTGCAGTGCTGCCGCCGGTACCGTTCTGGCGGCTGTAGTTGTTTAAAAAGCCGTTGTTGTTTCCGGCGTAATCTGACGGCAGTTTTCTCGGGCATTTGGGCCTCTTCTAATAAGTGTGCTGTGAGTACATCTGCAAGCATTCACCTGTCGAGGTCAAATGACTGGTGGTGCTCATCTCCCCCCGTGCTACTGCTGCTGCCTCCCGTGAATGCTCATGTGCCTGCGTGCCCCTGTACAGGCACAGATGCACGCGCGCAACACCTGATCCCGCATCCTAATTATTTTTCGCCCGGTTCTCGGAGTTGTTCTGCTTCCGGCTGATGAATGGGAAAGTGTAGTAGTGCTGTTTCATTTCACCAGCCTCTCAAGTGTGGAAATTATGGTAAATTTGAGAACAAGCCAGATTAGATTGATAGTTACACCTCCTCCTTTAATTAGCCAACCACAGGATCTGTGGAGGCAAAGGCCGGGGGGGTGTGTCGGTGTATATAACGTGTATTGTCTATGTGAAAGATTAATCAAAAGGAGTTGCTTGAGGTGGGAAGGCTTTTCCGGAGAGGTTCCACATGTTGTCAGGTAGTCCCTCTGAATGGCAGCTTCCGGTTCGGTCCCTTAGCTTTCGGAAGTGACATTTAGTCTGATATGTGCCAGCCGTGCAATCTACCTAGCCCTGCAAAGTGCAAATATTAACCTAAATGCATATTAAGATACTGTGTGTTAGCTCCTGAACTGAAATAGAGAGCGGGTGTTCCAGCGGAGGCAAGCAAATCGTGTTGATTTAGAGTGGCTTGAGGATTTGGCCCATTACCGTTTATTTATACACTTTTAAAAAGAAATGCCAACTCGATAGTTTAGGCTTTAACTGGAACATGGCAAGTAATTGTATGTTTTGGCGGACCCCTAGTAATGTTGCAGAATCTTTCTCAGAAGTTGTTCCATGGGATAGCCGATTCCTCAGGTAAGAGCTACTTGTTTGTTCAATCCTCCATCTTAGGCCTGCTCCTCAGGTGCATCCTCCTTCTCGCAGCGATTTCCTAGGAACAGATTTCGAAGAACAGCTCTGATCACAGAATCACAGATTGGTTAGGGTTGGAAAGGAGCTCTGGAGATCATCCAGTCCAACCCCCCTGCCAGAGCAGGGTCACCTACAGCAGGTTGCACAGGATGACCTCCATGCGGGTTTTGAATGTCTCTGGGGTGGGAGACTCTACCGCCTCCCTGGGCAGCCTGTTCCAGCGCTCTGCCACCCTCAAAGTAAAGAAGTTCCTCCTCATGCTTTGATAGAAGTTCCTACGTTCCAGTTGGTACCCGTTACCTCTTGTCCTGGATCATCTTTGATGATCCAGGACAAGAGGTAACGGGCACCAATTGGAACGTAGGAACTTGAACTTGAACTGGAAGGTAGGAACTTGAACTTGAACATAGGATTATCCTTGATGATTCAGGATAGCTGTGTGTCTGACCAGTCTGTCTTTCGAAGGAGGTCCTGGGCCAGCTCCAGCCATGCTGTGCTGAGCAGAGCCCCTGGCAGCAGCCCCACAGCTCACTCCCAGTGTGCCTGAATGGAAAAGGTACCAAAGTTGCTCCAACACTTTCTGAAAAACTCTATAGTGTTACCCCACAAGCGCAAAGCGACGGCAAAGCCCGTGAAATGACACCGGTGCTTCCAGAAAATGTCAAGCTTCCTGCCCAAGGGTGACATGCCATGCGGTGGGGTCAGGGCCACGCGCTGAGCACCCGGTGCGCTGGGGTTGCCCCAGCGGTTCCTGAGCAGCTCCTGCAGTGCTGCCGCCGGTACCGTTCTGGCGGCTGTAGTTGTTTAAAAAGCCGTTGTTGTTTCCGGCGTAATCTGACGGCAGTTTTCTCGGGCATTTGGGCCTCTTCTAATAAGTGTGCTGTGAGTACATCTGCAAGCATTCACCTGTCGAGGTCAAATGACTGGTGGTGCTCATCTCCCCCCGTGCTACTGCTGCTGCCTCCCGTGAATGCTCATGTGCCTGCGTGCCCCTGTACAGGCACAGATGCACGCGCGCAACACCTGATCCCGCATCCTAATTATTTTTCGCCCGGTTCTCTGAGTTGTTCTGCTTCCGGCTGATGAATGGGAAAGTGTAGTAGTGCTGTTTCATTTCACCAGCCTCTCAAGTGTGGAAATTATGGTAAATTTGAGAACAAGCCAGATTAGATTGATAGTTACACCTCCTCCTTTAATTAGCCAACCACAGGATCTGTGGAGTCAAAGGCCGGGGGGGTGTGTCGGTGTATATAAGGTGTATTGTCTATGTGAAAGATGAATCAAAAGGAGTTGCTTGAGGTGGGAAGGCTTTTCCGGAGAGGTTCCACATGTTGTCAGGTAGTCCCTCTGAATGGCAGCTTCCGGTTCGGTCCCTTAGCTTTCGGAAGTGACATTTAGTCTGATATGTGCCAGCCGTGCAATCTACCTAGCCCTGCAAAGTGCAAATATTAACCTAAATGCATATTAAGATACTGTGTGTTAGCTCCTGAACTGCAATAGAGAGCGGGTGTTCCAGCGGAGGCAAGCAAATCGTGTTGATTTACAGTGGCTTGCGGATTTGGCCCATTACCGCTTCTTTATACACTTTTAAAAAGAAATGCCAACTCGATAGTTTAGGCTTTAACTAGAAGATGGCAAGTAATTGTATGTTTTGGCGGACCCCTAGTAATGTTGCAGAATCTTTCTCAGAAGTTGTTCCATGGGATAGCCGATTCCTCAGGTAAGAGCTACTTGTTTGTTCAATCCTCCATCTTAGGCCTGCTCCTCAGGTGCATCCTCCTTCTCGCAGCGATTTCCTAGGAACAGATTTCGAAGAACAGCTCTGATCACAGAATCACAGATTGGTTAGGGTTGGAAAGGAGCTCTGGAGATCATCCAGTCCAACCCCCCTGCCAGAGCAGGGTCACCTACAGCAGGTTGCACAGGATGACCTCCAGGCGGGTTTTGAATGTCTCTGGGGTGGGAGACTCTACCGCCTCCCTGGGCAGCCTGTTCCAGCGCTCTGCCACCCTCAAAGTAAAGAAGTTCCTCCTCATGCTTTGATAGAAGTTCCTAGGTTCCAGTTTGTACCCGTTACCTCTTGTCCTGGATCATCTTTGATGATCCAGGACAAGAGGTAACGGGCACCAATTGGAACGTAGGAACTTCAACTTGAACTGGAAGGTAGGAACTTGAACTTGAACATAGGATTATCCTTGATGATTCAGGATAGCTGTGTGTCTGACCAGTCTGTCTTTCGAAGGAGGTCCTGGGCCAGCTCCAGCCATGCTGTGCTGAGCAGAGCCCCTGGCAGCAGCCCCACAGCTCACTCCCAGTGTGCCTGAATGGAAAAGGTACCAAAGTTGCTCCAACACTTTCTGAAAAACTCTATAGTGTTACCCCACAAGCGCAAAGCGACGGCAAAGCCCGTGAAATGACACCGGTGCTTCCAGAAAATGTCAAGCTTCCTGCCCAAGGGTGACATGCCATGCGGTGGGGTCAGGGCCACGCGCTGAGCACCCGGTGCGCTGGGGTTGCCCCAGCGGTTCCTGAGCAGCTCCTGCAGTGCTGCCGCCGGTACCGTTCTGGCGGCTGTAGTTGTTTAAAAAGCCGTTGTTGTTTCCGGCGTAATCTGACGGCAGTTTTCTCGGGCATTTGGGCCTCTTCTAATAAGTGTGCTGTGAGTACATCTGCAAGCATTCACCTGTCGAGGTCAAATGACTGGTGGTGCTCATCTCCCCCCGTGCTACTGCTGCTGCCTCCCGTGAATGCTCATGTGCCTGCGTGCCCCTGTACAGGCACAGATGCACGCGCGCAACACCTGATCCCGCATCCTAATTATTTTTCGCCCGGTTCTCGGAGTTGTTCTGCTTCCGGCTGATGAATGGGAAAGTGTAGTAGTGCTGTTTCATTTCACCAGCCTCTCAAGTGTGGAAATTATGGTAAATTTGAGAACAAGCCAGATTAGATTGATAGTTACACCTCCTCCTTTAATTAGCCAACCACAGGATCTGTGGAGGCAAAGGCCGGGGGGGTGTGTCGGTGTATATAACGTGTATTGTCTATGTGAAAGATTAATCAAAAGGAGTTGCTTGAGGTGGGAAGGCTTTTCCGGAGAGGTTCCACATGTTGTCAGGTAGTCCCTCTGAATGGCAGCTTCCGGTTCGGTCCCTTAGCTTTCGGAAGTGACATTTAGTCTGATATGTGCCAGCCGTGCAATCTACCTAGCCCTGCAAAGTGCAAATATTAACCTAAATGCATATTAAGATACTGTGTGTTAGCTCCTGAACTGAAATAGAGAGCGGGTGTTCCAGCGGAGGCAAGCAAATCGTGTTGATTTAGAGTGGCTTGAGGATTTGGCCCATTACCGCTTATTTATACACTTTTAAAAAGAAATGCCAACTCGATAGTTTAGGCTTTAACTGGAACATGGCAAGTAATTGTATGTTTTGGCGGACCCCTAGTAATGTTGCAGAATCTTTCTCAGAAGTTGTTCCATGGGATAGCCGATTCCTCAGGTAAGAGCTACTTGTTTGTTCAATCCTCCATCTTAGGCCTGCTCCTCAGGTGCATCCTCCTTCTCGCAGCGATTTCCTAGGAACAGATTTCGAAGAACAGCTCTGATCACAGAATCACAGATTGGTTAGGGTTGGAAAGGAGCTCTGGAGATCATCCAGTCCAACCCCCCTGCCAGAGCAGGGTCACCTACAGCAGGTTGCACAGGATGATCTCCATGCGGGTTTTGAATGTCTCTGGGGTGGGAGACTCTACCGCCTCCCTGGGCAGCCTGTTCCAGCGCTCTGCCACCCTCAAAGTAAAGAAGTTCCTCCTCATGCTTTGATAGAAGTTCCTACGTTCCAGTTGGTACCCGTTACCTCTTGTCCTGGATCATCTTTGATGATCCAGGACAAGAGGTAACGGGCACCAATTGGAACGTAGGAACTTGAACTTGAACTGGAAGGTAGGAACTTGAACTTGAACATAGGATTATCCTTGATGATTCAGGATAGCTGTGTGTCTGACCAGTCTGTCTTTCGAAGGAGGTCCTGGGCCAGCTCCAGCCATGCTGTGCTGAGCAGAGCCCCTGGCAGCAGCCCCACAGCTCACTCCCAGTGTGCCTGAATGGAAAAGGTACCAAAGTTGCTCCAACACTTTCTGAAAATCTCTATAGTGTTACCCCACAAGCGCAAAGCGACGGCAAAGCCCGTGAAATGACACCGGTGCTTCCAGAAAATGTCAAGCTTCCTGCCCAAGGGTGACATGCCATGCGGTGGGGTCAGGGCCACGCGCTGAGCACCCGGTGCGCTGGGGTTGCCCCAGCGGTTCCTGAGCAGCTCCTGCAGTGCTGCCGCCGGTACCGTTCTGGCGGCTGTAGTTGTTTAAAAAGCCGTTGTTGTTTCCGGCGTAATCTGACGGCAGTTTTCTCGGGCATTTGGGCCTCTTCTAATAAGTGTGCTGTGAGTACATCTGCAAGCATTCACCTGTCGAGGTCAAATGACTGGTGGTGCTCATCTCCCCCCGTGCTACTGCTGCTGCCTCCCGTGAATGCTCATGTGCCTGCGTGCCCCTGTACAGGCACAGATGCACGCGCGCAACACCTGATCCCGCATCCTAATTATTTTTCGCCCGGTTCTCTGAGTTGTTCTGCTTCCGGCTGATGAATGGGAAAGTGTAGTAGTGCTGTTTCATTTCACCAGCCTCTCAAGTGTGGAAATTATGGTAAATTTGAGAACAAGCCAGATTAGATTGATAGTTACACCTCCTCCTTTAATTAGCCAACCACAGGATCTGTGGAGTCAAAGGCCGGGGGGGTGTGTCGGTGTATATAAGGTGTATTGTCTATGTGAAAGATGAATCAAAAGGAGTTGCTTGAGGTGGGAAGGCTTTTCCGGAGAGGTTCCACATGTTGTCAGGTAGTCCCTCTGAATGGCAGCTTCCGGTTCGGTCCCTTAGCTTTCGGAAGTGACATTTAGTCTGATATGTGCCAGCCGTGCAATCTACCTAGCCCTGCAAAGTGCAAATATTAACCTAAATGCATATTAAGATAGTGTGTGTTAGCTCCTGAACTGAAATAGAGAGCGGGTGTTCCAGCGGAGGCAAGCAAATCGTGTTGATTTACAGTGGCTTGAGGATTTGGCCCATTACCGCTTCTTTATACACTTTTAAAAAGAAATGCCAACTCGATAGTTTAGGCTTTAACTGGAACATGGCAAGTAATTGTATGTTTTGGCGGACCCCTAGTAATGTTGCAGAATCTTTCTCTGAAGTTGTTCCATGGGATAGCCGATTCCTCAGGTAAGAGCTACTTGTTTGTTCAATCCTCCATCTTAGGCCTGCTCCTCAGGTGCATCCTCCTTCTCGCAGCGATTTCCTAGGAACAGATTTCAAAGAACAGCTCTGATCACAGAATCACAGATTGCTTTGGGTTGGAAAGGAGCTCTGGAGATCATCCAGTCCAACCCCCCTGCCAGAGCAGGGTCACCTACAGCAGGTTGCACAGGATGACCTCCAGGCGGGTTTTGAATGTCTCTGGGGTCGGAGACTCTACCGCCTCCCTGGGCAGCCTGTTCCAGCGCTCTGCCACCCTCAAAGTAAAGAAGTTCCTCCTCATGCTTTGATAGAAGTTCCTAGGTTCCAGTTTGTACCCGTTACCTCTTGTCCTGGATCATCTTTGATGATCCAGGACAAGAGGTAACGGGCACCATTTGGAATGTAGGAACTTGAACTTGAACTGGAAGGTAGGAACTTGAACTTGAACATAGGATTATCCTTGATGATTCAGGATAGCTGTGTGTCTGACCAGTCTGTCTTTCGAAGGAGGTCCTGGGCCAGCTCCAGCCATGCTGTGCTGAGCAGAGCCCCTGGCAGCAGCCCCACAGCTCACTCCCAGTGTGCCTGAATGGAAAAGGTACCAAAGTTGCTCCAACACTTTCTGAAAAACTCTATAGTGTTACCCCACAAGCGCAAAGCGACGGCAAAGCCCGTGAAATGACACCGGTGCTTCCAGAAAATGTCAAGCTTCCTGCCCAAGGGTGACATGCCATGCGGTGGGGTCAGGGCCACGCGCTGAGCACCCGGTGCGCTGGGGTTGCCCCAGCGGTTCCTGAGCAGCTCCTGCAGTGCTGCCGCCGGTACCGTTCTGGCGGCTGTAGTTGTTTAAAAAGCCGTTGTTGTTTCCGGCGTAATCTGACGGCAGTTTTCTCGGGCATTTGGGCCTCTTCGAATAAGTGTGCTGTGAGTACATCTGCAAGCATTCACCTGTCGAGGTCAAATGACTGGTGGTGCTCATCTGCCCCCGTGCTACTGCTGCTGCCTCCCGTGAATGCTCATGTGCCTGCGTGCCCCTGTACAGGCACAGATGCACGCGCGCAACACCTGATCCCGCATCCTAATTATTTTTCGCCCGGTTCTCGGAGTTGTTCTGCTTCCGGCTGATGAATGGGAAAGTGTAGTAGTGCTGTTTCATTTCACCAGCCTCTCAAGTGTGGAAATTATGGTAAATTTGAGAACAAGCCAGATTAGATTGATAGTTACACCTCCTCCTTTAATTAGCCAACCACAGGATCTGTGGAGGCAAAGGCCGGGGGGGTGTGTCGGTGTATATAAGGTGTATTGTCTATGTGAAAGATTAATCAAAAGGAGTTGCTTGAGGTGGGAAGGCTTTTCCGGAGAGGTTCCACATGTTGTCAGGTAGTCCCTCTGAATGGCAGCTTCCGGTTCGGTCCCTTAGCTTTCGGAAGTGACATTTAGTCTGATATGTGCCAGCCGTGCAATCTACCTAGCCCTGCAAAGTGCAAATATTAACCTAAATGCATATTAAGATACTGTGTGTTAGCTCCTGAACTGAAATAGAGAGCGGGTGTTCCAGCGGAGGCAAGCAAATCGTGTTGATTTACAGTGGCTTGAGGATTTGGCCCATTACCGCTTCTTTATACACTTTTAAAAAGAAATGCCAACTCGATAGTTTAGGCTTTAACTGGAACATGGCAAGTAATTGTATGTTTTGGCGGACCCCTAGTAATGTTGCAGAATCTTTCTCAGAAGTTGTTCCATGGGATAGCCGATTCCTCAGGTAAGAGCTACTTGTTTGTTCAATCCTCCATCTTAGGCCTGCTCCTCAGGTGCATCCTCCTTCTCGCAGCGATTTCCTAGGAACAGATTTCGAAGAACAGCTCTGATCACAGAATCACAGATTGCTTTGGGTTGGAAAGGAGCTCTGGAGATCATCCAGTCCAACCCCCCTGCCAGAGCAGGGTCACCTACAGCAGGTTGCACAGGATGACCTCCAGGCGGGTTTTGAATGTCTCTGGGGTCGGAGACTCTACCGCCTCCCTGGGCAGCCTGTTCCAGCGCTCTGCCACCCTCAAAGTAAAGAAGTTCCTCCTCATGCTTTGATAGAAGTTCCTAGGTTCCAGTTTGTACCCGTTACCTCTTGTCCTGGATCATCTTTGATGATCCAGGACAAGAGGTAACGGGCACCAATTGGAACGTAGGAACTTGAACTTGAACTGGAAGGTAGGAACTTGAACTTGAACATAGGATTATCCTTGATGATTCAGGATAGCTGTGTGTCTGACCAGTCTGTCTTTCGAAGGAGGTCCTGGGCCAGCTCCAGCCATGCTGTGCTGAGCAGAGCCCCTGGCAGCAGCCCCACACCTCACTCCCAGTGTGCCTGAATGGAAAAGGTACCAAAGTTGCTCCAACACTTTCTGAAAAACTCTATAGTGTTACCCCACAAGCGCAAAGCGACGGCAAAGCCCGTGAAATGACACTGGTGCTTCCAGAAAACGTCAAGCTTCCTGCCCAAGGGTGACATGCCATGCGGTGGGGTCAGGGCCACGCGCTGAGCACCCGGTGCGCTGGGGTTGCCCCAGCGGTTCCTGAGCAGCTCCTGCAGTGCTGCCGCCGGTACCGTTCTGGCGGCTGTAGTTGTTTAAAAAGCCGTTGTTGTTTCCGGCGTAATCTGACGGCAGTTTTCTCGGGCATTTGGGCCTCTTCTAATAAGTGTGCTGTGAGTACATCTGCAAGCATTCACCTGTCGAGGTCAAATGACTGGTGGTGCTCATCTCCCCCCGTGCTACTGCTGCTGCCTCCCGTGAATGCTCATGTGCCTGCGTGCCCCTGTACAGGCACAGATGCACGCGCGCAACACCTGATCCCGCATCCTAATTATTTTTCGCCCGGTTCTCTGAGTTTTTCTGCTTCCGGCTGATGAATGGGAAAGTGTAGTAGTGCTGTTTCATTTCACCAGCCTCTCAAGTGTGGAAATTATGGTAAATTTGAGAACAAGCCAGATTAGATTGATAGTTACACCTCCTCCTTTAATTAGCCAACCACAGGATCTGTGGAGGCAAAGGCCGGGGGGGTGTGTCGGTGTATATAACGTGTATTGTCTATGTGAAAGATTAATCAAAAGGAGTTGCTTGAGGTGGGAAGGCTTTTCCGGAGAGGTTCCACATGTTGTCAGGTAGTCCCTCTGAATGGCAGCTTCCGGTTCGGTCCCTTAGCTTTCGGAAGTGACATTTAGTCTGATATGTGCCAGCCGTGCAATCTACCTAGCCCTGCAAAGTGCAAATATTAACCTAAATGCATATTAAGATACTGTGTGTTAGCTCCTGAACTGAAATAGAGAGCGGGTGTTCCAGCGGAGGCAAGCAAATCGTGTTGATTTACAGTGGCTTGAGGATTTGGCCCATTACCGCTTCTTTATACGCTTTTAAAAAGAAATGCCAACTCGATAGTTTAGGCTTTAACTGGAACATGGCAAGTAATTGTATGCTTTGGCGGACCCCTAGTAATGTTGCAGAATCTTTCTCAGAAGTTGTTCCATGGGATAGCCGATTCCTCAGGTAAGAGCTACTTGTTTGTTCAATCCTCCATCTTAGGCCTGCTCCTCAGGTGCATCCTCCTTCTCGCAGCGATTTCCTAGGAACAGATTTCGAAGAACAGCTCTGATCACAGAATCACAGATTGGTTAGGGTTGGAAAGGAGCTCTGGAGATCATCCAGCCCAACCCCCCTGCCAGAGCAGGGTCACCTACAGCAGGTTGCACAGGATGACCTCCAGGCGGGTTTTGAATGTTTCTGGGGTCGGAGACTCTACTGCCTCCCTGGGCAGCCTGTTCCAGCGCTCTGCCACCCTCAGAGTAAAGAAGTTCCTCCTCATGCTTTGATAGAAGTTCCTAGGTTCCAGTTTGTACCCGTTACCTCTTGTCCTGGATCATCTTTGATGATCCAGGACAAGAGGTAACGGGCACCAATTGGAACGTAGGAACTTGAACTTGAACTGGAACGTAGGAACTTGAACATAGGATTATCCTTGATGATTCAGGATAGCTGTGTGTCTGACCAGTCTGTCTTTCGAAGGAGGTCCTGGGCCAGCTCCAGCCATGCTGTGCTGAGCAGAGCCCCTGGCAGCAGCCCCACACCTCACTCCCAGTGTGCCTGAATGGAAAAGGTACCAAAGTTGCTCCAACACTTTCTGAAAAACTCTATAGTGTTACCCCACAAGCGCAAAGCGACGGCAAAGCCCGTGAAATGACACCGGTGCTTCCAGAAAACGTCAAGCTTCCTGCCCAAGGGTGACGTGCCATGCGGTGGGGTCAGGGCCACGCGCTTAGCACCCGGTGCGCTGGGGTTGCCCCAGCGGTTCCTGAGCAGCTCCTGCAGTGCTGCCGCCGGTACCGTTCTGGCGGCTGTAGTTGTTTAAAAAGCCGTTGTTGTTTCCGGCGTAATCTGACGGCAGTTTTCTCGGGCATTTGGGCCTCTTCTAATAAGTGTGCTGTGAGTACATCTGCAAGCATTCACCTGTCGAGGTCAAATGACTGGTGGTGCTCATCTGCCCCCGTGCTACTGCTGCTGCCTCCCGTGAATGCTCATGTGCCTGCGTGCCCCTGTACAGGCACAGATGCACGCGCGCAACACCTGATCCCGCATCCTAATTATTTTTCGCTTGGTTCTCGGAGTTGTTCTGCTTCCGGCTGATGAATGGGAAAGTGTAGTAGTGCTGTTTCATTTCACCAGCCTCTCAAGTGTGGAAATTATGGTAAATTTGAGAACAAGCCAGATTAGATTGATAGTTACACCTCCTCCTTTAATTAGCCAACCACAGGATCTGTGGAGGCAAAGGCCGGGGGGGTGTGTCGGTGTATATAACGTGTATTGTCTATGTGAAAGATTAATCAAAAGGAGTTGCTTGAGGTGGGAAGGCTTTTCCGGAGAGGTTCCACATATTGTCAGGTAGTCCCTCTGAATGGCAGCTTCCGGTTCGGTCCCTTAGCTTTCGGAAGTGACATTTAGTCTGATATGTGCCAGCCGTGCAATCTACCTAGCCCTGCAAAGTGCAAATATTAACCTAAATGCATATTAAGATACTGTGTGTTAGCTCCTGAACTGAAATAGAGAGCGGGTGTTCCAGCGGAGGCAAGCAAATCGTGTTGATTTACAGTGGCTTGAGGATTTGGCCCATTACCGCTTCTTTATACACTTTTAAAAAGAAATGCCAACTCGATAGTTTAGGCTTTAACTGGAACATGGCAAGTAATTGTATGCTTTGGCGGACCCCTAGTAATGTTGCAGAATCTTTCTCAGAAGTTGTTCCGTGGGATAGCCGATTCCTCAGGTAAGAGCTACTTGTTTGTTCAATCCTCCATCTTAGGCCTGCTCCTCAGGTGCATCCTCCTTCTCGCAGCGATTTCCTAGGAACAGATTTCGAAGAACAGCTCTGATCACAGAATCACAGATTGGTTAGGGTTGGAAAGGAGCTCTGGAGATCATGTAGTCCAACCCCCCTGCCAGAGCAGGGTCACCTACAGCAGATTGCACAGGATGACCTCCAGGCGGGTTTTGAATGTCTCTGGGGTGGGAGACTCTACCGCCTCCCTGGGCAGCCTGTTCCAGCGCTCTGCCACCCTCAAAGTAAAGAAGTTCCTCCTCATGCTTTGATAGAAGTTCCTACGTTCCACTTTGTACCCGTTACCTCTTGTCCTGGATCATCTTTGATGATCCAGGACAAGAGGTAACGGGCACCATTTGGAATGTAGGAACTTGAACTTGAACTGGAAGGTAGGAACTTGAACTTGAACATAGGATTATCCTTGATGATTCAGGATAGCTGTGTGTCTGACCAGTCTGTCTTTCGAAGGAGGTCCTGGGCCAGCTCCAGCCATGCTGTGCTGAGCAGAGCCCCTGGCAGCAGCCCCACAGCTCACTCCCAGTGTGCCTGAATGGAAAAGGTACCAAAGTTGCTCCAACACTTTCTGAAAAACTCTATAGTGTTACCCCACAAGCGCAAAGCGACGGCAAAGCCCGTGAAATGACACCGGTGCTTCCAGAAAATGTCAAGCTTCCTGCCCAAGGGTGACATGCCATGCGGTGGGGTCAGGGCCACGCGCTGAGCACCCGGTGCGCTGGGGTTGCCCCAGCGGTTCCTGAGCAGCTCCTGCAGTGCTGCCGCCGGTACCGTTCTGGCGGCAGTAGTTGTTTAAAAAGCCGTTGTTGTTTCCGGCGTAATCTGACGGCAGTTTTCTCGGGCATTTGGGCCTCTTCTAATAAGTGTGCTGTGAGTACATCTGCAAGCATTCACCTGTCGATGTCAAATGACTGGTGGTGCTCATCTCCCCCCGTGCTACTGCTTCTGCCTCCCGTGAATGCTCATGTGCCTGCGTGCCCCTGTACAGGCACAGATGCACGCGCGCAACACCTGATCCCGCATCCTAATTATTTTTCGCCCGGTTCTCGGAGTTGTTCTGCTTCCGGCTGATGAATGGGAAAGTGTAGTAGTGCTGTTTCATTTCACCAGCCTCTCAAGTGTGGAAATTATGGTAAATTTGAGAACAAGCCAGATTAGATTGATAGTTACACCTCCTCTTTTAATTAGCCAACCACAGGATCTGTGGAGGCAAAGGCCGGGGGGGTGTGTCGGTGTATATAACATGTATTGTCTATGTGAAAGATTAATCAAAAGGAGTTGCTTGAGGTGGGAAGGCTTTTCCGGAGAGGTTCCACATGTTGTCAGGTAGTCCCTCTGAATGGCAGCTTCCGGTTCGGTCCCTTAGCTTTCGGAAGTGACATTTAGTCTGATATGTGCCAGCCGTGCAATCTACCTAGCCCTGCAAAGTGCAAATATTAACCTAAATGCATATTAAGATACTGTGTGTTAGCTCCTGAACTGAAATAGAGAGCGGGTGTTCCAGCGGAGGCAAGCAAATCGTGTTGATTTACAGTGGCTTGAGGATTTGGCCCATTACCGCTTCTTTATACACTTTTAAAAAGAAATGCCAACTCGATAGTTTAGGCTTTAACTGGAACATGGCAAGTAATTGTATGCTTTGGCGGACCCCTAGTAATGTTGCAGAATCTTTCTCTGAAGTTGTTCCATGGGATAGCCGATTCCTCAGGTAAGAGCTACTTGTTTGTTCAATCCTCCATCTTAGGCCTGCTCCTCAGGTGCATCCTCCTTCTCGCAGCGATTTCCTAGGAACAGATTTCGAAGAACAGCTCTGATCACAGAATCACAGATTAGTTAGGGTTGGAAAGGACCTCTGGAGATCATCCAGCCCAACCCCCCTGCCAGAGCAGGGTCACCTACAGCAGGTTGCACAGGATGACCTCCAGGCGGGTTTTGAATGTTTCTGGGGTCGGAGACTCTACCGCCTCCCTGGGCAGCCTGTTCCAGCGCTCTGCCACCCTCAAAGTAAAGAAGTTCCTCCTCATGCTTTGATAGAAGTTCCTACGTTCCACTTTGTACCCGTTACCTCTTGTCCTGGATCATCTTTGATGATCCAGGACAAGAGGTAACGGGCACCAATTGGAACGTAGGAACTTGAACTTGAACTGGAACGTAGGAACTTGAACATAGGATTATCCTTGATGATTCAGGATAGCTGTGTGTCTGACCAGTCTGTCTTTCGAAGGAGGTCCTGGGCCAGCTCCAGCCATGCTGTGCTGAGCAGAGCCCCTGGCAGCAGCCCCACAGCTCACTCCCAGTGTGCCTGAATGGAAAAGGTACCAAAGTTGCTCCAACACTTTCTGAAAAACTCTACAGTGTTACCCCACAAGCGCAAAGCGACGGTAAAGCCCGTGAAATGACACCGGTGCTTCCAGAAAATGTCAAGCTTCCTGCCCAAGGGTGACATGCCATGCGGTGGGGTCAGGGCCACGCGCTGAGCACCCGGTGCGCTGGGGTTGCCCCAGCGGTTCCTGAGCAGCTCCTGCAGTGCTGCCGCCGGTACCGTTCTGGCGGCTGTAGTTGTTTAAAAAGCCGTTGTTGTTTCCGGCGTAATCTGACGGCAGTTTTCTCGGGCATTTGGGCCTCTTCTAATAAGTGTGCTGTGAGTACATCTGCAAGCATTCACCTGTCGAGGTCAAATGACTGGTGGTGCTCATCTGCCCCCGTGCTACTGCTGCTGCCTCCCGTGAATGCTCATGTGCCTGCGTGCCCCTGTACAGGCACAGATGCACGCGCGCAACACCTGATCCCGCATCCTAATTATTTTTCGCCCGGTTCTCGGAGTTGTTCTGCTTCCGGCTGATGAATGGGAAAGTGTAGCAGTGCTGTTTCATTTCAGCAGCCTCTCAAGTGTGGAAATTATGGTAAATTTGAGAACAAGCCAGATTAGATTGATAGTTACACCTCCTCCTTTAATTAGCCAACCACAGGATCTGTGGAGGCAAAGGCCGGGGGGGTGTGTCGGTGTATATAACGTGTATTGTCTATGTGAAAGATTAATCAAAAGGAGTTGCTTGAGGTGGGAAGGCTTTTCCGGAGAGGTTCCACATGTTGTCAGGTAGTCCCTCTGAATGGCAGCTTCCGGTTCGGTCCCTTAGCTTTCGGAAGTGACATTTAGTCTGATATGTGCCAGCCGTGCAATCTACCTAGCCCTGCAAAGTGCAAATATTAACATAAATGCATATTAAGATACTGTGTGTTAGCTCCTGAACTGAAATAGAGAGCGGGTGTTCCAGCGGAGGCAAGCAAATCGTGTTGATTTACAGTGGCTTGAGGATTTGGCCCATTACCGCTTCTTTATACACTTTTAAAAAGAAATGCCAACTCGATAGTTTAGGCTTTAACTGGAACATGGCAAGTAATTGTATGTTTTGGCGGACCCCTAGTAATGTTGCAGAATCTTTCTCAGAAGTTGTTCCGTGGGATAGCCGATTCCTCAGGTAAGAGCTACTTGTTTGTTCAATCCTCCATCTTAGGCCTGCTCCTCAGGTGCATCCTCCTTCTCGCAGCGATTTCCTAGGAACAGATTTCGAAGAACAGCTCTGATCACAGAATCACAGATTGGTTAGGGTTGGAAAGGAGCTCTGGAGATCATCCAGCCCAACCCCCCTGCCAGAGCAGGGTCACCTACAGCAGGTTGCACAGGATGACCTCCAGGCGGGTTTTGAATGTTTCTGGGGTCGGAGACTCTACCGCCTCCCTGGGCAGCCTGTTCCAGCGCTCTGCCACCCTCAAAGTAAAGAAGTTCCTCCTCATGCTTTGATAGAAGTTCCTAGGTTCCAGTTTGTACCCGTTACCTCTTGTCCTGGATCATCTTTGATGATCCAGGACAAGAGGTAACGGGCACCAATTGGAACGTAGGAACTTGAACTTGAACTGGAACGTAGGAACTTGAACATAGGATTATCCTTGATGATTCAGGATAGCTGTGTGTCTGACCAGTCTGTCTTTCGAAGGAGGTCCTGGGCCAGCTCCAGCCATGCTGTGCTGAGCAGAGCCCCTGGCAGCAGCCCCACACCTCACTCCCAGTGTGCCTGAATGGAAAAGGTACCAAAGTTGCTCCAACACTTTCTGAAAAACTCTACAGTGTTACCCCACAAGCGCAAAGCGACGGTAAAGCCCGTGAAATGACACCGGTGCTTCCAGAAAATGTCAAGCTTCCTGCCCAAGGGTGACATGCCATGCGGTGGGGTCAGGGCCACGCGCTGAGCACCCGGTGCGCTGGGGTTGCCCCAGCGGTTCCTGAGCAGCTCCTGCAGTGCTGCCGCCGGTACCGTTCTGGCGGCTGTAGTTGTTTAAAAAGCCGTTGTTGTTTCCGGCGTAATCTGACGGCAGTTTTCTCGGGCATTTGGGCCTCTTCTAATAAGTGTGCTGTGAGTACATCTGCAAGCATTCACCTGTCGAGGTCAAATGACTGGTGGTGCTCATCTGCCCCCGTGCTACTGCTGCTGCCTCCCGTGAATGCTCATGTGCCTGCGTGCCCCTGTACAGGCACAGATGCACGCGCGCAACACCTGATCCCGCATCCTAATTATTTTTCGCCCGGTTCTCTGAGTTGTTCTGCTTCCGGCTGATGAATGGGAAAGTGTAGCAGTGCTGTTTCATTTCAGCAGCCTCTCAAGTGTGGAAATTATGGTAAATTTGAGAACAAGCCAGATTAGATTGATAGTTACACCTCCTCCTTTAATTAGCCAACCACAGGATCTGTGGAGGCAAAGGCCGGGGGGGTGTGTCGGTGTATATAACGTGTATTGTCTATGTGAAAGATTAATCAAAAGGAGTTGCTTGAGGTGGGAAGGCTTTTCCGGAGAGGTTCCACATGTTGTCAGGTAGTCCCTCTGAATGGCAGCTTCCGGTTCGGTCCCTTAGCTTTCGGAAGTGACATTTAGTCTGATATGTGCCAGCCGTGCAATCTACCTAGCCCTGCAAAGTGCAAATATTAACATAAATGCATATTAAGATACTGTGTGTTAGCTCCTGAACTGCAATAGAGAGCGGGTGTTCCAGCGGAGGCAAGCAAATCGTGTTGATTTACAGTGGCTTGAGGATTTGGCCCATTACCGCTTCTTTATACACTTTTAAAAAGAAATGCCAACTCGATAGTTTAGGCTTTAACTGGAACATGGCAAGTAATTGTATGTTTTGGCGGACCCCTAGTAATGTTGCAGAATCTTTCTCAGAAGTTGTTCCGTGGGATAGCCGATTCCTCAGGTAAGAGCTACTTGTTTGTTCAATCCTCCATCTTAGGCCTGCTCCTCAGGTGCATCCTCCTTCTCGCAGCGATTTCCTAGGAACAGATTTCAAAGAACAGCTCTGATCACAGAATCACAGATTGGTTAGGGTTGGAAAGGAGCTCTGGAGATCATGTAGTCCAACCCCCCTGCCAGAGCAGGGTCACCTACAGCAGATTGCACAGGATGACCTCCAGGCGGGTTTTGAATGTCTCTGGGGTGGGAGACTCTACCGCCTCCCTGGGCAGCCTGTTCCAGCGCTCTGCCACCCTCAAAGTAAAGAAGTTCCTCCTCATGCTTTGATAGAAGTTCCTACGTTCCACTTTGTACCCGTTACCTCTTGTCCTGGATCATCTTTGATGATCCAGGACAAGAGGTAACGGGCACCAATTGGAACGTAGGAACTTGAACTTGAACTGGAACGTAGGAACTTGAACATAGGATTATCCTTGATGATTCAGGATAGCTGTGTGTCTGACCAGTCTGTCTTTCGAAGGAGGTCCTGGGCCAGCTCCAGCCATGCTGTGCTGAGCAGAGCCCCTGGCAGCAGCCCCACAGCTCACTCCCAGTGTGCCTGAATGGAAAAGGTACCAAAGTTGCTCCAACACTTTCTGAAAAACTCTATAGTGTTACCCCACAAGCGCAAAGCGACGGCAAAGCCCGTGAAATGACACCGGTGCTTCCAGAAAATGTCAAGCTTCCTGCCCAAGGGTGACATGCCATGCGGTGGGGTCAGGGCCACGCGCTGAGCACCCGGTGCGCTGGGGTTGCCCCAGCGGTTCCTGAGCAGCTCCTGCAGTGCTGCCGCCGGTACCGTTCTGGCGGCTGTAGTTGTTTAAAAAGCCGTTGTTGTTTCCGGCGTAATCTGACGGCAGTTTTCTCGGGCATTTGGGCCTCTTCTAATAAGTGTGCTGTGAGTACATCTGCAAGCATTCACCTGTCGAGGTCAAATGACTGGTGGTGCTCATCTGCCCCCGTGCTACTGCTGCTGCCTCCCGTGAATGCTCATGTGCCTGCGTGCCCCTGTACAGGCACAGATGCACGCGCGCAACACCTGATCCCGCATCCTAATTATTTTTCGCCCGGTTCTCGGAGTTGTTCTGCTTCCGGCTGATGAATGGGAAAGTGTAGTAGTGCTGTTTCATTTCACCAGCCTCTCAAGTGTGGAAATTATGGTAAATTTGAGAACAAGCCAGATTAGATTGATAGTTACACCTCCTCCTTTAATTAGCCAACCACAGGATCTGTGGAGGCAAAGGCCGGGGGGGTGTGTCGGTGTATATAACATGTATTGTCTATGTGAAAGATTAATCAAAAGGAGTTGCTTGAGGTGGGAAGGCTTTTCCGGAGAGGTTCCACATGTTGTCAGGTAGTCCCTCTGAATGGCAGCTTCCGGTTCGGTCCCTTAGCTTTCGGAAGTGACATTTAGTCTGATATGTGCCAGCCGTGCAATCTACCTAGCCCTGCAAAGTGCAAATATTAACCTAAATGCATATTAAGATAGTGTGTGTTAGCTCCTGAACTGAAATAGAGAGCGGGTGTTCCAGCGGAGGCAAGCAAATCGTGTTGATTTACAGTGGCTTGAGGATTTGGCCCATTACCGCTTCTTTATACACTTTTAAAAAGAAATGCCAACTCGATAGTTTAGGCTTTAACTGGAACATGGCAAGTAATTGTATGTTTTGGCGGACCCCTAGTAATGTTGCAGAATCTTTCTCAGAAGTTGTTCCATGGGATAGCCGATTCCTCAGGTAAGAGCTACTTGTTTGTTCAATCCTCCATCTTAGGCCTGCTCCTCAGGTGCATCCTCCTTCTCGCAGCGATTTCCTAGGAACAGATTTCGAAGAACAGCTCTGATCACAGAATCACAGATTGGTTAGGGTTGGAAAGGAGCTCTGGAGATCATCCAGTCCAACCCCCCTGCCAGAGCAGGGTCACCTACAGCAGGTTGCACAGGATGACCTCCAGGCGGGTTTTGAATGTTTCTGGGGTCGGAGACTCTACCGCCTCCCTGGGCAGCCTGTTCCAGCGCTCTGCCACCCTCAAAGTAAAGAAGTTCCTCCTCATGCTTTGATAGAAGTTCCTACGTTCCACTTTGTACCCGTTACCTCTTGTCCTGGATCATCTTTGATGATCCAGGACAAGAGGTAACGGGCACCAATTGGAACGTAGGAACTTGAACTTGAACTGGAACGTAGGAACTTGAACATAGGATTATCCTTGATGATTCAGGATAGCTGTGTGTCTGACCAGTCTGTCTTTCGAAGGAGGTCCTGGACCAGCTCCAGCCATGCTGTGCTGAGCAGAGCCCCTGGCAGCAGCCCCACAGCTCACTCCCAGTGTGCCTGAATGGAAAAGGTACCAAAGTTGCTCCAACACTTTCTGAAAAACTCTATAGTGTTACCCCACAAGCGCAAAGCGACGGCAAAGCCCGTGAAATGACACCGGTGCTTCCAGAAAATGTCAAGCTTCCTGCCCAAGGGTGACATGCCATGCGGTGGGGTCAGGGCCACGCGCTGAGCACCCGGTGCGCTGGGGTTGCCCCAGCGGTTCCTGAGCAGCTCCTGCAGTGCTGCCGCCGGTACCGTTCTGGCGGCTGTAGTTGTTTAAAAAGCCGTTGTTGTTTCCGGCGTAATCTGACGGCAGTTTTCTCGGGCATTTGGGCCTCTTCTAATAAGTGTGCTGTGAGTACATCTGCAAGCATTCACCTGTCGAGGTCAAATGACTGGTGGTGCTCATCTGCCCCCGTGCTACTGCTGCTGCCTCCCGTGAATGCTCATGTGCCTGCGTGCCCCTGTACAGGCACAGATGCACGCGCGCAACACCTGATCCCGCATCCTAATTATTTTTCGCCCGGTTCTCGGAGTTGTTCTGCTTCCGGCTGATGAATGGGAAAGTGTAGTAGTGCTGTTTCATTTCACCAGCCTCTCAAGTGTGGAAATTATGGTAAATTTGGGAACAAGCCAGATTAGATTGATAGTTACACCTCCTCCTTTAATTAGCCAACCACAGGATCTGTGGAGGCAAAGGCCGGGGGGGTGTGTCGGTGTATATAAGGTGTATTGTCTATGTGAAAGATGAATCAAAAGGAGTTGCTTGAGGTGGGAAGGCTTTTCCGGAGAGGTTCCACATGTTGTCAGGTAGTCCCTCTGAATGGCAGCTTCCGGTTCGGTCCCTTAGCTTTCGGAAGTGACATTTAGTCTGATATGTGCCAGCCGTGCAATCTACCTAGCCCTGCAAAGTGCAAATATTAACATAAATGCATATTAAGATACTGTGTGTTAGCTCCTGAACTGCAATAGAGAGCGGGTGTTCCAGCGGAGGCAAGCAAATCGTGTTGATTTACAGTGGCTTGAGGATTTGGCCCATTACCGCTTCTTTATACACTTTTAAAAAGAAATGCCAACTCGATAGTTTAGGCTTTAACTGGAACATGGCAAGTAATTGTATGTTTTGGCGGACCCCTAGTAATGTTGCAGAATCTTTCTCAGAAGTTGTTCCGTGGGATAGCCGATTCCTCAGGTAAGAGCTACTTGTTTGTTCAATCCTCCATCTTAGGCCTGCTCCTCAGGTGCATCCTCCTTCTCGCAGCGATTTCCTAGGAACAGATTTCGAAGAACAGCTCTGATCACAGAATCACAGATTGGTTAGGGTTGGAAAGGAGCTCTGGAGATCATCCAGTCCAACCCCCTGCCAGAGCAGGGTCACCTACAGCAGGTTGCACAGGATGACCTCCAGGCGGGTTTTGAATGTTTCTGGGGTCGGAGACTCTACCGCCTCCCTGGGCAGCCGGTTCCAGCGCTCTGCCACCCTCAAAGTAAAGAAGTTCCTCCTCATGCTTTGATAGAAGTTCCTAGGTTCCAGTTTGTACCCGTTACCTCTTGTCCTGGATCATCTTTGATGATCCAGGACAAGAGGTAACGGGCACCAATTGGAACGTAGGAACTTGAACTTGAACTGGAAGGTAGGAACTTGAACATAGGATTATCCTTGATGATTCAGGATAGCTGTGTGTCTGACCAGTCTGTCTTTCGAAGGAGGTCCTGGGCCAGCTCCAGCCATGCTGTGCTGAGCAGAGCCCCTGGCAGCAGCCCCACAGCTCACTCCCAGTGTGCCTGAATGGAAAAGGTACCAAAGTTGCTCCAACACTTTCTGAAAAACTCTATAGTGTTACCCCACAAGCGCAAAGCGACGGCAAAGCCCGTGAAATGACACCGGTGCTTCCAGAAAATGTCAAGCTTCCTGCCCAAGGGTGACATGCCATGCGGTGGGGTCAGGGCCACGCGCTGAGCACCCGGTGCGCTGGGGTTGCCCCAGCGGTTCCTGAGCAGCTCCTGCAGTCCTGCCGCCGGTACCGTTCTGGTGGCTGTAGTTGTTTAAAAAGCCGTTGTTGTTTCCGGCGTAATCTGACGGCAGTTTTCTCGGGCATTTGGGCCTCTTCTAATAAGTGTGCTGTGAGTACATCTGCAAGCATTCACCTGTCGAGGTCAAATGACTGGTGGTGCTCATCTCCCCCCGTGCTACTGCTGCTGCCTCCCGTGAATGCTCGTGTGCCTGCGTGCCCCTGTACAGGCACAGATGCACGCGCGCAACACCTGATCCCGCATCCTAATTATTTTTCGCCCGGTTCTCTGAGTTGTTCTGCTTCCGGCTGATGAATGGGAAAGTGTAGTAGTGCTGTTTCATTTCACCAGCCTCTCAAGTGTGGAAATTATGGTAAATTTGAGAACAAGCCAGATTAGATTGATAGTTACACCTCCTCCTTTAATTAGCCAACCACAGGATCTGTGGAGGCAAAGGCCGGGGGGGTGTGTCGGTGTATATAACGTGTATTGTCTATGTGAAGGATTAATCAAAAGGAGTTGCTTGAGGTGGGAAGGCTTTTCCGGAGAGGTTCCACATGTTGTCAGGTAGTCCCTCTGAATGGCAGCTTCCGGTTCGGTCCCTTAGCTTTCGGAAGTGACATTTAGTCTGATATGTGCCAGCCGTGCAATCTACCTAGCCCTGCAAAGTGCAAATATTAACCTAAATGCATATTAAGATACTGTGTGTTAGCTCCTGAACTGAAATAGAGAGCGGGTGTTCCAGCAGAGGCAAGCAAATCGTGTTGATTTACAGTGGCTTGAGGATTTGGCCCATTACCGCTTCTTTATACACTTTTAAAAAGAAATGCCAACTCGATAGTTTAGGATTTAACTGGAACATAGCAAGTAATTCTATGTTTTGGCGGACCCCTAGTAATGTTGCAGAATCTTTCTCAGAAGTTGTTCCATGGGATAGCCGATTCCTCAGGTAAGAGCTACTTGTTTGTTCAATCCTCCATCTTAGGCCTGCTCCTCAGGTGCATCCTCCTTCTCGCAGCGATTTCCTAGGAACAGATTTCGAAGAACAGCTCTGATCACAGAATGACAGATTGGTTAGGGTTGGAAAGGAGCTCTGGAGATCATCCAGTCCAACCCCCTGCCAGAGCAGGGTCACCTACAGCAGGTTGCACAGGATGACCTCCAGGCGGGTTATGAATGTCTCTGGGGTCGGAGACTCTACCGCCTCCCTGGGCAGCCTGTTCCAGCGCTCTGCCACCCTCAAAGTAAAGAAGTTCCTCCTCATGCTTTGATAGAAGTTCCTAGGTTCCAGTTTGTACCCGTTACCTCTTGTCCTGGATCATCTTTGATGATCCAGGACAAGAGGTAAAGGGCACCAATTGGAACGTAGGAACTTGAACTTCAACTGGAAGGTAGGAACTTGAACTTGAACATAGGATTATCCTTGATGATTCAGGATAGCTGTGTGTCTGACCAGTCTGTCTTTCGAAGGAGGTCCTGGGCCAGCTCCAGCCATGCTGTGCTGAGCAGAGCCCCTGGCAGCAGCCCCACAGCTCACTCCCAGTGTGCCTGAATGGAAAAGGTACCAAAGTTGCTCCAACACTTTCTGAAAAACTCTATAGTGTTACCCCACAAGCGCAAAGCGACGGCAAAGCCCGTGAAATGACACCGGTGCTTCCAGAAAATGTCAAGCTTCCTGCCCAAGGGTGACATGCCATGCGGTGGGGTCAGGGCCACGCGCTGAGCACCCGGTGCGCTGGGGTTGCCCCAGCGGTTCCTGAGCAGCTCCTGCAGTGCTGCCGCCGGTACCGTTCTGGTGGCTGTAGTTGTTTAAAAAGCCGTTGTTGTTTCCGGCGTAATCTGACGGCAGTTTTCTCGGGCATTTGTGCCTCTTCTAATAAGTGTGCTGTGAGTACATCTGCAAGCATTCACCTGTCGAGGTCAAATGACTGGTGGTGCTCATCTCCCCCCGTGCTACTGCTGCTGCCTCCCGTGAATGCTCGTGTGCCTGCGTGCCCCTGTACAGGCACAGATGCACGCGCGCAACACCTGATCCCGCATCCTAATTATTTTTCGCCCGGTTCTCGGAGTTGTTCTGCTTCCGGCTGATGAATGGGAAAGTGTAGTAGTGCTGTTTCATTTCACCAGCCTCTCAAGTGTGGAAATTATGGTAAATTTGAGAACAAGCCAGATTAGATTGATAGTTACACCTCCTCCTTTAATTAGCCAACCACAGGATCTGTGGAGGCAAAGGCCGGGGGGGTGTGTCGGTGTATATAACGTGTATTGTCTATGTGAAGGATTAATCAAAAGGAGTTGCTTGAGGTGGGAAGGCTTTTCCGGAGAGGTTCCACATGTTGTCAGGTAGTCCCTCTGAATGGCAGCTTCCGGTTCGGTCCCTTAGCTTTCGGAAGTGACATTTAGTCTGATATGTGCCAGCCGTGCAATCTACCTAGCCCTGCAAAGTGCAAATATTAACCTAAATGCATATTAAGATACTGTGTGTTAGCTCCTGAACTGAAATAGAGAGCGGGTGTTCCAGCGGAGGCAAGCAAATCGTGTTGATTTAGAGTGGCTTGCGGATTTGGCCCATTACCGCTTCTTTATACACTTTTAAAAAGAAATGCCAACTCGATAGTTTAGGCTTTAACTGGAACATAGCAAGTAATTCTATGTTTTGGCGGACCCCTAGTAATGTTGCAGAATCTTTCTCAGAAGTTGTTCCATGGGATAGCCGATTCCTCAGGTAAGAGCTACTTGTTTGTTCAATCCTCCATCTTAGGCCTGCTCCTCAGGTGCATCCTCCTTCTCGCAGCAGTTTCCTAGGAACAGATTTCGAAGAACAGCTCTGATCACAGAATCACAGATTGGTTAGGGTTGGAAAGGAGCTCTGGAGATCATCCAGTCCAACCCCCTGCCAGAGCAGGGTCACCTACAGCAGGTTGCACAGGATGACCTCCAGGCGAGTTATGAATGTCTCTGGGGTCGGAGACTCTACTGCCTCCCTGGGCAGCCTGTTCCAGCGCTCTGCCACCCTCAAAGTAAAGAAGTTCCTCCTCATGATTTGATAGAAGTTCCTAGGTTCCAGTTTGTACCCGTTACCTCTTGTCCTGGATCATCTTTGATGATCCAGGACAAGAGGTAACGGGCACCAATTGGAACGTAGGAACTTGAACTTGAACTGGAAGGTAGGAACTTGAACTTGAACATAGGATTATCCTTGATGATTCAGGATAGCTGTGTGTCTGACCAGTCTGTCTTTCGAAGGAGGTCCTGGGCCAGCTCCAGCCATGCTGTGCTGAGCAGAGCCCCTGGCAGCAGCCCCACAGCTCACTCCCAGTGTGCCTGAATGGAAAAGGTACCAAAGTTGCTCCAACACTTTCTGAAAAACTCTATAGTGTTACCCCACAAGCGCAAAGCGACGGCAAAGCCCGTGAAATGACACCGGTGCTTCCAGAAAATGTCAAGCTTCCTGCCCAAGGGTGACATGCCATGCGGTGGGGTCAGGGCCACGCGCTGAGCACCCGGTGCGCTGGGGTTGCCCAAGCGGTTCCTGAGCAGCTCCTGCAGTGCTGCCGCCGGTACCGTTCTGGCGGCTGTAGTTGTTTAAAAAGCCGTTGTTGTTTCCGGCGTAATCTGACAGCAGTTTTCTCGGGCATTTGGGCCTCTTCTAATAAGTGTGCTGTGAGTACATCTGCAAGCATTCACCTGTCGAGGTCAAATGACTGGTGGTGCTCATCTCCCCCCGTGCTACTGCTGCTGCCTCCCGTGAATGCTCGTGTGCCTGCGTGCCCCTGTACAGGCACAGATGCACGCGCGCAACACCTGATCCCGCATCCTAATTATTTTTCGCCCGGTTCTCTGAGTTGTTTTGCTTCCGGCTGATGAATGGGAAAGTGTAGTGGTGCTGTTTCATTTCACCAGCCTCTCAAGTGTGGAAATTATGGTAAATTTGAGAACAAGCCAGATTAGATTGATAGTTACACCTCCTCCTTTAATTAGCCAACCACAGGATCTGTGGAGGCAAAGGCCGGGGGGGTGTGTCGGTGTATATAACGTGTATTGTCTATGTGAAAGATTAATCAAAAGGAGTTGCTTGAGGTGGGAAGGCTTTTCCGGAGAGGTTCCACATGTTGTCAGGTAGTCCCTCTGAATGGCAGATTCCGGTTCGGTCCCTTAGCTTTCGGAAGTGACATTTAGTCTGATATGTGCCAGCCGTGCAATCTACCTAGCCCTGCAAAGTGCAAATATTAACCTAAATGCATATTAAGATACTGTGTGTTAGCTCCTGAACTGAAATAGAGAGCGGGTGTTCCAGCAGAGGCAAGCAAATCGTGTTGATTTACAGTGGCTTGAGGATTTGGCCCATTACCGCTTCTTTATACACTTTTAAAAAGAAATGCCAACTCGATAGTTTAGGCTTTAACTGGAACATGGCAAGTAATTCTGTGTTTTGGCGGACCCCTAGTAATGTTGCAGAATCTTTCTCAGAAGTTGTTCCATGGGATAGCCGATTCCTCAGGTAAGAGCTACTTGTTTGTTCAATCCTCCATCTTAGGCCTGCTCCTCAGGTGCATCCTCCTTCTCGCAGCGATTTCCTAGGAACAGATTTCGAAGAACAGCTCTGATCACAGAATCACAGATTGGTTAGGGTTGGAAAGGAGCTCTGGAGATCATCCAGTCCAACCCCCTGCCAGAGCAGGGTCACCTACAGCAGGTTGCACAGGATGACCTCCAGGCGGGTTTTGAATGTCTCTGGGGTGGGAGACTCTACCGCCTCCCTGGGCAGCCTGTTCCAGTGCTCTGCCACCCTCAAAGTAAAGAAGTTCCTCCTCATGCTTTGATAGAAGTTCCTACGTTCCAGTTGGTACCCGTTACCTCTTGTCCTGGATCATCTTTGATGATCCAGGACAAGAGGTAACGGGCACCAATTGGAACGTAGGAACTTGAACTTCAACTGGAAGGTAGGAACTTGAACTTGAACATAGGATTATCCTTGATGATTCAGGATAGCTGTGTGTCTGACCAGTCTGTCTTTCGAAGGAGGTCCTGGGCCAGCTCCAGCCATGCTGTGCTGAGCAGAGCCCCTGGCAGCAGCCCCACAGCTCACTCCCAGTGTGCCTGAATGGAAAAGGTACCAAAGTTGCTCCAACACTTTCTGAAAAACTCTATAGTGTTACCCCACAAGCGCAAAGCGACGGCAGAGCCCGTGAAATGACACCGGTGCTTCCAGAAAATGTCAAGCTTCCTGCCCAAGGGTGACATGCCATGCGGTGGGGTCAGGGCCACGTGCTGAGCACCCGGTGCGCTGGAGTTGCCCCAGCGGTTCCTGAGCAGCTCCTGCAGTGCTGCCGCCGGTACCGTTCTGGCGGCTGTAGTTGTTTAAAAAGCCGTTGTTGTTTCCGGCGTAATCTGACGGCAGTTTTCTCGGGCATTTGGGCCTCTTCTAATAAGTGTGCTGTGAGTACATCTGCAAGCATTCACCTGTCGAGGTCAAATGACTGGTGGTGCTCATCTCCCCCCGTGCTACTGCTGCTGCCTCCCGTGAATGCTCGTGTGCCTGCGTGCCCCTGTACAGGCACAGATGCACGCGCGCAACACCTGATCCCGCATCCTAATTATTTTTCGCCCGGTTCTCGGAGTTGTTCTGCTTCCGGCTGATGAATGGGAAAGTGTAGTAGTGCTGTTTCATTTCACCAGCCTCTCAAGTGTGGAAATTATGGTAAATTTGAGAACAAGCCAGATTAGATTGATAGTTACACCTCCTCCTTTAATTAGCCAACCACAGGATCTGTGGAGGCAAAGGCCGGGGGGGTGTGTCGGTGTATATAACGTGTATTGTCTATGTGAAGGATTAATCAAAAGGAGTTGCTTGAGGTGGGAAGGCTTTTCCGGAGAGGTTCCACATGTTGTCAGGTAGTCCCTCTGAATGGCAGCTTCCGGTTCGGTCCCTTAGCTTTCGGAAGTGACATTTAGTCTGATATGTGCCAGCCGTGCAATCTACCTAGCCCTGCAAAGTGCAAATATTAACCTAAATGCATATTAAGATACTGTGTGTTAGCTCCTGAACTGAAATAGAGAGCGGGTGTTCCAGCGGAGGCAAGCAAATCGTGTTGATTTACAGTGGCTTGCGGATTTGGCCCATTACCGCTTCTTTATACACTTTTAAAAAGAAATGCCAACTCGATAGTTTAGGCTTTAACTGGAACATAGCAAGTAATTCTATGTTTTGGCGGACCCCTAGTAATGTTGCAGAATCTTTCTCAGAAGTTGTTCCATGGGATAGCCGATTCCTCAGGTAAGAGCTACTTGTTTGTTCAATCCTCCATCTTAGGCCTGCTCCTCAGGTGCATCCTCCTTCTCGCAGCAGTTTCCTAGGAACAGATTTCGAAGAACAGCTCTGATCACAGAATCACAGATTGGTTAGGGTTGGAAAGGAGCTCTGGAGATCATCCAGTCCAACCCCCTGCCAGAGCAGGGTCACCTACAGCAGGTTGCACAGGATGACCTCCAGGCGAGTTATGAATGTCTCTGGGGTCGGAGACTCTACTGCCTCCCTGGGCAGCCTGTTCCAGCGCTCTGCCACCCTCAAAGTAAAGAAGTTCCTCCTCATGATTTGATAGAAGTTCCTAGGTTCCAGTTTGTACCCGTTACCTCTTGTCCTGGATCATCTTTGATGATCCAGGACAAGAGGTAACGGGCACCAATTGGAACGTAGGAACTTGAACTTCAACTGGAAGGTAGGAACTTGAACTTGAACATAGGATTATCCTTGATGATTCAGGATAGCTGTGTGTCTGACCAGTCTGTCTTTCGAAGGAGGTCCTGGGCCAGCTCCAGCCATGCTGTGCTGAGCAGAGCCCCTGGCAGCAGCCCCACAGCTCACTCCCAGTGTGCCTGAATGGAAAAGGTACCAAAGTTGCTCCAACACTTTCTGAAAAACTCTATAGTGTTACCCCACAAGCGCAAAGCGACGGCAAAGCCCGTGAAATGACACCGGTGCTTCCAGAAAATGTCAAGCTTCCTGCCCAAGGGTGACATGCCATGCGGTGGGGTCAGGGCCACGCGCTGAGCACCCGGTGCGCTGGGGTTGCCCAAGCGGTTCCTGAGCAGCTCCTGCAGTGCTGCCGCCGGTACCGTTCTGGCGGCTGTAGTTGTTTAAAAAGCCGTTGTTGTTTCCGGCGTAATCTGACAGCAGTTTTCTCGGGCATTTGGGCCTCTTCTAATAAGTGTGCTGTGAGTACATCTGCAAGCATTCACCTGTCGAGGTCAAATGACTGGTGGTGCTCATCTCCCCCCGTGCTACTGCTGCTGCCTCCCGTGAATGCTCGTGTGCCTGCGTGCCCCTGTACAGGCACAGATGCACGCGCGCAACACCTGATCCCGCATCCTAATTATTTTTCGCCCGGTTCTCTGAGTTGTTTTGCTTCCGGCTGATGAATGGGAAAGTGTAGTGGTGCTGTTTCATTTCACCAGCCTCTCAAGTGTGGAAATTATGGTAAATTTGAGAACAAGCCAGATTAGATTGATAGTTACACCTCCTCCTTTAATTAGCCAACCACAGGATCTGTGGAGGCAAAGGCCGGGGGGGTGTGTCGGTGTATATAACGTGTATTGTCTATGTGAAAGATTAATCAAAAGGAGTTGCTTGAGGTGGGAAGGCTTTTCCGGAGAGGTTCCACATGTTGTCAGGTAGTCCCTCTGAATGGCAGATTCCGGTTCGGTCCCTTAGCTTTCGGAAGTGACATTTAGTCTGATATGTGCCAGCCGTGCAATCTACCTAGCCCTGCAAAGTGCAAATATTAACCTAAATGCATATTAAGATACTGTGTGTTAGCTCCTGAACTGAAATAGAGAGCGGGTGTTCCAGCAGAGGCAAGCAAATCGTGTTGATTTACAGTGGCTTGAGGATTTGGCCCATTACCGCTTCTTTATACACTTTTAAAAAGAAATGCCAACTCGATAGTTTAGGCTTTAACTGGAACATGGCAAGTAATTCTGTGTTTTGGCGGACCCCTAGTAATGTTGCAGAATCTTTCTCAGAAGTTGTTCCATGGGATAGCCGATTCCTCAGGTAAGAGCTACTTGTTTGTTCAATCCTCCATCTTAGGCCTGCTCCTCAGGTGCATCCTCCTTCTCGCAGCGATTTCCTAGGAACAGATTTCGAAGAACAGCTCTGATCACAGAATCACAGATTGGTTAGGGTTGGAAAGGAGCTCTGGAGATCATCCAGTCCAACCCCCTGCCAGAGCAGGGTCACCTACAGCAGGTTGCACAGGATGACCTCCAGGCGGGTTTTGAATGTCTCTGGGGTGGGAGACTCTACCGCCTCCCTGGGCAGCCTGTTCCAGTGCTCTGCCACCCTCAAAGTAAAGAAGTTCCTCCTCATGCTTTGATAGAAGTTCCTACGTTCCAGTTGGTACCCGTTACCTCTTGTCCTGGATCATCTTTGATGATCCAGGACAAGAGGTAACGGGCACCAATTGGAACGTAGGAACTTGAACTTGAACTGGAAGGTAGGAACTTGAACTTGAACATAGGATTATCCTTGATGATTCAGGATAGCTGTGTGTCTGACCAGTCTGTCTTTCGAAGGAGGTCCTGGGCCAGCTCCAGCCATGCTGTGCTGAGCAGAGCCCCTGGCAGCAGCCCCACAGCTCACTCCCAGTGTGCCTGAATGGAAAAGGTACCAAAGTTGCTCCAACACTTTCTGAAAAACTCTATAGTGTTACCCCACAAGCGCAAAGCGACAGCAGAGCCCGTGAAATGACACCGGTGCTTCCAGAAAATGTCAAGCTTCCTGCCCAAGGGTGACATGCCATGCGGTGGGGTCAGGGCCACGTGCTGAGCACCCGGTGCGCTGGAGTTGCCCCAGCGGTTCCTGAGCAGCTCCTGCAGTGCTGCCGCCGGTACCGTTCTGGCGGCTGTAGTTGTTTAAAAAGCCGTTGTTGTTTCCGGCGTAATCTGACGGCAGTTTTCTCGGGCATTTGGGCCTCTTCTAATAAGTGTGCTGTGAGTACATCTGCAAGCATTCACCTGTCGAGGTCAAATGACTGGTGGTGCTCATCTGCCCCCGTGCTACTGCTGCTGCCTCCCGTGAATGCTCATGTGCCTGCGTGCCCCTGTACAGGCACAGATGCACGCGCGCAACACCTGATCCCGCATCCTAATTATTTTTCGCCCGGTTCTCGGAGTTGTTCTGCTTCCGGCTGATGAATGGGAAAGTGTAGTGGTGCTGTTTCATTTCACCAGCCTCTCAAGTGTGGAAATTATGGTAAATTTGAGAACAAGCCAGATTAGATTGATAGTTACACCTCCTCCTTTAATTAGCCAACCACAGGATCTGTGGAGGCAAAGGCCGGGGGGGTGTGTCGGTGTATATAAGGTGTATTGTCTATGTGAAAGATTAATCAAAAGGAGTTGCTTGAGGTGGGAAGGCTTTTCCGGAGAGGTTCCACATGTTGTCAGGTAGTCCCTCTGAATGGCAGCTTCCGGTTCGGTCCCTTAGCTTTCGGAAGTGACATTTAGTCTGATATGTGCCAGCCGTGCAATCTACCTAGCCCTGCAAAGTGCAAATATTAACCTAAATGCATATTAAGATACTGTGTGTTAGCTCCTGAACTGAAATAGAGAGCGGGTGTTCCAGCGGAGGCAAGCAAATCGTGTTGATTTACAGTGGCTTGAGGATTTGGCCCATTACCGCTTCTTTATACACTTTTAAAAAGAAATGCCAACTCGATAGTTTAGGCTTTAACTGGAACATGGCAAGTAATTCTGTGTTTTGGCGGACCCCTAGTAATGTTGCAGAATCTTTCTCAGAAGTTGTTCCATGGGATAGCCGATTCCTCAGGTAAGAGCTACTTGTTTGTTCAATCCTCCATCTTCGGCCTGCTCCTCAGGTGCATCCTCCTTCTCGCAGCGATTTCCTAGGAACAGATTTCGAAGAACAGCTCTGATCACAGAATGACAGATTGGTTAGGGTTGGAAAGGAGCTCTGGAGATCATCCAGTCCAACCCCCCTGCCAGAGCAGGGTCACCTACAGCAGGTTGCACAGGATGACCTCCAGGCGGGTTTTGAATGTCTCTGGGGTGGGAGACTCTACTGCCTCCCTGGGCAGCCTGTTCCAGTGCTCTGCCACCCTCAAAGTAAAGAAGTTCCTCCTCATGCTTTGATAGAAGTTCCTACGTTCCAGTTGGTGCCCGTTACCTCTTGTCCTGGATCATCTTTGATGATCCAGGACAAGAGGTAACGGGCACCAATTGGAACGTAGGAACTTGAACTTGAACTGGAAGGTAGGAACTTGAACTTGAACATAGGATTATCCTTGATGATTCAGGATAGCTGTGTGTCTGACCAGTCTGTCTTTCGAAGGAGGTCCTGGGCCAGCTCCAGCCATGCTGTGCTGAGCAGAGCCCCTGGCAGCAGCCCCACAGCTCACTCCCAGTGTGCCTGAATGGAAAAGGTACCAAAGTTGCTCCAACACTTTCTGAAAAACTCTATAGTGTTACCCCACAAGCGCAAAGCGACGGCAGAGCCCGTGAAATGACACCGGTGCTTCCAGAAAATGTCAAGCTTCCTGCCCAAGGGTGACATGCCATGCGGTGGGGTCAGGGCCACGTGCTGAGCACCCGGTGCGCTGGAGTTGCCTCAGCGGTTCCTGAGCAGCTCCTGCAGTGCTGCCGCCGGTACCGTTCTGGCGGCTGTAGTTGTTTAAAAAGCCGTTGTTGTTTCCGGCGTAATCTGACGGCAGTTTTCTCGGGCATTTGGGCCTCTTCTAATAAGTGTGCTGTGAGTACATCTGCAAGCATTCACCTGTCGAGGTCAAATGACTGGTGGTGCTCATCTGCCCCCGTGCTACTGCTGCTGCCTCCCGTGAATGCTCATGTGCCTGCGTGCCCCTGTACAGGCACAGATGCACACGCGCAACACCTGATCCCGCATCCTAATTATTTTTCGCCCGGTTCTCGGAGTTGTTCTGCTTCCGGCTGATGAATGGGAAAGTGTAGTGGTGCTGTTTCATTTCACCAGCCTCTCAAGTGTGGAAATTATGGTAAATTTGAGAACAAGCCAGATTAGATTGATAGTTACACCTCCTCCTTTAATTAGCCAACCACAGGATCTGTGGAGGCAAAGGCCGGGGGGGTGTGTCGGTGTATATAACGTGTATTGTCTATGTGAAAGATGAATCAAAAGGAGTTGCTTGAGGTGGGAAGGCTTTTCCGGAGAGGTTCCACATGTTGTCAGGTAGTCCCTCTGAATGGCAGCTTCCGGTTCGGTCCCTTAGCTTTCGGAAGTGACATTTAGTCTGATATGTGCCAGCCGTGCAATCTACCTAGCCCTGCAAAGTGCAAATATTAACCTAAATGCATATTAAGATACTGTGTGTTAGCTCCTGAACTGCAATAGAGAGCGGGTGTTCCAGCGGAGGCAAGCAAATCGTGTTGATTTAGAGTGGCTTGCGGATTTGGCCCATTACCGCTTCTTTATACACTTCTAAAAAGAAATGCCAACTCGATAGTTTAGGCTTTAACTGGAACATGGCAAGTAATTGTATGTTTTGGCGGACCCCTAGTAATGTTGCAGAATCTTTCTCAGAAGTTGTTCCATGGGATAGCCGATTCCTCAGGTAAGAGCTACTTGTTTGTTCAATCCTCCATCTTAGGCCTGCTCCTCAGGTGCATCCTCCTTCTCGCAGCGATTTCCTAGGAACAGATTTCGAAGAACAGCTCTGATCACAGAATCACAGATTGGTTAGGGTTGGAAAGGAGCTCTGGAGATCATCCAGTCCAACCCCCTGCCAGAGCAGGGTCACCTACAGCAGGTTGCACAGGATGACCTCCAGGCGGGTTTTGAATGTCTCTGGGGTGGGAGACTCTACTGCCTCCCTGGGCAGCCTGTTCCAGTGCTCTGCCACCCTCAAAGTAAAGAAGTTCCTCCTCATGCTTTGATAGAAGTTCCTACGTTCCAGTTGGTACCCGTTACCTCTTGTCCTGGATCATCTTTGATGATCCAGGACAAGAGGTAACGGGCACCAATTGGAACGTAGGAACTTGAACTTGAACTGGAAGGTAGGAACTTGAACTTGAACATAGGATTATCCTTGATGATTCAGGATAGCTGTGTGTCTGACCAGTCTGTCTTTCGAAGGAGGTCCTGGGCCAGCTCCAGCCATGCTGTGCTGAGCAGAGCCCCTGGCAGCAGCCCCACAGCTCACTCCCAGTGTGCCTGAATGGAAAAGGTACCAAAGTTGCTCCAACACTTTCTGAAAAACTCTATAGTGTTACCCCACAAGCGCAAAGCGACGGCAGAGCCCGTGAAATGACACCGGTGCTTCCAGAAAATGTCAAGCTTCCTGCCCAAGGGTGACATGCCATGCGGTGGGGTCAGGGCCACGTGCTGAGCACCCGGTGCGCTGGAGTTGCCCCAGCGGTTCCTGAGCAGCTCCTGCAGTGCTGCCGCCGGTACCGTTCTGGCAGCTGTAGTTGTTTAAAAAGCCGTTGTTGTTTCCGGCGTAATCTGACGGCAGTTTTCTCGGGCATTTGGGCCTCTTCTAATAAGTGTGCTGTGAGTACATCTGCAAGCATTCACCTGTCGAGGTCAAATGACTGGTGGTGCTCATCTGCCCCCGTGCTACTGCTGCTGCCTCCCGTGAATGCTCATGTGCCTGCGTGCCCCTGTACAGGCACAGATGCACACGCGCAACACCTGATCCCGCATCCTAATTATTTTTCGCCCGGTTCTCGGAGTTGTTCTGCTTCCGGCTGATGAATGGGAAAGTGTAGTGGTGCTGTTTCATTTCACCAGCCTCTCAAGTGTGGAAATTATGGTAAATTTGAGAACAAGCCAGATTAGATTGATAGTTACACCTCCTCCTTTAATTAGCCAACCACAGGATCTGTGGAGGCAAAGGCCGGGGGGGTGTGTCGGTGTATATAACGTGTATTGTCTATGTGAAGGATTAATCAAAAGGAGTTGCTTGAGGTGGGAAGGCTTTTCCGGAGAGGTTCCACATGTTGTCAGGTAGTCCCTCTGAATGGCAGCTTCCGGTTCGGTCCCTTAGCTTTCGGAAGTGACATTTAGTCTGATATGTGCCAGCCGTGCAATCTACCTAGCCCTGCAAAGTGCAAATATTAACCTAAATGCATATTAAGATACTGTGTGTTAGCTCCTGAACTGAAATAGAGAGCGGGTGTTCCAGCGGAGGCAAGCAAATCGTGTTGATTTACAGTGGCTTGCGGATTTGGCCCATTACCGCTTCTTTATACACTTTTAAAAAGAAATGCCAACTCGATAGTTTAGGCTTTAACTGGAACATAGCAAGTAATTGTATGTTTTGGCGGACCCCTAGTAATGTTGCAGAATCTTTCTCAGAAGTTGTTCCATGGGATAGCCGATTCCTCAGGTAAGAGCTACTTGTTTGTTCAATCCTCCATCTTAGGCCTGCTCCTCAGGTGCATCCTCCTTCTCGCAGCAGTTTCCTAGGAACAGATTTCGAAGAACAGCTCTGATCACAGAATCACAGATTGGTTAGGGTTGGAAAGGAGCTCTGGAGATCATCCAGTCCAACCCCCTGCCAGAGCAGGGTCACCTACAGCAGGTTGCACAGGATGACCTCCAGGCGAGTTATGAATGTCTCTGGGGTCGGAGACTCTACTGCCTCCCTGGGCAGCCTGTTCCAGCGCTCTGCCACCCTCAAAGTAAAGAAGTTCCTCCTCATGATTTGATAGAAGTTCCTAGGTTCCAGTTTGTACCCGTTACCTCTTGTCCTGGATCATCTTTGATGATCCAGGACAAGAGGTAACGGGCACCAATTGGAACGTAGGAACTTGAACTTGAACTGGAAGGTAGGAACTTGAACTTGAACATAGGATTATCCTTGATGATTCAGGATAGCTGTGTGTCTGACCAGTCTGTCTTTCGAAGGAGGTCCTGGGCCAGCTCCAGCCATGCTGTGCTGAGCAGAGCCCCTGGCAGCAGCCCCACAGCTCACTCCCAGTGTGCCTGAATGGAAAAGGTACCAAAGTTGCTCCAACACTTTCTGAAAAACTCTATAGTGTTACCCCACAAGCGCAAAGCGACGGCAAAGCCCGTGAAATGACACCGGTGCTTCCAGAAAATGTCAAGCTTCCTGCCCAAGGGTGACATGCCATGCGGTGGGGTCAGGGCCACGCGCTGAGCACCCGGTGCGCTGGGGTTGCCCAAGCGGTTCCTGAGCAGCTCCTGCAGTGCTGCCGCCGGTACCGTTCTGGCGGCTGTAGTTGTTTAAAAAGCCGTTGTTGTTTCCGGCGTAATCTGACAGCAGTTTTCTCGGGCATTTGGGCCTCTTCTAATAAGTGTGCTGTGAGTACATCTGCAAGCATTCACCTGTCGAGGTCAAATGACTGGTGGTGCTCATCTCCCCCCGTGCTACTGCTGCTGCCTCCCGTGAATGCTCGTGTGCCTGCGTGCCCCTGTACAGGCACAGATGCACGCGCGCAACACCTGATCCCGCATCCTAATTATTTTTCGCCCGGTTCTCTGAGTTGTTTTGCTTCCGGCTGATGAATGGGAAAGTGTAGTGGTGCTGTTTCATTTCACCAGCCTCTCAAGTGTGGAAATTATGGTAAATTTGAGAACAAGCCAGATTAGATTGATAGTTACACCTCCTCCTTTAATTAGCCAACCACAGGATCTGTGGAGGCAAAGGCCGGGGGGGTGTGTCGGTGTATATAACGTGTATTGTCTATGTGAAAGATTAATCAAAAGGAGTTGCTTGAGGTGGGAAGGCTTTTCCGGAGAGGTTCCACATGTTGTCAGGTAGTCCCTCTGAATGGCAGATTCCGGTTCGGTCCCTTAGCTTTCGGAAGTGACATTTAGTCTGATATGTGCCAGCCGTGCAATCTACCTAGCCCTGCAAAGTGCAAATATTAACCTAAATGCATATTAAGATACTGTGTGTTAGCTCCTGAACTGAAATAGAGAGCGGGTGTTCCAGCAGAGGCAAGCAAATCGTGTTGATTTACAGTGGCTTGAGGATTTGGCCCATTACCGCTTCTTTATACACTTTTAAAAAGAAATGCCAACTCGATAGTTTAGGCTTTAACTGGAACATGGCAAGTAATTCTGTGTTTTGGCGGACCCCTAGTAATGTTGCAGAATCTTTCTCAGAAGTTGTTCCATGGGATAGCCGATTCCTCAGGTAAGAGCTACTTGTTTGTTCAATCCTCCATCTTAGGCCTGCTCCTCAGGTGCATCCTCCTTCTCGCAGCGATTTCCTAGGAACAGATTTCGAAGAACAGCTCTGATCACAGAATCACAGATTGGTTAGGGTTGGAAAGGAGCTCTGGAGATCATCCAGTCCAACCCCCTGCCAGAGCAGGGTCACCTACAGCAGGTTGCACAGGATGACCTCCAGGCGGGTTTTGAATGTCTCTGGGGTGGGAGACTCTACCGCCTCCCTGGGCAGCCTGTTCCAGTGCTCTGCCACCCTCAAAGTAAAGAAGTTCCTCCTCATGCTTTGATAGAAGTTCCTACGTTCCAGTTGGTACCCGTTACCTCTTGTCCTGGATCATCTTTGATGATCCAGGACAAGAGGTAACGGGCACCAATTGGAACGTAGGAACTTGAACTTGAACTGGAAGGTAGGAACTTGAACTTGAACATAGGATTATCCTTGATGATTCAGGATAGCTGTGTGTCTGACCAGTCTGTCTTTCGAAGGAGGTCCTGGGCCAGCTCCAGCCATGCTGTGCTGAGCAGAGCCCCTGGCAGCAGCCCCACAGCTCACTCCCAGTGTGCCTGAATGGAAAAGGTACCAAAGTTGCTCCAACACTTTCTGAAAAACTCTATAGTGTTACCCCACAAGCGCAAAGCGACGGCAGAGCCCGTGAAATGACACCGGTGCTTCCAGAAAATGTCAAGCTTCCTGCCCAAGGGTGACATGCCATGCGGTGGGGTCAGGGCCACGTGCTGAGCACCCGGTGCGCTGGAGTTGCCCCAGCGGTTCCTGAGCAGCTCCTGCAGTGCTGCCGCCGGTACCGTTCTGGCGGCTGTAGTTGTTTAAAAAGCCGTTGTTGTTTCCGGCGTAATCTGACGGCAGTTTTCTCGGGCATTTGGGCCTCTTCTAATAAGTGTGCTGTGAGTACATCTGCAAGCATTCACCTGTCGAGGTCAAATGACTGGTGGTGCTCATCTCCCCCCGTGCTACTGCTGCTGCCTCCCGTGAATGCTCATGTGCCTGCGTGCCCCTGTACAGGCACAGATGCACGCGCGCAACACCTGATCCCGCATCCTAATTATTTTTCGCCCGGTTCTCGGAGTTGTTCTGCTTTTGGCTGATGAATGGGAAAGTGTAGTAGTGCTGTTTCATTTCACCAGCCTCTCAAGTGTGGAAATTATGGTAAATTTGAGAACAAGCCAGATTAGATTGATAGTTACACCTCCTCCTTTAATTAGCCAACCACAGGATCTGTGGAGGCAAAGGCCGGGGGGGTGTGTCGGTGTATATAACGTGTATTGTCTATGTGAAGGATTAATCAAAAGGAGTTGCTTGAGGTGGGAAGGCTTTTCCGGAGAGGTTCCACATGTTGTCAGGTAGTCCCTCTGAATGGCAGCTTCCGGTTCGGTCCCTTAGCTTTCGGAAGTGACATTTAGTCTGATATGTGCCAGCCGTGCAATCTACCTAGCCCTGCAAAGTGCAAATATTAACCTAAATGCATATTAAGATACTGTGTGTTAGCTCCTGAACTGAAATAGAGAGCGGGTGTTCCAGCGGAGGCAAGCAAATCGTGTTGATTTACAGTGGCTTGAGGATTTGGCCCATTACCGCTTCTTTATACACTTTTAAAAAGAAATGCCAACTCGATAGTTTAGGCTTTAACTGGAACATAGCAAGTAATTCTATGTTTTGGCGGACCCCTAGTAATGTTGCAGAATCTTTCTCAGAAGTTGTTCCATGGGATAGCCGATTCCTCAGGTAAGAGCTACTTGTTTGTTCAATCCTCCATCTTAGGCCTGCTCCTCAGGTGCATCCTCCTTCTCGCAGCAGTTTCCTAGGAACAGATTTCGAAGAACAGCTCTGATCACAGAATCACAGATTGGTTAGGGTTGGAAAGGAGCTCTGGAGATCATCCAGTCCAACCCCCTGCCAGAGCAGGGTCACCTACAGCAGGTTGCACAGGATGACCTCCAGGCGAGTTATGAATGTCTCTGGGGTCGGAGACTCTACTGCCTCCCTGGGCAGCCTGTTCCAGCGCTCTGCCACCCTCAAAGTAAAGAAGTTCCTCCTCATGATTTGATAGAAGTTCCTAGGTTCCAGTTTGTACCCGTTACCTCTTGTCCTGGATCATCTTTGATGATCCAGGACAAGAGGTAACGGGCACCAATTGGAACGTAGGAACTTGAACTTCAACTGGAAGGTAGGAACTTGAACTTGAACATAGGATTATCCTTGATGATTCAGGATAGCTGTGTGTCTGACCAGTCTGTCTTTCGAAGGAGGTCCTGGGCCAGCTCCAGCCATGCTGTGCTGAGCAGAGCCCCTGGCAGCAGCCCCACAGCTCACTCCCAGTGTGCCTGAATGGAAAAGGTACCAAAGTTGCTCCAACACTTTCTGAAAAACTCTATAGTGTTACCCCACAAGCGCAAAGCGACGGCAAAGCCCGTGAAATGACACCGGTGCTTCCAGAAAATGTCAAGCTTCCTGCCCAAGGGTGACATGCCATGCGGTGGGGTCAGGGCCACGCGCTGAGCACCCGGTGCGCTGGGGTTGCCCAAGCGGTTCCTGAGCAGCTCCTGCAGTGCTGCCGCCGGTACCGTTCTGGCGGCTGTAGTTGTTTAAAAAGCCGTTGTTGTTTCCGGCGTAATCTGACAGCAGTTTTCTCGGGCATTTGGGCCTCTTCTAATAAGTGTGCTGTGAGTACATCTGCAAGCATTCACCTGTCGAGGTCAAATGACTGGTGGTGCTCATCTCCCCCCGTGCTACTGCTGCTGCCTCCCGTGAATGCTCGTGTGCCTGCGTGCCCCTGTACAGGCACAGATGCACGCGCGCAACACCTGATCCCGCATCCTAATTATTTTTCGCCCGGTTCTCTGAGTTGTTTTGCTTCCGGCTGATGAATGGGAAAGTGTAGTGGTGCTGTTTCATTTCACCAGCCTCTCAAGTGTGGAAATTATGGTAAATTTGAGAACAAGCCAGATTAGATTGATAGTTACACCTCCTCCTTTAATTAGCCAACCACAGGATCTGTGGAGGCAAAGGCCGGGGGGGTGTGTCGGTGTATATAACGTGTATTGTCTATGTGAAAGATTAATCAAAAGGAGTTGCTTGAGGTGGGAAGGCTTTTCCGGAGAGGTTCCACATGTTGTCAGGTAGTCCCTCTGAATGGCAGATTCCGGTTCGGTCCCTTAGCTTTCGGAAGTGACATTTAGTCTGATATGTGCCAGCCGTGCAATCTACCTAGCCCTGCAAAGTGCAAATATTAACCTAAATGCATATTAAGATACTGTGTGTTAGCTCCTGAACTGAAATAGAGAGCGGGTGTTCCAGCAGAGGCAAGCAAATCGTGTTGATTTACAGTGGCTTGAGGATTTGGCCCATTACCGCTTCTTTATACACTTTTAAAAAGAAATGCCAACTCGATAGTTTAGGCTTTAACTGGAACATGGCAAGTAATTCTGTGTTTTGGCGGACCCCTAGTAATGTTGCAGAATCTTTCTCAGAAGTTGTTCCATGGGATAGCCGATTCCTCAGGTAAGAGCTACTTGTTTGTTCAATCCTCCATCTTCGGCCTGCTCCTCAGGTGCATCCTCCTTCTCGCAGCGATTTCCTAGGAACAGATTTCGAAGAACAGCTCTGATCACAGAATGACAGATTGGTTAGGGTTGGAAAGGAGCTCTGGAGATCATCCAGTCCAACCCCCTGCCAGAGCAGGGTCACCTACAGCAGGTTGCACAGGATGACCTCCAGGCGGGTTTTGAATGTCTCTGGGGTGGGAGACTCTACCGCCTCCCTGGGCAGCCTGTTCCAGCGCTCTGCCACCCTCAAAGTAAAGAAGTTCCTCCTCATGCTTTGATAGAAGTTCCTACGTTCCAGTTGGTACCCGTTACCTCTTGTCCTGGATCATCTTTGATGATCCAGGACAAGAGGTAACGGGCACCAATTGGAACGTAGGAACTTGAACTTGAACTGGAAGGTAGGAACTTGAACTTGAACATAGGATTATCCTTGATGATTCAGGATAGCTGTGTGTCTGACCAGTCTGTCTTTCGAAGGAGGTCCTGGGCCAGCTCCAGCCATGCTGTGCTGAGCAGAGCCCCTGGCAGCAGCCCCACAGCTCACTCCCAGTGTGCCTGAATGGAAAAGGTACCAAAGTTGCTCCAACACTTTCTGAAAAACTCTATAGTGTTACCCCACAAGCGCAAAGCGACAGCAGAGCCCGTGAAATGACACCGGTGCTTCCAGAAAATGTCAAGCTTCCTGCCCAAGGGTGACATGCCATGCGGTGGGGTCAGGGCCACGTGCTGAGCACCCGGTGCGCTGGAGTTGCCCCAGCGGTTCCTGAGCAGCTCCTGCAGTGCTGCCGCCGGTACCGTTCTGGCGGCTGTAGTTGTTTAAAAAGCCGTTGTTGTTTCCGGCGTAATCTGACGGCAGTTTTCTCGGGCATTTGGGCCTCTTCTAATAAGTGTGCTGTGAGTACATCTGCAAGCATTCACCTGTCGAGGTCAAATGACTGGTGGTGCTCATCTCCCCCCGTGCTACTGCTGCTGCCTCCCGTGAATGCTCATGTGCCTGCGTGCCCCTGTACAGGCACAGATGCACGCGCGCAACACCTGATCCCGCATCCTAATTATTTTTCGCCCGGTTCTCGGAGTTGTTCTGCTTCCGGCTGATGAATGGGAAAGTGTAGTGGTGCTGTTTCATTTCACCAGCCTCTCAAGTGTGGAAATTATGGTAAATTTGAGAACAAGCCAGATTAGATTGATAGTTACACCTCCTCCTTTAATTAGCCAACCACAGGATCTGTGGAGGCAAAGGCCGGGGGGGTGTGTCGGTGTATATAAGGTGTATTGTCTATGTGAAAGATTAATCAAAAGGAGTTGCTTGAGGTGGGAAGGCTTTTCCGGAGAGGTTCCACATGTTGTCAGGTAGTCCCTCTGAATGGCAGCTTCCGGTTCGGTCCCTTAGCTTTCGGAAGTGACATTTAGTCTGATATGTGCCAGCCGTGCAATCTACCTAGCCCTGCAAAGTGCAAATATTAACCTAAATGCATATTAAGATACTGTGTGTTAGCTCCTGAACTGAAATAGAGAGCGGGTGTTCGAGCGGAGGCAAGCAAATCGTGTTGATTTACAGTGGCTTGAGGATTTGGCCCATTACCGCTTCTTTATACACTTTTAAAAAGAAATGCCAACTCGATAGTTTAGGCTTTAACTGGAACATGGCAAGTAATTCTGTGTTTTGGCGGACCCCTAGTAATGTTGCAGAATCTTTCTCAGAAGTTGTTCCATGGGATAGCCGATTCCTCAGGTAAGAGCTACTTGTTTGTTCAATCCTCCATCTTCGGCCTGCTCCTCAGGTGCATCCTCCTTCTCGCAGCGATTTCCTAGGAACAGATTTCGAAGAACAGCTCTGATCACAGAATGACAGATTGGTTAGGGTTGGAAAGGAGCTCTGGAGATCATCCAGTCCAACCCCCCTGCCAGAGCAGGGTCACCTACAGCAGGTTGCACAGGATGACCTCCAGGCGGGTTTTGAATGTCTCTGGGGTGGGAGACTCTACTGCCTCCCTGGGCAGCCTGTTCCAGTGCTCTGCCACCCTCAAAGTAAAGAAGTTCCTCCTCATGCTTTGATAGAAGTTCCTACGTTCCAGTTGGTACCCGTTACCTCTTGTCCTGGATCATCTTTGATGATCCAGGACAAGAGGTAACGGGCACCAATTGGAACGTAGGAACTTGAACTTGAACTGGAAGGTAGGAACTTGAACTTGAACATAGGATTATCCTTGATGATTCAGGATAGCTGTGTGTCTGACCAGTCTGTCTTTCGAAGGAGGTCCTGGGCCAGCTCCAGCCATGCTGTGCTGAGCAGAGCCCCTGGCAGCAGCCCCACAGCTCACTCCCAGTGTGCCTGAATGGAAAAGGTACCAAAGTTGCTCCAACACTTTCTGAAAAACTCTATAGTGTTACCCCACAAGCGCAAAGCGACGGCAGAGCCCGTGAAATGACACCGGTGCTTCCAGAAAATGTCAAGCTTCCTGCCCAAGGGTGACATGCCATGCGGTGGGGTCAGGGCCACGTGCTGAGCACCCGGTGCGCTGGAGTTGCCTCAGCGGTTCCTGAGCAGCTCCTGCAGTGCTGCCGCCGGTACCGTTCTGGCGGCTGTAGTTGTTTAAAAAGCCGTTGTTGTTTCCGGCGTAATCTGACGGCAGTTTTCTCGGGCATTTGGGCCTCTTCTAATAAGTGTGCTGTGAGTACATCTGCAAGCATTCACCTGTCGAGGTCAAATGACTGGTGGTGCTCATCTGCCCCCGTGCTACTGCTGCTGCCTCCCGTGAATGCTCATGTGCCTGCGTGCCCCTGTACAGGCACAGATGCACACGCGCAACACCTGATCCCGCATCCTAATTATTTTTCGCCCGGTTCTCGGAGTTGTTCTGCTTCCGGCTGATGAATGGGAAAGTGTAGTGGTGCTGTTTCATTTCACCAGCCTCTCAAGTGTGGAAATTATGGTAAATTTGAGAACAAGCCAGATTAGATTGATAGTTACACCTCCTCCTTTAATTAGCCAACCACAGGATCTGTGGAGGCAAAGGCCGGGGGGGTGTGTCGGTGTATATAACGTGTATTGTCTATGTGAAAGATGAATCAAAAGGAGTTGCTTGAGGTGGGAAGGCTTTTCCGGAGAGGTTCCACATGTTGTCAGGTAGTCCCTCTGAATGGCAGCTTCCGGTTCGGTCCCTTAGCTTTCGGAAGTGACATTTAGTCTGATATGTGCCAGCCGTGCAATCTACCTAGCCCTGCAAAGTGCAAATATTAACCTAAATGCATATTAAGATACTGTGTGTTAGCTCCTGAACTGCAATAGAGAGCGGGTGTTCCAGCGGAGGCAAGCAAATCGTGTTGATTTAGAGTGGCTTGCGGATTTGGCCCATTACCGCTTCTTTATACACTTCTAAAAAGAAATGCCAACTCGATAGTTTAGGCTTTAACTGGAACATGGCAAGTAATTGTATGTTTTGGCGGACCCCTAGTAATGTTGCAGAATCTTTCTCAGAAGTTGTTCCATGGGATAGCCGATTCCTCAGGTAAGAGCTACTTGTTTGTTCAATCCTCCATCTTAGGCCTGCTCCTCAGGTGCATCCTCCTTCTCGCAGCGATTTCCTAGGAACAGATTTCGAAGAACAGCTCTGATCACAGAATCACAGATTGGTTAGGGTTGGAAAGGAGCTCTGGAGATCATCCAGTCCAACCCCCTGCCAGAGCAGGGTCACCTACAGCAGGTTGCACAGGATGACCTCCAGGCGGGTTTTGAATGTCTCTGGGGTGGGAGACTCTACTGCCTCCCTGGGCAGCCTGTTCCAGTGCTCTGCCACCCTCAAAGTAAAGAAGTTCCTCCTCATGCTTTGATAGAAGTTCCTACGTTCCAGTTGGTACCCGTTACCTCTTGTCCTGGATCATCTTTGATGATCCAGGACAAGAGGTAACGGGCACCAATTGGAACGTAGGAACTTGAACTTGAACTGGAAGGTAGGAACTTGAACTTGAACATAGGATTATCCTTGATGATTCAGGATAGCTGTGTGTCTGACCAGTCTGTCTTTCGAAGGAGGTCCTGGGCCAGCTCCAGCCATGCTGTGCTGAGCAGAGCCCCTGGCAGCAGCCCCACAGCTCACTCCCAGTGTGCCTGAATGGAAAAGGTACCAAAGTTGCTCCAACACTTTCTGAAAAACTCTATAGTGTTACCCCACAAGCGCAAAGCGACGGCAGAGCCCGTGAAATGACACCGGTGCTTCCAGAAAATGTCAAGCTTCCTGCCCAAGGGTGACATGCCATGCGGTGGGGTCAGGGCCACGTGCTGAGCACCCGGTGCGCTGGAGTTGCCCCAGCGGTTCCTGAGCAGCTCCTGCAGTGCTGCCGCCGGTACCGTTCTGGCAGCTGTAGTTGTTTAAAAAGCCGTTGTTGTTTCCGGCGTAATCTGACGGCAGTTTTCTCGGGCATTTGGGCCTCTTCTAATAAGTGTGCTGTGAGTACATCTGCAAGCATTCACCTGTCGAGGTCAAATGACTGGTGGTGCTCATCTGCCCCCGTGCTACTGCTGCTGCCTCCCGTGAATGCTCATGTGCCTGCGTGCCCCTGTACAGGCACAGATGCACACGCGCAACACCTGATCCCGCATCCTAATTATTTTTCGCCCGGTTCTCGGAGTTGTTCTGCTTCCGGCTGATGAATGGGAAAGTGTAGTGGTGCTGTTTCATTTCACCAGCCTCTCAAGTGTGGAAATTATGGTAAATTTGAGAACAAGCCAGATTAGATTGATAGTTACACCTCCTCCTTTAATTAGCCAACCACAGGATCTGTGGAGGCAAAGGCCGGGGGGGTGTGTCGGTGTATATAACGTGTATTGTCTATGTGAAAGATGAATCAAAAGGAGTTGCTTGAGGTGGGAAGGCTTTTCCGGAGAGGTTCCACATGTTGTCAGGTAGTCCCTCTGAATGGCAGCTTCCGGTTCGGTCCCTTAGCTTTCGGAAGTGACATTTAGTCTGATATGTGCCAGCCGTGCAATCTACCTAGCCCTGCAAAGTGCAAATATTAACCTAAATGCATATTAAGATACTGTGTGTTAGCTCCTGAACTGCAATAGAGAGCGGGTGTTCCAGCGGAGGCAAGCAAATCGTGTTGATTTACAGTGGCTTGAGGATTTGGCCCATTACCGCTTCTTTATACACTTTTAAAAAGAAATGCCAACTCGATAGTTTAGGATTTAACTGGAACATAGCAAGTAATTATATGTTTTGGCGGACCCCTAGTAATGTTGCAGAATCTTTCTCAGAAGTTGTTCCATGGGATAGCCGATTCCTCAGGTAAGAGCTACTTGTTTGTTCAATCCTCCATCTTAGGCCTGCTCCTCAGGTGCATCCTCCTTCTCGCAGCGATTTCCTAGGAACAGATTTCGAAGAACAGCTCTGATCACAGAATCACAGATTGGTTAGGGTTGGAAAGGAGCTCTGGAGATCATCCAGTCCAACCCCCTGCCAGAGCAGGGTCACCTACAGCAGGTTGCACAGGATGACCTCCAGGCGGGTTTTGAATGTCTCTGGGGTGGGAGACTCTACCGCCTCCCTGGGCAGCCTGTTCCAGCGCTCTGCCACCCTCAAAGTAAAGAAGTTCCTCCTCATGCTTTGATAGAAGTTCCTACGTTCCAGTTTGTACCCGTTACCTCTTGTCCTGGATCATCTTTGATGATCCAGGACAAGAGGTAACGGGCACCAATTGGAACGTAGGAACTTGAACTTCAACTGGAAGGTAGGAACTTGAACTTGAACATAGGATTATCCTTGATGATTCAGGATAGCTGTGTGTCTGACCAGTCTGTCTTTCGAAGGAGGTCCTGGGCCAGCTCCAGCCATGCTGTGCTGAGCAGAGCCCCTGGCAGCAGCCCCACAGCTCACTCCCAGTGTGCCTGAATGGAAAAGGTACCAAAGTTGCTCCAACACTTTCTGAAAAACTCTATAGTGTTACCCCACAAGCGCAAAGCGACGGCAGAGCCCGTGAAATGACACCGGTGCTTCCAGAAAATGTCAAGCTTCCTGCCCAAGGGTGACATGCCATGCGGTGGGGTCAGGGCCACGCGCTGAGCACCCGGTGCGCTGGGGTTGCCCCAGCGGTTCCTGAGCAGCTCCTGCAGTGCTGCCGCCGGTACCGTTCTGGCGGCTGTAGTTGTTTAAAAAGCCGTTGTTGTTTCCGGCGTAATCTGACGGCAGTTTTCTCGGGCATTTGGGCCTCTTCTAATAAGTGTGCTGTGAGTACATCTGCAAGCATTCACCTGTCGAGGTCAAATGACTGGTGGTGCTCATCTCCCCCCGTGCTACTGCTGCTGCCTCCCGTGAATGCTCGTGTGCCTGCGTGCCCCTGTACAGGCACAGATGCACGCGCGCAACACCTGATCCCGCATCCTAATTATTTTTCGCCCGGTTCTCGGAGTTGTTCTGCTTCCGGCTGATGAATGGGAAAGTGTAGTAGTGCTGTTTCATTTCACCAGCCTCTCAAGTGTGGAAATTATGGTAAATTTGAGAACAAGCCAGATTAGATTAATAGTTACACCTCCTCCTTTAATTAGCTAACCACAGGATCTGAGGAGGCAAAGGCCGGGGGGGTGTGTCGGTGTATATAAGGTGTATTGTCTATGTGAAAGATTAATCAAAAGGAGTTGCTTGAGGTGGGAAGGCTTTTCCGGAGAGGTTCCACATGTTGTCAGGTAGTCCCTCTGAATGGCAGCTTCCGGTTCGGTCCCTTAGCTTTCGGAAGTGACATTTAGTCTGATATGTGCCAGCCGTGCAATCTACCTAGCCCTGCAAAGTGCAAATATTAACCTAAATGCATATTAAGATACTGTGTGTTAGCTCCTGAACTGAAATAGAGAGCGGGTGTTCCAGCAGAGGCAAGCAAATCGTGTTGATTTAGAGTGGCTTGAGGATTTGGCCCATTACCGCTTCTTTATACACTTCTAAAAAGAAATGCCAACTCGATAGTTTAGGATTTAACTGGAACATAGCAAGTAATTATATGTTTTGGCGGACCCCTAGTAATGTTGCAGAATCTTTCTCAGAAGTTGTTCCATGGGATAGCCGATTCCTCAGGTAAGAGCTACTTGTTTGTTCAATCCTCCATCTTAGGCCTGCTCCTCAGGTGCATCCTCCTTCTCGCAGCGATTTCCTAGGAACAGATTTCGAAGAACAGCTCTGATCACAGAATCACAGATTGGTTAGGGTTGGAAAGGAGCTCTGGAGATCATCCAGTCCAACCCCCTGCCAGAGCAGGGTCACCTACAGCAGGTTGCACAGGATGACGTCCAGGCGGGTTATGAATGTCTCTGGGGTCGGAGACTCTACCGCCTCCCTGGGCAGCCTGTTCCAGCGCTCTGCCACCCTCAAAGTAAAGAAGTTCCTCCTCATGCTTTGATAGAAGTTCCTACGTTCCAGTTTGTACCCGTTACCTCTTGTTCTGGATCATCTTTGATGATCCAGGACAAGAGGTAACGGGCACCAATTGGAACGTAGGAACTTGAACTTGAACTGGAAGGTAGGAACTTGAACTTGAACATAGGATTATCCTTGATGATTCAGGATAGCTGTGTGTCTGACCAGTCTGTCTTTCGAAGGAGGTCCTGGGCCAGCTCCAGCCATGCTGTGCTGAGCAGAGCCCCTGGCAGCAGCCCCACAGCTCACTCCCAGTGTGCCTGAATGGAAAAGGTACCAAAGTTGCTCCAACACTTTCTGAAAAACTCTATAGTGTTACCCCACAAGCGCAAAGCGACGGCAAAGCCCGTGAAATGACACCGGTGCTTCCAGAAAATGTCAAGCTTCCTGCCCAAGGGTGACATGCCTTGCGGTGGGGTCAGGGCCACGTGCTGAGCACCCGGTGCGCTGGGGTTGCCCCAGCGGTTCCTGAGCAGCTCCTGCAGTCCTGCCGCCGGTACCGTTCTGGTGGCTGTAGTTGTTTAAAAAGCCGTTGTTGTTTCCGGCGTAATCTGACGGCAGTTTTCTCGGGCATTTGGGCCTCTTCTAATAAGTGTGCTGTGAGTACATCTGCAAGCATTCACCTGTCGAGGTCAAATGACTGGTGGTGCTCATCTCCCCCCGTGCTACTGCTGCTGCCTCCCGTGAATGCTCATGTGCCTGCGTGCCCCTGTACAGGCACAGATGCACGCGCGCAACACCTGATCCCGCATCCTAATTATTTTTCGCCCGGTTCTCGGAGTTGTTCTGCTTCCGGCTGATGAATGGGAAAGTGTAGTAGTGCTGTTTCATTTCACCAGCCTCTCAAGTGTGGAAATTATGGTAAATTTGAGAACAAGCCAGATTAGATTGATAGTTACACCTCCTCCTTTAATTAGCCAACCACAGGATCTGTGGAGGCAAAGGCCGGGGGTGTGTGTCGGTGTATATAACGTGTATTGTCTATGTGAAGGATTAATCAAAAGGAGTTGCTTGAGGTGGGAAGGCTTTTCCGGAGAGGTTCCACATGTTGTCAGGTAGTCCCTCTGAATGGCAGCTTCCGGTTCGGTCCCTTAGCTTTCGGAAGTGACATTTAGTCTCATATGTGCCAGCCGTGCAATCTACCTAGCCCTGCAAAGTGCAAATATTAACCTAAATGCATATTAAGATACTGTGTGTTAGCTCCTGAACTGAAATAGAGAGCGGGTGTTCCAGCGGAGGCAAGCAAATCGTGTTGATTTACAGTGGCTTGAGGATTTGGCCCATTACCGCTTCTTTATACACTTTTAAAAAGAAATGCCAACTCGATAGTTTAGGCTTTAACTGGAACATAGCAAGTAATTCTATGTTTTGGCGGACCCCTAGTAATGTTGCAGAATCTTTCTCAGAAGTTGTTCCATGGGATAGCCGATTCCTCAGGTAAGAGCTACTTGTTTGTTCAATCCTCCATCTTAGGCCTGCTCCTCAGGTGCATCCTCCTTCTCGCAGCGATTTCCTAGGAACAGATTTCGAAGAACAGCTCTGATCACAGAATCACAGATTGGTTAGGGTTGGAAAGGAGCTCTGGAGATCATCCAGTCCAACCCCCTGCCAGAGCAGGGTCACCTACAGCAGGTTGCACAGGATGACCTCCAGGCGGGTTATGAATGTCTCTGGGGTCGGAGACTCTACCGCCTCCCTGGGCAGCCTGTTCCAGCGCTCTGCCACCCTCAAAGTAAAGAAGTTCCTCCTCATGCTTTGATAGAAGTTCCTACGTTCCAGTTTGTACCCGTTACCTCTTGTTCTGGATCATCTGGATCATCTGGATCATCTGGATCATCATGATCCAGGACAAGAGGTAACGGGCACCAATTGGAACGTAGGAACTTGAACTTGAACTTGAAGGTAGGAACTTGAACTTGAACATAGGATTATCCTTGATGATTCAGGATAGCTGTGTGTCTGACCAGTCTGTCTTTCGAAGGAGGTCCTGGGCCAGCTCCAGCCATGCTGTGCTGAGCAGAGCCCCTGGCAGCAGCCCCACAGCTCACTCCCAGTGTGCCTGAATGGAAAAGGTACCAAAGTTGCTCCAACACTTTCTGAAAAACTCTATAGTGTTACCCCACAAGCGCAAAGCGACGGCAAAGCCCGTGAAATGACACCGGTGCTTCCAGAAAATGTCAAGCTTCCTGCCCAAGGCTGACATGCCATGCGGTGGGGTCAGGGCCACGCGCTGAGCACCCGGTGCGCTGGGGTTGCCCCAGCGGTTCCTGAGCAGCTCCTGCAGTGCTGCCGCCGGTACCGTTCTGGCGGCTGTAGTTGTTTAAAAAGCCGTTGTTGTTTCCGGCGTAATCTGACGGCAGTTTTCTCGGGCATTTGGGCCTCTTCTAATAAGTGTGCTGTGAGTACATCTGCAAGCATTCACCTGTCGAGGTCAAATGACTGGTGGTGCTCATCTCCCCCCGTGCTACTGCTGCTGCCTCCTGTGAATGCTCATGTGCCTGCGTGCCCCTGTACAGGCGCAGATGCACGCGCGCAACACCTGATCCCGCATCCTAATTATTTTTCGCCCGGTTCTCGGAGTTGTTCTGCTTCCGGCTGATGAATGGGAAAGTGTAGTAGTGCTGTTTCATTTCACCAGCCTCTCAAGTGTGGAAATTATGGTAAATTTGAGAACAAGCCAGATTAGATTGATAGTTACACCTCCTCCTTTAATTAGCCAACCACAGGATCTGTGGAGGCAAAGGCCGGGGGGGTGTGTCGGTGTATATAATGTGTATTGTCTATGTGAAAGATTAATCAAAAGGAGTTGCTTGAGGTGGGAAGGCTTTTCCGGAGAGGTTCCACATGTTGTCAGGTAGTCCCTCTGAATGGCAGCTTCCGGTTCGGTCCCTTAGCTTTCGGAAGTGACATTTAGTCTGATATGTGCCAGCCGTGCAATCTACGTAGCCCTGCAAAGTGCAAATATTAACCTAAATGCATATTAAGATACTGTGTGTTAGCTCCTGAACTGAAATAGAGAGCGGGTGTTCCAGCGGAGGCAAGCAAATCGTGTTGATTTACAGTGGCTTGAGGATTTGGCCCATTACCGCTTCTTTATACACTTTTAAAAAGAAATGCCAACTCGATAGTTTAGGCTTTAACTGGAACATGGCAAGTAATTGTATGTTTTGGCGGACCCCTAGTAATGTTGCAGAATCTTTCTCAGAAGTTGTTCCATGGGATAGCCGATTCCTCAGGTAAGAGCTACTTGTTTGTTCAATCCTCCATCTTAGGCCTGCTCCTCAGGTGCATCCTCCTTCTCGCAGCGATTTCCTAGGAACAGATTTCGAAGAACAGCTCTGATCACAGAATCACAGATTGGTTAGGGTTGGAAAGGACCTCTGGAGATCATCCAGTCCAACCCCCCTGCCAGAGCAGAGTCACCTACAGCAGGTTGCACAGGATGACCTCCAGGCGGGTTTTGAATGTCTCTGGGGTGGGAGACTCTACCGCCTCCCTGGGCAGCCTGTTCCAGCGCTCTGCCACCCTCAAAGTAAAGAAGTTCCTCCTCATGCTTTGATAGAAGTTCCTAGGTTCCAGTTTGTACCCGTTACCTCTTGTCCTGGATCATCTTTGATGATCCAGGACAAGAGGTAACGGGCACCAATTGGAACGTAGGAACTTGAACTTGAACTGGAACGTAGGAACTTGAACTTGAACATAGGATTATCCTTGATGATTCAGGATAGCTGTGTGTCTGACCAGTCTGTCTTTCGAAGGAGGTCCTGGGCCAGCTCCAGCCATGCTGTGCTGAGCAGAGCCCCTGACAGCAGCCCCACAGCTCACTCCCAGTGTGCCTGAATGGAAAAGGTACCAAAGTTGCTCCAACACTTTCTGAAAAACTCTATAGTGTTACCCCACAAGCGCAAAGCGACGGCAAAGCCCGTGAAATGACACCGGTGCTTCCAGAAAATGTCAAGCTTCCTGCAAAGGGTGACATGCCATGCGGTGGGGTCAGGGCCACGTGCTGAGCACCCGGTGCGCTGGAGTTGCCCCAGCGGTTCCTGAGCAGCTCCTGCAGTGCTGCCGCCGGTACCGTTCTGGCGGCTGTAGTTGTTTAAAAAGCCGTTGTTGTTTCCGGCGTAATCTGACGGCAGTTTTCTCGGGCATTTGGGCCTCTTCTAATAAGTGTGCTGTGAGTACATCTGCAAGCATTCACCTGTCGAGGTCAAATGACTGGTGGTGCTCATCTCCCCCCGTGCTACTGCTGCTGCCTCCCGTGAATGCTCATGTGCCTGCGTGCCCCTGTACAGGCACAGATGCACGCGCGCAACACCTGATCCCGCATCCTAATTATTTTTCGCCCGGTTCTCGGAGTTGTTCTGCTTCCGGCTGATGAATGGGAAAGTGTAGTAGTGCTGTTTCATTTCACCAGCCTCTCAAGTGTGGAAATTATGGTAAATTTGAGAACAAGCCAGATTAGATTGATAGTTACACCTCCTCCTTTAATTAGCCAACCACAGGATCTGTGGAGGCAAAGGCCGGGGGGGTGTGTCGGTGTATATAATGTGTATTGTCTATGTGAAAGATTAATCAAAAGGAGTTGCTTGAGGTGGGAAGGCTTTTCCGGAGAGGTTCCACATGTTGTCAGGTAGTCCCTCTGAATGGCAGCTTCCGGTTCGGTCCCTTAGCTTTCGGAAGTGACATTTAGTCTGATATGTGCCAGCCGTGCAATCTACCTAGCCCTGCAAAGTGCAAATATTAACCTAAATGCATATTAAGATACTGTGTGTTAGCTCCTGAACTGAAATAGAGAGCGGGTGTTCCAGCGGAGGCAAGCAAATCGTGTTGATTTACAGTGGCTTGAGGATTTGGCCCATTACCGCTTCTTTATACACTTTTAAAAAGAAATGCCAACTCGATAGTTTAGGCTTTAACTGGAACATGGCAAGTAATTGTATGTTTTGGCGGACCCCTAGTAATGTTGCAGAATCTTTCTCAGAAGTTGTTCCATGGGATAGCCGATTCCTCAGGTAAGAGCTACTTGTTTGTTCAATCCTCCATCTTAGGCCTGCTCCTCAGGTGCGTCCTCCTTCTCGCAGCGATTTCCTAGGAACAGATTTCGAAGAACAGCTCTGATCACAGAATCACAGATTGGTTAGGGTTGGAAAGGACCTCTGGAGATCATGTAGTCCAACCCCCCTGCCAGAGCAGGGTCACCTACAGCAGGTTGCACAGGATGACCTCCAGGCGGGTTTTGAATGTCTCTGGGGTGGGAGACTCTACCGCCTCCCTGGGCAGCCTGTTCCAGCGCTCTGCCACCCTCAAAGTAAAGAAGTTCCTCCTCATGCTTTGAAAGAAGTTCCTAGGTTCCAGTTTGTACCCGTTACCTCTTGTCCTGTATCATCAAAAATCATCTTTGATGATCCAGGACAAGAGGTAACGGGCACCAATTGGAACGTAGGAACTTGAACTTGAACTGGAACGTAGGAACTTGAACTTGAACATAGGATTATCCTTGATGATTCAGGATAGCTGTGTGTCTGACCAGTCTGTCTTTCGAAGGAGGTCCTGGGCCAGCTCCAGCCATGCTGTGCTGAGCAGAGCCCCTGGCAGCAGCCCCACAGCTCACTCCCAGTGTGCCTGAATGGAAAAGGTACCAAAGTTGCTCCAACACTTTCTGAAAAACTCTATAGTGTTACCCCACAAGCGCAAAGCGACGGCAAAGCCCGTGAAATGACACCGGTGCTTCCAGAAAATGTCAAGCTTCCTGCCCAAGGGTGACATGCCATGTGGTGGGGTCAGGGCCACGCGCTGAGCACCCGGTGCGCTGGGGTTGCCCCAGCGGTTCCTGAGCAGCTCCTGCAGTGCTGCCGCCGGTACCGTTCTGGCGGCTGTAGTTGTTTAAAAAGCCGTTGTTGTTTCCGGCGTAATCTGACGGCAGTTTTCTCGGGCATTTGGGCCTCTTCTAATAAGTGTGCTGTGAGTACATCTGCAAGCATTCACCTGTCGAGGTCAAATGACTGGTGGTGCTCATCTCCCCCCGTGCTACTGCTGCTGCCTCCCGTGAATGCTCATGTGCCTGCGTGCCCCTGTACAGGCACAGATGCACGCGCGCAACACCTGATCCCGCATCCTAATTATTTTTCGCCCGGTTCTCGGAGTTGTTCTGCTTCCGGCTGATGAATGGGAAAGTGTAGTAGTGCTGTTTCATTTCACCAGCCTCTCAAGTGTGGAAATTATGGTAAATTTGAGAACAAGCCAGATTAGATTGATAGTTACACCTCCTCCTTTAATTAGCCAACCACAGGATCTGTGGAGGCAAAGGCCGGGGGGTGTGTCGGTGTATATAACGTGTATTGTCTATGTGAAAGATGAATCAAAAGGAGTTGCTTGAGGTGGGAAGGCTTTTCCGGAGAGGTTCCACATGTTGTCAGGTAGTCCCTCTGAATGGCAGCTTCCGGTTCGGTCCCTTAGCTTTCGGAAGTGACATTTAGTCTGATATGTGCCAGCCGTGCAATCTACCTAGCCCTGCAAAGTGCAAATATTAACCTAAATGCATATTAAGATACTGTGTGTTAGCTCCTGAACTGAAATAGAGAGCGGGTGTTCGAGCGGAGGCAAGCAAATCGTGTTGATTTACAGTGGCTTGAGGATTTGGCCCTTTACCGCTTCTTTATATACTTTTAAAAAGAAATGCCAACTCGATAGTTTAGGCTTTAACTGGAACATGGCAAGTAATTGTATGTTTTGGCGGACCCCTAGTAATGTTGCAGAATCTTTCTCAGAAGTTGTTCCATGGGATAGCCGATTCCTCAGGTAAGAGCTACTTGTTTGTTCAATCCTCCATCTTAGGCCTGCTCCTCAGGTGCGTCCTCCTTCTCGCAGCGATTTCCTAGGAACAGATTTCGAAGAACAGCTCTGATCACAGAATCACAGATTGGTTAGGGTTGGAAAGGACCTCTGGAGATCATCCAGTCCAACCCCCTGCCAGAGCAGGGTCACCTACAGCAGGTTGCACAGGATGACCTCCAGGCGGGTTTTGAATGTCTCTGGGGTGGGAGACTCTACCGCCTCCCTGGGCAGCCTGTTCCAGCGCTCTGCCACCCTCAAAGTAAAGAAGTTCCTCCTCATGCTTTGAAAGAAGTTCCTAGGTTCCAGTTTGTACCCGTTACCTCTTGTCCTGGATCATCAAAAATCATCTTTGATGATCCAGGACAAGAGGTAACGGGCACCAATTGGAACGTAGGAACTTGAACTTGAACTGGAAGGTAGGAACTTGAACTTGAACACAGGATTATCCTTGATGATTCAGGATAGCTGTGTGTCTGACCAGTCTGTCTTTCGAAGGAGGTCCTGGACCAGCTCCAGCCATGCTGTGCTGAGCAGAGCCCCTGGCAGCAGCCCCACAGCTCACTCCCAGTGTGCCTGAATGGAAAAGGTACCAAAGTTGCTCCAACACTTTCTGAAAAACTCTATAGTGTTACCCCACAAGCGCAAAGCGACGGCAAAGCCCGTGAAATGACACCGGTGCTTCCAGAAAATGTCAAGCTTCCTGCCCAAGGGTGACATGCCATGCGGTGGGGTCAGGGCCACGTGCTGAGCACCCGGTGCGCTGGGGTTGCCCCAGCGGTTCCTGAGCAGCTCCTGCAGTGCTGCCGCCGGTACCGTTCTGGCGGCTGTAGTTGTTTAAAAAGCCGTTGTTGTTTCCGGCGTAATCTGACGGCAGTTTTCTCGGGCATTTGGGCCTCTTCTAATAAGTGTGCTGTGAGTACATCTGCAAGCATTCACCTGTCGAGGTCAAATGACTGGTGGTGCTCATCTCCCCCCGTGCTACTGCTGCTGCCTCCCGTGAATGCTCATGTGCCTGCGTGCCCCTGTACAGGCACAGATGCACGCGCGCAACACCTGATCCCGCATCCTAATTATTTTTCGCCCGGTTCTCGGAGTTGTTCTGCTTCCGGCTGATGAATGGGAAAGTGTAGTAGTGCTGTTTCATTTCACCAGCCTCTCAAGTGTGGAAATTATGGTAAATTTGAGAACAAGCCAGATTAGATTGATAGTTACACCTCCTCCTTTAATTAGCCAACCACAGGATCTGTGGAGGCAAAGGCCGGGGGGGTGTGTCGGTGTATATAACGTGTATTGTCTATGTGAAAGATTAATCAAAAGGAGTTGCTTGAGGTGGGAAGGCTTTTCCGGAGAGGTTCCACATGTTGTCAGGTAGTCCCTCTGAATGGCAGCTTCCGGTTCGGTCCCTTAGCTTTCGGAAGTGACATTTAGTCTGATATGTGCCAGCCGTGCAATCTACCTAGCCCTGCAAAGTGCAAATATTAACCTAAATGCATATTAAGATACTGTGTGTTAGCTCCTGAACTGCAATAGAGAGCGGGTGTTCCAGCGGAGGCAAGCAAATCGTGTTGATTTACAGTGGCTTGCGGATTTGGCCCATTACCGCTTCTTTATACACTTCTAAAAAGAAATGCCAACTCGATAGTTTAGGCTTTAACTGGAACATGGCAAGTAATTGTATGTTTTGGCGGACCCCTAGTAATGTTGCAGAATCTTTCTCAGAAGTTGTTCCATGGGATAGCCGATTCCTCAGGTAAGAGCTACTTGTTTGTTCAATCCTCCATCTTAGGCCTGCTCCTCAGGTGCATCCTCCTTCTCGCAGCGATTTCCTAGGAACAGATTTCGAAGAACAGCTCTGATCACAGAATCACAGATTGGTTAGGGTTGGAAAGGAGCTCTGGAGATCATCCAGCCCAACCCCCCTGCCAGAGCAGGGTCACCTACAGCAGGTTGCACAGGATGACCTCCAGGCGGGTTTTGAATGTTTCTGGGGTCGGAGACTCTACTGCCTCCCTGGGCAGCCTGTTCCAGCGCTCTGCCACCCTCAAAGTAAAGAAGTTCCTCCTCATGCTTTGATAGAAGTTCCTAGGTTCCAGTTTGTACCCGTTACCTCTTGTCCTGGATCATCTTTGATGATCCAGGACAAGAGGTAACGGGCACCAATTGGAACGTAGGAACTTGAACTTCAACTGGAACGTAGGAACTTGAACATAGGATTATCCTTGATGATTCAGGATAGCTGTGTGTCTGACCAATCTGTCTTTCGAAGGAGGTCCTGGGCCAGCTCCAGCCATGCTGTGTTGAGCAGAGCCCCTGGCAGCAGCCCCACAGCTCACTCCCAGTGTGCCTGAATGGAAAAGGTACCAAAGTTGCTCCAACACATTCTGAAAAACTCTATAGTGTTACCCCACAAGCGCAAAGCGACGGCAAAGCCCGTGAAATGACACCGGTGCTTCCAGAAAATGTCATGTTTCCTGCCCAAGGGTGACATGCCATGCGGTGGGGTCAGGGCCACGCGCTGAGCACCCGGTGCGCTGGGGTTGCCCCAGCGGTTCCTGAGCAGCTCCTGCAGTGCTGCCGCCGGTACCGTTCTGGCGGCTGTAGTTGTTTAAAAAGCCGTTGTTGTTTCCGGCGTAATCTGACGGCAGTTTTCTCGGGCATTTGGGCCTCTTCTAATAAGTGTGCTGTGAGTACATCTGCAAGCATTCACCTGTCGAGGTCAAATGACTGGTGGTGCTCATCTGCCCCCGTGCTACTGCTGCTGCCTCCCGTGAATGCTCATGTGCCTGCGTGCCCCTGTACAGGCACAGATGCACGCGCGCAACACCTGATCCCGCATCCTAATTATTTTTCGCCCGGTTCTCGGAGTTGTTCTGCTTCCGGCTGATGAATGGGAAAGTGTAGTAGTGCTGTTTCATTTCACCAGCCTCTCAAGTGTGGAAATTATGGTAAATTTGAGAACAAGCCAGATTAGATTGATAGTTACACCTCCTCCTTTAATTAGCCAACCACAGGATCTGTGGAGGCAAAGGCCGGGGGGGTGTGTCGGTGTATATAACGTGTATTGTCTATGTGAAAGATGAATCAAAAGGAGTTGCTTGAGGTGGGAAGGCTTTTCCGGAGAGGTTCCACATGTTGTCAGGTAGTCCCTCTGAATGGCAGCTTCCGGTTCGGTCCCTTAGCTTTCGGAAGTGACATTTAGTCTGATATGTGCCAGCCGTGCAATCTACCTAGCCCCGCAAAGTGCAAATATTAACCTAAATGCATATTAAGATAGTGTGTGTTAGCTCCTGAACTGCAATAGAGAGCGGGTGTTCCAGCGGAGGCAAGCAAATCGTGTTGATTTACAGTGGCTTGCGGATTTGGCCCATTACCGCTTCTTTATACACTTTTAAAAAGAAATGCCAACTCGATAGTTTAGGCTTTAACTGGAACATGGCAAGTAATTGTATGTTTTGGCGGACCCCTAGTAATGTTGCAGAATCTTTCTCAGAAGTTGTTCCATGGGATAGCCGATTCCTCAGGTAAGAGCTACTTGTTTGTTCAATCCTCCATCTTAGGCCTGCTCCTCAGGTGCATCCTCCTTCTCGCAGCGATTTCCTAGGAACAGATTTCGAAGAACAGCTCTGATCACAGAATCACAGATTGGTTAGGGTTGGAAAGGACCTCTGGAGATCATCCAGCCCAACCCCCCTGCCAGAGCAGGGTCACCTACAGCAGGTTGCACAGGATGACCTCCAGGCGGGTTTTGAATGTTTCTGGGGTCGGAGACTCTACCGCCTCCCTGGGCAGCCTGTTCCAGCGCTCTGCCACCCTCAAAGTAAAGAAGTTCCTCCTCATGCTTTGATAGAAGTTCCTACGTTCCAGTTTGTACCCGTTACCTCTTGTCCTGGATCATCTTTGATGATCCAGGACAAGAGGTAACGGGCACCAATTGGAACGTAGGAACTTGAACTTGAACTGGAACGTAGGAACTTGAACATAGGATTATCCTTGATGATTCAGGATAGCTGTGTGTCTGACCAGTCTGTCTTTCGAAGGAGGTCCTGGGCCAGCTCCAGCCATGCTGTGCTGAGCAGAGCCCCTGGCACCAGCCCCACAGCTCACTCCCAGTGTGCCTGAATGGAAAAGGTACCAAAGTTGCTCCAACACTTTCTGAAAAACTCTATAGTGTTACCCCACAAGCGCAAAGCGACGGCAAAGCCCGTGAAATGACACTGGTGCTTCTAGAAAATGTCAAGCTTCCTGCTCAAGGGTGACATGCCATGCGGTGGGGTCAGGGCCACGCGCTGAGCACCCGGTGCGCTGGGGTTGCCCCAGCGGTTCCTGAGCAGCTCCTGCAGTGCTGCCGCCGGTACCGTTCTGGCGGCTGTAGTTGTTTAAAAAGCCGTTGTTGTTTCCGGCGTAATCTGACGGCAGTTTTCTCGGGCATTTGGGCCTCTTCTAATAAGTGTGCTGTGAGTACATCTGCAAGCATTCACCTGTCGAGGTCAAATGACTGGTGGTGCTCATCTGCCCCCGTGCTACTGCTGCTGCCTCCCGTGAATGCTCATGTGCCTGCGTGCCCCTGTACAGGCACAGATGCACGCGCGCAACACCTGATCCCGCATCCTAATTATTTTTCGCCCGGTTCTCGGAGTTGTTCTGCTTCCGGCTGATGAATGGGAAAGTGTAGTAGTGCTGTTTCATTTCACCAGCCTCTCAAGTGTGGAAATTATGGTAAATTTGAGAACAAGCCAGATTAGATTGATAGTTACACCTCCTCCTTTAATTAGCCAACCACAGGATCTGTGGAGGCAAAGGCCGGGGGGGTGTGTCGGTGTATATAAGGTGTATTGTCTATGTGAAAGATTAATCAAAAGGAGTTGCTTGAGGTGGGAAGGCTTTTCCGGAGAGGTTCCACATGTTGTCAGGTAGTCCCTCTGAATGGCAGCTTCCGGTTCGGTCCCTTAGCTTTCGGAAGTGACATTTAGTCTGATATGTGCCAGCCGTGCAATCTACCTAGCCCTGCAAAGTGCAAATATTAACCTAAATGCATATTAAGATACTGTGTGTTAGCTCCTGAACTGCAATAGAGAGCGGGTGTTCCAGCGGAGGCAAGCAAATCGTGTTGATTTACAGTGGCTTGAGGATTTGGCCCATTACCGCTTCTTTATACACTTCTAAAAAGAAATGCCAACTCGATAGTTTAGGCTTTAACTGGAACATGGCAAGTAATTGTATGTTTTGGCGGACCCCTAGTAATGTTGCAGAATCTTTCTCAGAAGTTGTTCCATGGGATAGCCGATTCCTCAGGTAAGAGCTACTTGTTTGTTCAATCCTCCATCTTAGGCCTGCTCCTCAGGTGCGTCCTCCTTCTCGCAGCGATTTCCTAGGAACAGATTTCGAAGAACAGCTCTGATCACAGAATCACAGATTGGTTAGGGTTGGAAAGGAGCTCTGGAGATCATGTAGTCCAACCCCCCTGCCAGAGCAGGGTCACCTACAGCAGGTTGCACAGGATGACCTCCAGGCGGGTTTTGAATGTCTCTGGGGTGGGAGACTCTACCGCCTCCCTGGGCAGCCTGTTCCAGCGCTCTGCCACCCTCAAAGTAAAGAAGTTCCTCCTCATGCTTTGATAGAAGTTCCTAGGTTCCAGTTTGTACCCGTTACCTCTTGTCCTGGATCATCAAAAATCATCTTTGATGATCCAGGACAAGAGGTAACGGGCACCAATTGGAACGTAGGAACTTGAACTTGAACTGGAACGTAGGAACTTGAACATAGGATTATCCTTGATGATTCAGGATAGCTGTGTGTCTGACCAGTCTGTCTTTCGAAGGAGGTCCTGGGCCAGCTCCAGCCATGCTGTGCTGAGCAGAGCCCCTGGCAGCAGCCCCACAGCTCACTCCCAGTGTGCCTGAATGGAAAAGGTACCAAAGTTGCTCCAACACTTTCTGAAAAACTCTATAGTGTTACCCCACAAGCGCAAAGCGACGGCAAAGCCCGTGAAATGACACCGGTGCTTCCAGAAAATGTCAAGCTTCCTGCCCAAGGGTGACATGCCATGCGGTGGGGTCAGGGCCACGCGCTGAGCACCCGGTGCGCTGGGGTTGCCCCAGCGGTTCCTGAGCAGCTCCTGCAGTGCTGCCGCCGGTACCGTTCTGGCGGCTGTAGTTGTTTAAAAAGCCGTTGTTGTTTCCGGCGTAATCTGACGGCAGTTTTCTCGGGCATTTGGGCCTCTTCTAATAAGTGTGCTGTGAGTACATCTGCAAGCATTCACCTGTCGAGGTCAAATGACTGGTGGTGCTCATCTGCCCCCGTGCTACTGCTGCTGCCTCCCGTGAATGCTCATGTGCCTGCGTGCCCCTGTACAGGCACAGATGCACGCGCGCAACACCTGATCCCGCATCCTAATTATTTTTCGCCCGGTTCTCGGAGTTGTTCTGCTTCCGGCTGATGAATGGGAAAGTGTAGTAGTGCTGTTTCATTTCACCAGCCTCTCAAGTGTGGAAATTATGGTAAATTTGAGAACAAGCCAGATTAGATTGATAGTTACACCTCCTCCTTTAATTAGCCAACCACAGGATCTGTGGAGGCAAAGGCCGGGGGGGTGTGTCGGTGTATATAACGTGTATTGTCTATGTGAAAGATTAATCAAAAGGAGTTGCTTGAGGTGGGAAGGCTTTTCCGGAGAGGTTCCACATGTTGTCAGGTAGTCCCTCTGAATTGCAGCTTCCGGTTCGGTCCCTTAGCTTTCGGAAGTGACATTTAGTCTGATATGTGCCAGCCGTGCAATCTACCTAGCCCTGCAAAGTGCAAATATTAACCTAAATGCATATTAAGATACTGTGTGTTAGCTCCTGAACTGAAATAGAGAGCGGGTGTTCCAGCGGAGGCAAGCAAATCGTGTTGATTTACAGTGGCTTGAGGATTTGGCCCATTACCGCTTCTTTATACACTTTTAAAAAGAAATGCCAACTCGATAGTTTAGGCTTTAACTGGAACATGGCAAGTAATTGTATGCTTTGGTGGACCCCTAGTAATGTTGCAGAATCTTTCTCAGAAGTTGTTCCATGGGATAGCCGATTCCTCAGGTAAGAGCTACTTGTTTGTTCAATCCTCCATCTTAGGCCTGCTCCTCAGGTGCATCCTCCTTCTCGCAGCGATTTCCTAGGAACAGATTTCGAAGAACAGCTCTGATCACAGAATCACAGATTAGTTAGGGTTGGAAAGGAGCTCTGGAGATCATCCAGCCCAACCCCCCTGCCAGAGCAGGGTCACCTACAGCAGGTTGCACAGGATGACCTCCAGGCGGGTTTTGAATGTCTCTGGGGTGGGAGACTCTACCGCCTCCCTGGGCAGCCTGTTCCAGCGCTCTGCCACCCTCAAAGTAAAGAAGTTCCTCCTCATGCTTTGATAGAAGTTCCTAGGTTCCAGTTTGTACCCATTACCTCTTGTCCTGGATCATCTTTGATGATCCAGGACAAGAGGTAACGGGCACCAATTGGAACGTAGGAACTTGAACTTGAACTGGAACGTAGGAACTTGAACATAGGATTATCCTTGATGATTCAGGATAGCTGTGTGTCTGACCAGTCTGTCTTTCGAAGGAGGTCCTGGGCCAGCTCCAGCCATGCTGTGTTGAGCAGAGCCCCTGGCAGCAGCCCCACAGCTCACTCCCAGTGTGCCTGAATGGAAAAGGTACCAAAGTTGCTCCAACACTTTCTGAAAAACTCTATAGTGTTACCCCACAAGTGCAAAGCGACGGCAAAGCCCGTGAAATGACACCAGTGCTTCCAGAAAATGTCAAGCTTCCTGCCCAAGGGTGACATGCCATGCGGTGGGGTCAGGGCCACGCGCTGAGCACCCGGTGCGCTGGGGTTGCCCCAGCGGTTCCTGAGCAGCTCCTGCAGTGCTGCCGCCGGTACCGTTCTGGCGGCTGTAGTTGTTTAAAAAGCCGTTGTTGTTTCCGGCGTAATCTGACGGCAGTTTTCTCGGGCATTTGGGCCTCTTCTAATAAGTGTGCTGTGAGTACATCTGCAAGCATTCACCTGTCGAGGTCAAATGACTGGTGGTGCTCATCTGCCCCCGTGCTACTGCTGCTGCCTCCCGTGAATGCTCATGTGCCTGCGTGCCCCTGTACAGGCACAGATGCACGCGCGCAACACCTGATCCCGCATCCTAATTATTTTTCGCCCCGTTCTCTGAGTTGTTCTGCTTCCGGCTGATGAATGGGAAAGTGTAGTAGTGCTGTTTCATTTCACCAGCCTCTCAAGTGTGGAAATTATGGTAAATTTGAGAACAAGCCAGATTAGATTGATAGTTACACCTCCTCCTTTAATTAGCCAACCACAGGATCTGTGGAGGCAAAGGCCGGGGGGGTGTGTCGGTGTATATAACGTGTATTGTCTATGTGAAAGATGAATCAAAAGGAGTTGCTTGAGGTGGGAAGGCTTTTCCGGAGAGGTTCCACATGTTGTCAGGTAGTCCCTCTGAATGGCAGCTTCCGGTTCGGTCCCTTAGCTTTCGGAAGTGACATTTAGTCTGATATGTGCCAGCCGTGCAATCTACCTAGCCCTGCAAAGTGCAAATATTAACCTAAATGCATATTAAGATACTGTGTGTTAGCTCCTGAACTGAAATAGAGAGCGGGTGTTCCAGCGGAGGCAAGCAAATCGTGTTGATTTACAGTGGCTTGCGGATTTGGCCCATTACCGCTTCTTTATACACTTTTAAAAAGAAATGCCAACTCGATAGTTTAGGCTTTAACTGGAACATGGCAAGTAATTGTATGTTTTGGCGGACCCCTAGTAATGTTGCAGAATCTTTCTCAGAAGTTGTTCCATGGGATAGCCGATTCCTCAGGTAAGAGCTACTTGTTTGTTCAATCCTCCATCTTCGGCCTGCTCCTCAGGTGCATCCTCCTTCTCGCAGCGATTTCCTAGGAACAGATTTCGAAGAACAGCTCTGATCACAGAATCACAGATTGGTTAGGGTTGGAAAGGAGCTCTGGAGATCATCCAGTCCAACCCCCCTGCCAGAGCAGGGTCACCTACAGCAGGTTGCACAGGATGACCTCCAGGCGGGTTTTGAATGTCTCTGGGGTGGGAGACTCTACCGCCTCCCTGGGCAGCCTGTTCCAGCGCTCTGCCACCCTCAAAGTAAAGAAGTTCCTCCTCATGCTTTGATAGAAGTTCCTAGGTTCCAGTTTGTACCCGTTACCTCTTGTCCTGGATCATCTTTGATGATCCAGGACAAGAGGTAACGGGCACCAATTGGAACGTAGGAACTTGAACTTGAACTGGAACGTAGGAGCTTGAACATAGGATTATCCTTGATGATTCAGGATAGCTGTGTGTCTGACCAGTCTGTCTTTCGAAGGAGGTCCTGGACCAGCTCCAGCCATGCTGTGCTGAGCAGAGCCCCTGGCAGCAGCCCCACAGCTCACTCCCAGTGTGCCTGAATGGAAAAGGTACCAAAGTTGCTCCAACACTTTCCGAAAAACTCTATAGTGTTACCCCACAAGCGCAAAGCGACGGCAAAGCCCGTGAAATGACACCGGTGCTTCCAGAAAATGTCAAGCTTCCTGCCCAAGGGTGACATGCCATGCGGTGGGGTCAGGGCCACGCGCTGAGCACCCGGTGCGCTGGGGTTGCCCCAGCGGTTCCTGAGCAGCTCCTGCAGTGCTGCCGCCGGTACCGTTCTGGCGGCTGTAGTTGTTTAAAAAGCCGTTGTTGTTTCCGGCGTAATCTGACGGCAGTTTTCTCGGGCATTTGGGCCTCTTCTAATAAGTGTGCTGTGAGTACATCTGCAAGCATTCACCTGTCGAGGTCAAATGACTGGTGGTGCTCATCTGCCCCCGTGCTACTGCTGCTGCCTCCCGTGAATGCTCATGTGCCTGCGTGCCCCTGTACAGGCACAGATGCACGCGCGCAACACCTGATCCCGCATCCTAATTATTTTTCGCCCAGTTCTCTGAGTTGTTCTGCTTCCGGCTGATAAATGGGAAAGTGTAGTAGTGCTGTTTCATTTCACCAGCCTCTCAAGTGTGGAAATTATGGTAAATTTGAGAACAAGCCAGATTAGATTGATAGTTACACCTCCTCCTTTAATTAGCCAACCACAGGATCTGTGGAGGCAAAGGCCGGGGGGGTGTGTCGGTGTATATAACGTGTATTGTCTATGTGAAAGATGAATCAAAAGGAGTTGCTTGAGGTGGGAAGGCTTTTCCGGAGAGGTTCCACATGTTGTCAGGTAGTCCCTCTGAATGGCAGCTTCCGGTTCGGTCCCTTAGCTTTCGGAAGTGACATTTAGTCTGATATGTGCCAGCCGTGCAATCTACCTAGCCCTGCAAAGTGAAAATATTAACCTAAATGCATATTAAGATACTGTGTGTTAGCTCCTGAACTGAAATAGAGAGCGGGTGTTCCAGCGGAGGCAAGCAAATCGTGTTGATTTACAGTGGCTTGCGGATTTGGCCCATTACCGCTTCTTTATACACTTTTAAAAAGAAATGCCAACTCGATAGTTTAGGCTTTAACTGGAACATGGCAAGTAATTGTATGTTTTGGCGGACCCCTAGTAATGTTGCAGAATCTTTCTCAGAAGTTGTTCCATGGGATAGCCGATTCCTCAGGTAAGAGCTACTTGTTTGTTCAATCCTCCATCTTCGGCCTGCTCCTCAGGTGCATCCTCCTTCTCGCAGCGATTTCCTAGGAACAGATTTCGAAGAACAGCTCTGATCACAGAATCACAGATTGGTTAGGGTTGGAAAGGAGCTCTGGAGATCATCCAGTCCAACCCCCCTGCCAGAGCAGGGTCACCTACAGCAGGTTGCACAGGATGACCTCCAGGCGGGTTTTGAATGTCTCTGGGGTGGGAGACTCTACCGCCTCCCTGGGCAGCCTGTTCCAGCGCTCTGCCACCCTCAAAGTAAAGAAGTTCCTCCTCATGCTTTGATAGAAGTTCCTAGGTTCCAGTTTGTACCCGTTACCTCTTGTCCTGGATCATCTTTGATGATCCAGGACAAGAGGTAACGGGCACCAATTGGAACGTAGGAACTTGAACTTGAACTGGAACGTAGGAGCTTGAACATAGGATTATCCTTGATGATTCAGGATAGCTGTGTGTCTGACCAGTCTGTCTTTTGAAGGAGGTCCTGGGCCAGCTCCAGCCATGCTGTGCTGAGCAGAGCCCCTGGCAGCAGCCCCACAGCTCACTCCCAGTGTGCCTGAATGGAAAAGGTACCAAAGTTGCTCCAACACTTTCCGAAAAACTCTATAGTGTTACCCCACAAGCGCAAAGCGACGGCAAAGCCCGTGAAATGACACCGGTGCTTCCAGAAAATGTCAAGCTTCCTGCCCAAGGGTGACATGCCATGCGGTGGGGTCAGGGCCACGCGCTGAGCACCCGGTGCGCTGGGGTTGCCCCAGCGGTTCCTGAGCAGCTCCTGCAGTGCTGCCGCCGGTACCGTTCTGGCGGCTGTAGTTGTTTAAAAAGCCGTTGTTGTTTCCGGCGTAATCTGACGGCAGTTTTCTCGGGCATTTGGGCCTCTTCTAATAAGTGTGCTGTGAGTACATCTGCAAGCATTCACCTGTCAAGGTCAAATGACTGGTGGTGCTCATCTCCCCCCGTGCTACTGCTGCTGCCTCCCGTGAATGCTCATGTGCCTGCGTGCCCCTGTACAGGCACAGATGCACGCGCGCAACACCTGATCCCGCATCCTAATTATTTTTCGCCCGGTTCTCGGAGTTGTTCTGCTTCCGGCTGATGAATGGGAAAGTGTAGTAGTGCTGTTTCATTTCACCAGCCTCTCAAGTGTGGAAATTATGGTAAATTTGAGAACAAGCCAGATTAGATTGATAGTTACACCTCCTCCTTTAATTAGCCAACCACAGGATCTGTGGAGTCAAAGGCCGGGGGGGTGTGTCGGTGTATATAACGTGTATTGTCTATGTGAAAGATTAATCAAAAGGAGTTGCTTGAGGTGGGAAGGCTTTTCCGGAGAGGTTCCACATGTTGTCAGGTAGTCCCTCTGAATGGCAGCTTCCGGTTCGGTCCCTTAGCTTTCGGAAGTGACATTTAGTCTGATATGTGCCAGCCGTGCAATCTACCTAGCCCTGCAAAGTGCAAATATTAACCTAAATGCATATTAAGATACTGTGTGTTAGCTCCTGAACTGAAATAGAGAGCGGGTGTTCCAGCGGAGGCAAGCAAATCGTGTTGATTTACAGTGGCTTGAGGATTTGGCCCATTACCGCTTCTTTATACACTTCTAAAAAGAAATGCCAACTCGATAGTTTAGGCTTTAACTGGAACATGGCAAGTAATTGTATGTTTTGGCGGACCCCTAGTAATGTTGCAGAATCTTTCTCAGAAGTTGTTCCATGGGATAGCCGATTCCTCAGGTAAGAGCTACTTGTTTGTTCAATCCTCCATCTTCGGCCTGCTCCTCAGGTGCATCCTCCTTCTCGCAGCGATTTCCTAGGAACAGATTTCGAAGAACAGCTCTGATCACAGAATCACAGATTGGTTAGGGTTGGAAAGGAGCTCTGGAGATTATCCAGTCCAACCCCCCTGCCAGAGCAGGGTCACCTACAGCAGGTTGCACAGGATGACCTCCAGGCGGGTTTTGAATGTCTCTGGGGTGGGAGACTCTACCGCCTCCCTGGGCAGCCTGTTCCAGCGCTCTGCCACCCTCAAAGTAAAGAAGTTCCTCCTCATGCTTTGATAGAAGTTCCTACGTTCCAGTTTGTACCCGTTACCTCTTGTCCTGGATCATCATCATTTGATGATCCAGGACAAGAGGTAACGGGCACCAATTGGAACGTAGGAACTTGAACTTGAACATAGGATTATCCTTGATGATTCAGGATAGCTGTGTGTCTGACCAGTCTGTCTTTCGAAGGAGGTCCTGGGCCAGCTCCAGCCATGCTGTGCTGAGCAGAGCCCCTGGCAGCAGCCCCACACCTCACTCCCAGTGTGCCTGAATGGAAAAGGTACCAAAGTTGCTCCAACACTTTCCGAAAAACTCTATAGTGTTACCCCACAAGCGCAAAGCGACGGCAAAGCCCGTGAAATGACACCGGTGCTTCCAGAAAATGTCAAGCTTCCTGCCCAAGGGTGACATGCCATGCGGTGGGGTCAGGGCCACGCGCTGAGCACCCGGTGCGCTGGGGTTGCCCCAGCGGTTCCTGAGCAGCTCCTGCAGTGCTGCCGCCGGTACCGTTCTGGCGGCTGTAGTTGTTTAAAAAGCCGTTGTTGTTTCCGGCGTAATCTGACGGCAGTTTTCTCGGGCATTTGGGCCTCTTCTAATAAGTGTGCTGTGAGTACATCTGCAAGCATTCACCTGTCAAGGTCAAATGACTGGTGGTGCTCATCTCCCCCCGTGCTACTGCTGCTGCCTCCCGTGAATGCTCATGTGCCTGCGTGCCCCTGTACAGGCACAGATGCACGCGCGCAACACCTGATCCCGCATCCTAATTATTTTTCGCCCGGTTCTCGGAGTTGTTCTGCTTCCGGCTGATGAATGGGAAAGTGTAGTAGTGCTGTTTCATTTCACCAGCCTCTCAAGTGTGGAAATTATGGTAAATTTGAGAACAAGCGAGATTAGATTGATAGTTACACCTCCTCCTTTAATTAGCCAACCACAGGATCTGTGGAGTCAAAGGCCGGGGGGGTGTGTCGGTGTATATAACGTGTATTGTCTATGTGAAAGATTAATCAAAAGGAGTTGCTTGAGGTGGGAAGGCTTTTCCGGAGAGGTTCCACATGTTGTCAGGTAGTCCCTCTGAATGGCAGCTTCCGGTTCGGTCCCTTAGCTTTCGGAAGTGACATTTAGTCTGATATGTGCCAGCCGTGCAATCTACCTAGCCCTGCAAAGTGCAAATATTAACCTAAATGCATATTAAGATACTGTGTGTTAGCTCCTGAACTGAAATAGAGAGCGGGTGTTCCAGCGGAGGCAAGCAAATCGTGTTGATTTACAGTGGCTTGAGGATTTGGCCCATTACCGCTTCTTTATACACTTCTAAAAAGAAATGCCAACTCGATAGTTTAGGCTTTAACTGGAACATGGCAAGTAATTGTATGTTTTGGCGGACCCCTAGTAATGTTGCAGAATCTTTCTCAGAAGTTGTTCCATGGGATAGCCGATTCCTCAGGTAAGAGCTACTTGTTTGTTCAATCCTCCATCTTAGGCCTGCTCCTCAGGTGCATCCTCCTTCTCGCAGCGATTTCCTAGGAACAGATTTCGAAGAACAGCTCTGATCACAGAATCACAGATTGGTTAGGGTTGGAAAGGAGCTCTGGAGATTATCCAGTCCAACCCCCCTGCCAGAGCAGGGTCACCTACAGCAGGTTGCACAGGATGACCTCCAGGCGGGTTTTGAATGTCTCTGGGGTGGGAGACTCTACCGCCTCCCTGGGCAGCCTGTTCCAGCGCTCTGCCACCCTCAAAGTAAAGAAGTTCCTCCTCATGCTTTGATAGAAGTTCCTGCGTTCCAGTTTGTACCCGTTACCTCTTGTCCTGGATCATCATCATTTGATGATCCAGGACAAGAGGTAACGGGCACCAATTGGAACGTAGGAACTTGAACTTGAACTGGAACGTAGGAACTTGAACTTGAACATAGGATTATCCTTGATGATTCAGGATAGCTGTGTGTCTGACCAGTCTGTCTTTCGAAGGAGGTCCTGGGCCAGCTCCAGCCATGCTGTGCTGAGCAGAGCCCCTGGCAGCAGCCCCACAGCTCACTCCCAGTGTGCCTGAATGGAAAAGGTACCAAAGTTGCTCCAACACTTTCTGAAAAACTCTATAGTGTTACCCCACAAGCGCAAAGCGACGGCAAAGCCCGTGAAATGACACCGGTGCTTCCAGAAAATGTCAAGCTTCCTGCCCAAGGGTGACATGCCATGCGGTGGGGTCAGGGCCACGCGCTGAGCACCCGGTGCGCTGGGGTTGCCCCAGCGGTTCCTGAGCAGCTCCTGCAGTGCTGCCGCCGGTACCGTTCTGGCGGCTGTAGTTGTTTAAAAAGCCGTTGTTGTTTCCGGCGTAATCTGACGGCAGTTTTCTCGGGCATTTGGGCCTCTTCTAATAAGTGTGCTGTGAGTACATCTGCAAGCATTCACCTGTCGAGGTCAAATGACTGGTGGTGCTCATCTCCCCCCGTGCTACTGTTGCTGCCTCCCGTGAATGCTCATGTGCCTGCGTGCCCCTGTACAGGCACAGATGCACGCGCGCAACACCTGATCCCGCATCCTAATTATTTTTCGCCCGGTTCTCGGAGTTGTTCTGCTTCCGGCTGATGAATGGGAAAGTGTAGTAGTGCTGTTTCATTTCACCAGCCTCTCAAGTGTGGAAATTATGGTAAATTTGAGAACAAGCCAGATTAGATTGATAGTTACACCTCCTCCTTTAATTAGCCAACCACAGGATCTGTGGAGGCAAAGGCCGGGGGGGTGTGTCGGTGTATATAACGTGTATTGTCTATGTGAAAGATTAATCAAAAGGAGTTGCTTGAGGTGGGAAGGCTTTTCCGGAGAGGTTCCACATGTTGTCAGGTAGTCCCTCTGAATGGCAGCTTCCGGTTCGGTCCCTTAGCTTTCGGAAGTGACATTTAGTCTGATATGTGCCAGCCGTGCAATCTACCTAGCCCCGCAAAGTGCAAATATTAACATAAATGCATATTAAGATACTGTGTGTTAGCTCCTGAACTGAAATAGAGAGCGGGTGTTCCAGCGGAGGCAAGCAAATCGTGTTGATTTAGAGTGGCTTGAGGATTTGGCCCATTACCGCTTCTTTATACACTTTTAAAAAGAAATGCCAACTCGATAGTTTAGGCTTTAACTGGAACATGGCAAGTAATTGTATGTTTTGGCGGACCCCTAGTAATGTTGCAGAATCTTTCTCAGAAGTTGTTCCATGGGATAGCCGATTCCTCAGGTAAGAGCTACTTGTTTGTTCAATCCTCCATCTTCGGCCTGCTCCTCAGGTGCATCCTCCTTCTCGCAGCGATTTCCTAGGAACAGATTTCGAAGAACAGCTCTGATCACAGAATCACAGATTGGTTAGGGTTGGAAAGGACCTCTGGAGATCATCCAGCCCAACCCCCCTGCCAGAGCAGGGTCACCTACAGCAGGTTGCACAGGATGACCTCCAGGCGGGTTTTGAATGTCTCTGGGGTCGGAGACTCTACCGCCTCCCCGGGCAGCCTGTTCCAGCGCTCTTCCACCCTCAAAGTAAAGAAGTTCCTCCTCATGCTTTGATAGAAGTTCCTAGGTTCCAGTTTGTACCCGTTACCTCTTGTCCTGGATCATCTTTGATGATCCAGGACAAGAGGTAACGGGCACCAATTGGAACGTAGGAACTTGAACTTGAACTGGAACGTAGGAACTTGAACTTGAACATAGGATTATCCTTGATGATTCAGGATAGCTGTGTGTCTGACCAGTCTGTCTTTCGAAGGAGGTCCTGGGCCAGCTCCAGCCATGCTGTGCTGAGCAGAGCCCCTGGCAGCAGCCCCACAGCTCACTCCCAGTGTGCCTGAATGGAAAAGGTACCAAAGTTGCTCCAACACTTTCTGAAAAACTCTATAGTGTTACCCCACAAGCGCAAAGCGACGGCAAAGCCCGTGAAATGACACCGGTGCTTCCAGAAAATGTCAAGCTTCCTGCCCAAGGGTGACATGCCATGCGGTGGGGTCAGGGCCACGCGCTGAGCACCCGGTGCGCTGGGGTTGCCCCAGCGGTTCCTGAGCAGCTCCTGCAGTGCTGCCGCCGGTACCGTTCTGGCGGCTGTAGTTGTTTAAAAAGCCGTTGTTGTTTCCGGCGTAATCTGACGGCAGTTTTCTCGGGCATTTGGGCCTCTTCTAATAAGTGTGCTGTGAGTACATCTGCAAGCATTCACCTGTCGAGGTAAAATGACTGGTGGTGCTCATCTGCCCCCGTGCTACTGCTGCTGCCTCCCGTGAATGCTCATGTGCCTGCGTGCCCCTGTACAGGCACAGATGCACGCGCGCAACACCTGATCCCGCATCCTAATTATTTTTCGCCCGGTTCTCGGAGTTGTTCTGCTTCCGGCTGATGAATGGGAAAGTGTAGTAGTGCTGTTTCATTTCACCAGCCTCTCAAGTGTGGAAATTATGGTAAATTTGAGAACAAGCCAGATTAGATTGATAGTTACACCTCCTCCTTTAATTAGCCAACCACAGGATCTGTGGAGGCAAAGGCCGGGGGGCGTGTCGGTGGGGGGGCATACGATTTTACCATGGCGAGATTGCTGGAGGTTCTTTCTTGTCTGTTCTTTCTTGTCTTGTAAATTGGTATGAGGTTCTGCCAGTCTTCCTCACGTAGCACAATCGCTCTTGATTTCTGGAGGTTGCTCACAGGGTAAGCTAATGTTTAACATCAATAAGGGTTACCGAATCTTGTCCTTGAGAAGCAGGAGTCTGGAAGCTGTTGTCAATCCAACTGCTGTATTCCTGACCAGCAAGCCCGCTCGATTCAGGGTTAATTAACTGATTACTTAGAGCGGAAGTGTTGTGGAAGAGCCCGATCATTACCATTTCTATTCATTCTAATATGATGGATTTCAACTCCCCCTCCCTCACGCCTTCCAGAGAGTGATCTGGTGAAGGAGGATGACAAGTCTTTGTGAAACCATCTCGAGTTCTCCCAGATACTCGTAGTTGAAGTTGTCTAGCGGTGCGAGATTAGACACCGTGTGAAAGGCAATACTGCACAGATTCTTTATTCCAGACCATTTTGTAAGTTCGCATGATACAAAACCTCAAGGTTACTGGGCAGCTCTCCCACTTTTCACGTCAACCTTTGCTACCTCGCCTGCTGCAACGTGCAGGAAAGAAACATTGATTTGAATTGCGCCGTGGTGCCGTGCATCTTAATGACACTCTGGAGTGACTGGCAGTGTGTCTGGGTCCTGGGGTTGGACCCGGTCTAGCTGCCAGGAGGCAACATTGCAGAGAGGGGCTACAGCTGTGGTCTCTGAAGGGACCTGGCTACTCTATGTAGGCCTTCTCTCCCTGCGTCTCAGAGTGCTTGAAGATGCTAATTGGTTCACATTTTCCTCTGTTCGTTAAGGTATTCTGTCCTTAAAAATTCAGCTTTTTAAAATAGTAACGTGTATTGTCTATGTGAAAGATTAATCAAAAGGAGTTGCTTGAGGTGGGAAGGCTTTTCCGGAGAGGTTCCACATGTTGTCAGGTAGTCCCTCTGAATGGCAGCTTCCGGTTCGGTCCCTTAGCTTTCGGAAGTGACATTTAGTCTGATATGTGCCAGCCGTGCAATCTACCTAGCCCCGCAAAGTGCAAATATTAACCTAAATGCATATTAAGATACTGTGTGTTAGCTCCTGAACTGAAATAGAGAGCGGGTGTTCCAGCGGAGGCAAGCAAATCGTGTTGATTTACAGTGGCTTGCGGATTTGGCCCATTACCGCTTCTTTATACACTTTTAAAAAGAAATGCCAACTCGATAGTTTAGGCTTTAACTGGAACATGGCAAGTAATTGTATGTTTTGGCGGACCCCTAGTAATGTTGCAGAATCTTTCTCAGAAGTTGTTCCATGGGATAGCCGATTCCTCAGGTAAGAGCTACTTGTTTGTTCAATCCTCCATCTTAGGCCTGCTCCTCAGGTGCGTCCTCCTTCTCGCAGCGATTTCCTAGGAACAGATTTCGAAGAACAGCTCTGATCACAGAATCACAGATTGGTTAGGGTTGGAAAGGAGGTCTGGAGATCATCCAGCCCAACCCCCCTGCCAGAGCAGGGTCACCTACAGCAGGTTGCACAGGATGACCTCCAGGCGGGTTTTGAATGTCTCTGGGGTCGGAGACTCTACCGCCTCCCCGGGCAGCCTGTTCCAGCGCTCTGCCACCCTCAAAGTAAAGAAGTTCCTCCTCATGCTTTGATAGAAGTTCCTACGTTCCAGTTTGTACCCGTTACCTCTTGTCCTGGATCATCTTTGATGATCCAGGACAAGAGGTAACGGGCACCAATTGGAACGTAGGAACTTGAACTTGAACTAGAACGTAGGAACTTGAACTTGAACATAGGATTATCCTTGATGATTCAGGATAGCTGTGTGTCTGACCAGTCTGTCTTTCGAAGGAGGTCCTTGACCAGCTCCAGCCATGCTGTGCTGAGCAGAGCCCCTGGCAGCAGCCCCACAGCTCACTCCCAGTGTGCCTGAATGGAAAAGGTACCAAAGTTGCTCCAACACTTTCTGAAAAACTCTATAGTGTTACCCCACAAGCGCAAAGCGACGGCAAAGCCCGTGAAATGACACCGGTGCTTCCAGAAAATGTCAAGCTTCCTGCCCAAGGGTGACATGCCATGCGGTGGGGTCAGGGCCACGCGCTGAGCACCCGGTGCGCTGGGGTTGCCCCAGCGGTTCCTGAGCAGCTCCTGCAGTGCTGCCGCCGGTACCGTTCTGGCGGCTGTAGTTGTTTAAAAAGCCGTTGTTGTTTCCGGCGTAATCTGACGGCAGTTTTCTCGGGCATTTGGGCCTCTTCTAATAAGTGTGCTGTGAGTACATCTGCAAGCATTCACCTGTCGAGGTCAAATGACTGGTGGTGCTCATCTGCCCCCGTGCTGCTGCTGCTGCCTCCCGTGAATGCTCATGTGCCTGCGTGCCCCTGTACAGGCACAGATGCACGCGCGCAACACCTGATCCCGCATCCTAATTATTTTTCGCCCGGTTCTCTGAGTTGTTCTGCTTCCGGCTGATGAATGGGAAAGTGTAGTAGTGCTGTTTCATTTCACCAGCCTCTCAAGTGTGGAAATTATGGTAAATTTGAGAACAAGCCAGATTAGATTGATAGTTACACCTCCTCCTTTAATTAGCCAACCACAGGATCTGTGGAGGCAAAGGCCGGGGGGGTGTGTCGGTGTATATAACGTGTATTGTCTATGTGAAAGATTAATCAAAAGGAGTTGCTTGAGGTGGGAAGGCTTTTCCGGAGAGGTTCCACATGTTGTCAGGTAGTCCCTCTGAATGGCAGCTTCCGGTTCGGTCCCTTAGCTTTCGGAAGTGACATTTAGTCTGATATGTGCCAGCCGTGCAATCTACCTAGCCCCGCAAAGTGCAAATATTAACCTAAATGCATATTAAGATACTGTGTGTTAGCTCCTGAACTGAAATAGAGAGCGGGTGTTCCAGCGGAGGCAAGCAAATCGTGTTGATTTACAGTGGCTTGCGGATTTGGCCCATTACCGCTTCTTTATACACTTTTAAAAAGAAATGCCAACTCGATAGTTTAGGCTTTAACTGGAACATGGCAAGTAATTGTATGTTTTGGCGGACCCCTAGTAATGTTGCAGAATCTTTCTCAGAAGTTGTTCCATGGGATAGCCGATTCCTCAGGTAAGAGCTACTTGTTTGTTCAATCCTCCATCTTAGGCCTGCTCCTCAGGTGCATCCTCCTTCTCGCAGCGATTTCCTAGGAACAGATTTCGAAGAACAGCTCTGATCACAGAATCACAGATTGGTTAGGGTTGGAAAGGAGCTCTGGAGATCATCCAGCCCAACCCCCCTGCCAGAGCAGGGTCACCTACAGCAGGTTGCACAGGATGACCTCCAGGCGGGTTTTGAATGTCTCTGGGGTCGGAGACTCTACCGCCTCCCCGGGCAGCCTGTTCCAGCGCTCTGCCACCCTCAAAGTAAAGAAGTTCCTCCTCATGCTTTGATAGAAGTTCCTAGGTTCCAGTTTGTACCCGTTACCTCTTGTCCTGGATCATCTTTGATGATCCAGGACAAGAGGTAACGGGCACCAATTGGAACGTAGGAACTTGAACTTGAACTGGAACGTAGGAACTTGAACATAGGATTATCCTTGATGATTCAGGATAGCTGTGTGTCTGACCAGTCTGTCTTTCGAAGGAGGTCCTGGGCCAGCTCCAGCCATGCTGTGCTGAGCAGAGCCCCTGGCAGCAGCCCCACACCTCACTCCCAGTGTGCCTGAATGGAAAAGGTACCAAAGTTGCTCCAACACTTTCTGAAAAACTCTATAGTGTTACCCCACAAGCGCAAAGCGACGGCAAAGCCCGTGAAATGACACCGGTGCTTCCAGAAAATGTCAAGCTTCCTGCCCAAGGGTGACATGCCATGCGGTGGGGTCAGGGCCACGCGCTGAGCACCCGGTGCGCTGGGGTTGCCCCAGCGGTTCCTGAGCAGCTCCTGCAGTGCTGCCGCCGGTACCGTTCTGGCGGCTGTAGTTGTTTAAAAAGCCGTTGTTGTTTCCGGCGTAATCTGACGGCAGTTTTCTCGGGCATTTGGGCCTCTTCTAATAAGTGTGCTGTGAGTACATCTGCAAGCATTCACCTGTCGAGGTCAAATGACTGGTGGTGCTCATCTGCCCCCGTGCTACTGCTGCTGCCTCCCGTGAATGCTCATGTGCCTGCGTGCCCCTGTACAGGCACAGATGCACGCGCGCAACACCTGATCCCGCATCCTAATTATTTTTCGCCCGGTTCTCGGAGTTGTTCTGCTTCCGGCTGATGAATGGGAAAGTATAGTAGTGCTGTTTCATTTCACCAGCCTCTCAAGTGTGGAAATTATGGTAAATTTGAGAACAAGCCAGATTAGATTGATAGTTACACCTCCTCCTTTAATTAGCCAACCACAGGATCTGTGGAGGCAAAGGCCGGGGGGGTGTGTCGGTGTATATAAGGTGTATTGTCTATGTGAAAGATTAATCAAAAGGAGTTGCTTGAGGTGGGAAGGCTTTTCCGGAGAGGTTCCACATGTTGTCAGGTAGTCCCTCTGAATGGCAGCTTCCGGTTCGGTCCCTTAGCTTTCGGAAGTGACATTTAGTCTGATATGTGCCAGCCGTGCAATCTACCTAGCCCCGCAAAGTGCAAATATTAACATAAATGCATATTAAGATACTGTGTGTTAGCTCCTGAACTGAAATAGAGAGCGGGTGTTCCAGCGGAGGCAAGCAAATCGTGTTGATTTACAGTGGCTTGCGGATTTGGCCCATTACCGCTTCTTTATACACTTTTAAAAAGAAATGCCAACTCGATAGTTTAGGCTTTAACTGGAACATGGCAAGTAATTGTATGTTTTGGCGGACCCCTAGTAATGTTGCAGAATCTTTCTCAGAAGTTGTTCCATGGGATAGCCGATTCCTCAGGTAAGAGCTACTTGTTTGTTCAATCCTCCATCTTAGGCCTGCTCCTCAGGTGCATCCTCCTTCTCGCAGCGATTTCCTAGGAACAGATTTCGAAGAACAGCTCTGATCACAGAATCACAGATTGGTTAGGGTTGGAAAGGACCTCTGGAGATCATCCAGCCCAACCCCCCTGCCAGAGCAGGGTCACCTACAGCAGGTTGCACAGGATGACCTCCAGGTGGGTTTTGAATGTTTCTGGGGTCGGAGACTCTACCGCCTCCCTGGGCAGCCTGTTCCAGCGCTCTGCCACCCTCAAAGTAAAGAAGTTCCTCCTCATGCTTTGATAGAAGTTCCTACGTTCCAGTTTGTACCCGTTACCTCTTGTCCTGGATCATCTTTGATGATCCAGGACAAGAGGTAACGGGCACCAATTGGAACGTAGGAACTTGAACTTGAACTAGAACGTAGGAACTTGAACTTGAACATAGGATTATCCTTGATGATTCAGGATAGCTGTGTGTCTGACCAGTCTGTCTTTCGAAGGAGGTCCTTGACCAGCTCCAGCCATGCTGTGCTGAGCAGAGCCCCTGGCAGCAGCCCCACAGCTCACTCCCAGTGTGCCTGAATGGAAAAGGTACCAAAGTTGCTCCAACACTTTCTGAAAAACTCTATAGTGTTACCCCACAAGCGCAAAGCGACGGCAAAGCCCGTGAAATGACACCGGTGCTTCCAGAAAATGTCAAGCTTCCTGCCCAAGGGTGACATGCCATGCGGTGGGGTCAGGGCCACGCGCTGAGCACCCGGTGCGCTGGGGTTGCCCCAGCGGTTCCTGAGCAGCTCCTGCAGTGCTGCCGCCGGTACCGTTCTGGCGGCTGTAGTTGTTTAAAAAGCCGTTGTTGTTTCCGGCGTAATCTGACGGCAGTTTTCTCGGGCATTTGGGCCTCTTCTAATAAGTGTGCTGTGAGTACATCTGCAAGCATTCACCTGTCGAGGTCAAATGACTGGTGGTGCTCATCTGCCCCCGTGCTGCTGCTGCTGCCTCCCGTGAATGCTCATGTGCCTGCGTGCCCCTGTACAGGCACAGATGCACGCGCGCAACACCTGATCCCGCATCCTAATTATTTTTCGCCCGGTTCTCGGAGTTGTTCTGCTTCCGGCTGATGAATGGGAAAGTGTAGTAGTGCTGTTTCATTTCACCAGCCTCTCAAGTGTGGAAATTATGGTAAATTTGAGAACAAGCCAGATTAGATTGATAGTTACACCTCCTCCTTTAATTAGCCAACCACAGGATCTGTGGAGGCAAAGGCCGGGGGGGTGTGTCGGTGTATATAACGTGTATTGTCTATGTGAAAGATTAATCAAAAGGAGTTGCTTGAGGTGGGAAGGCTTTTCCGGAGAGGTTCCACATGTTGTCAGGTAGTCCCTCTGAATGGCAGCTTCCGGTTCGGTCCCTTAGCTTTCGGAAGTGACATTTAGTCTGATATGTGCCAGCCGTGCAATCTACCTAGCCCCGCAAAGTGCAAATATTAACATAAATGCATATTAAGATACTGTGTGTTAGCTCCTGAACTGAAATAGAGAGCGGGTGTTCCAGCGGAGGCAAGCAAATCGTGTTGATTTACAGTGGCTTGCGGATTTGGCCCATTACCGCTTCTTTATACACTTTTAAAAAGAAATGCCAACTCGATAGTTTAGGCTTTAACTGGAACATGGCAAGTAATTGTATGTTTTGGCGGACCCCTAGTAATGTTGCAGAATCTTTCTCAGAAGTTGTTCCATGGGATAGCCGATTCCTCAGGTAAGAGCTACTTGTTTGTTCAATCCTCCATCTTAGGCCTGCTCCTCAGGTGCATCCTCCTTCTCGCAGCGATTTCCTAGGAACAGATTTCGAAGAACAGCTCTGATCACAGAATCACAGATTGGTTAGGGTTGGAAAGGAGCTCTGGAGATCATCCAGCCCAACCCCCCTGCCAGAGCAGGGTCACCTACAGCAGGTTGCACAGGATGACCTCCAGGCGGGTTTTGAATGTCTCTGGGGTCGGAGACTCTACCGCCTCCCCGGGCAGCCTGTTCCAGCGCTCTGCCACCCTCAAAGTAAAGAAGTTCCTCCTCATGCTTTGATAGAAGTTCCTAGGTTCCAGTTTGTACCCGTTACCTCTTGTCCTGGATCATCTTTGATGATCCAGGACAAGAGGTAACGGGCACCAATTGGAACGTAGGAACTTGAACTTGAACTGGAACGTAGGAACTTGAACATAGGATTATCCTTGATGATTCAGGATAGCTGTGTGTCTGACCAGTCTGTCTTTCGAAGGAGGTCCTGGGCCAGCTCCAGCCATGCTGTGCTGAGCAGAGCCCCTGGCAGCAGCCCCACAGCTCACTCCCAGTGTGCCTGAATGGAAAAGGTACCAAAGTTGCTGCAACACTTTCTGAAAAACTCTATAGTGTTACCCCACAAGCGCAAAGCGACGGCAAAGCCCGTGAAATGACACCGGTGCTTCCAGAAAATGTCAAGCTTCCTGCCCAAGGGTGACATGCCATGCGGTGGGGTCAGGGCCACGCGCTGAGCACCCGGTGCGCTGGGGTTGCCCCAGCGGTTCCTGAGCAGCTCCTGCAGTGCTGCCGCCGGTACCGTTCTGGCGGCTGTAGTTGTTTAAAAAGCCGTTGTTGTTTCCGGCGTAATCTGACGGCAGTTTTCTCGGGCATTTGGGCCTCTTCTAATAAGTGTGCTGTGAGTACATCTGCAAGCATTCACCTGTCGAGGTCAAATGACTGGTGGTGCTCATCTGCCCCCGTGCTGCTGCTGCTGCCTCCCGTGAATGCTCATGTGCCTGCGTGCCCCTGAACAGGCACAGATGCACGCGCGCAACACCTGATCCCGCATCCTAATTATTTTTCGCCCGGTTCTCTGAGTTGTTCTGCTTCCGGCTGATGAATGGGAAAGTGTAGTAGTGCTGTTTCATTTCACCAGCCTCTCAAGTGTGGAAATTATGGTAAATTTGAGAACAAGCCAGATTAGATTGATAGTTACACCTCCTCCTTTAATTAGCCAACCACAGGATCTGTGGAGGCAAAGGCCGGGGGGTGTGTCGGTGTATATAACGTGTATTGTCTATGTGAAAGATTAATCAAAAGGAGTTGCTTGAGGTGGGAAGGCTTTTCCGGAGAGGTTCCACATGTTGTCAGGTAGTCCCTCTGAATGGCAGCTTCAGGTTCGGTCCCTTAGCTTTCGGAAGTGACATTTAGTCTGATATGTGCCAGCCGTGCAATCTACCTAGCCCCGCAAAGTGCAAATATTAACATAAATGCATATTAAGATACTGTGTGTTAGCTCCTGAACTGCAATAGAGAGCGGGTGTTCCAGCGGAGGCAAGCAAATCGTGTTGATTTACAGTGGCTTGCGGATTTGGCCCATTACCGCTTCTTTATACATTTTTAAAAAGAAATGCCAACTCGATAGTTTAGGCTTTAACTGGAACATGGCAAGTAATTGTATGTTTTGGCGGACCCCTAGTAATGTTGCAGAATCTTTCTCAGAAGTTGTTCCATGGGATAGCCGATTCCTCAGGTAAGAGCTACTTGTTTGTTCAATCCTCCATCTTAGGCCTGCTCCTCAGGTGCATCCTCCTTCTCGCAGCGATTTCCTAGGAACAGATTTCGAAGAACAGCTCTGATCACAGAATCACAGATTGGTTAGGGTTGGAAAGGAGCTCTGGAGATCATTCAGCCCAACCCCCCTGCCAGAGCAGGGTCACCTACAGCAGGTTGCACAGGATGACCTCCAGGCGGGTTTTGAATGTCTCTGGGGTCGGAGACTCTACCGCCTCCCCGGGCAGCCTGTTCCAGCGCTCTGCCACCCTCAAAGTAAAGAAGTTCCTCCTCATGCTTTGATAGAAGTTCCTAGGTTCCAGTTTGTACCCGTTACCTCTTGTCCTGGATCACCTTTGATGATCCAGGACAAGAGGTAACGGGCACCAATTGGAACGTAGGAACTTGAACTTGAACTGGAAGGTAGGAACTTGAACTTGAACATAGGATTATCCTTGATGATTCAGGATAGCTGTGTGTCTGACCAGTCTGTCTTTCGAAGGAGGTCCTGGGCCAGCTCCAGCCATGCTGTGCTGAGCAGAGCCCCTGGCAGCAGCCCCACAGCTCACTCCCAGTGTGCCTGAATGGAAAAGGTACCAAAGTTGCTCCAACACTTTCTGAAAAACTCTATAGTGTTACCCCACAAGCGCAAAGCGACGGCAAAGCCCGTGAAATGACACCGGTGCTTCCAGAAAATGTCAAGCTTCCTGCCCAAGGGTGACATGCCATGCGGTGGGGTCAGGGCCACGCGCTGAGCACCCGGTGCGCTGGGGTTGCCCCAGCGGTTCCTGAGCAGCTCCTGCAGTGCTGCCGCCGGTACTGTTCTGGCGGCTGTAGTTGTTTAAAAAGCCGTTGTTGTTTCCGGCGTAATCTGACGGCAGTTTTCTCGGGCATTTGGGCCTCTTCTAATAAGTGTGCTGTGAGTACATCTGCAAGCATTCACCTGTCGAGGTCAAATGACTGGTGGTGCTCATCTGCCCCCGTGCTACTGCTGCTGCCTCCCGTGAATGCTCATGTGCCTGCGTGCCCCTGTACAGGCACAGATGCACGCGCGCAACACCTGATCCCGCATCCTAATTATTTTTCGCCCGGTTCTCGGAGTTGTTCTGCTTCCGGCTGATGAATGGGAAAGTGTAGTAGTGCTGTTTCATTTCACCAGCCTCTCAAGTGTGGAAATTATGGTAAATTTGAGAACAAGCCAGATTAGATTGATAGTTACACCTCCTCCTTTAATTAGCCAACCACAGGATCTGTGGAGGCAAAGGCCGGGGGGGTGTGTCGGTGTATATAACGTGTATTGTCTATGTGAAAGATTAATCAAGAGGAGTTGCTTGAGGTGGGAAGGCTTTTCCGGAGAGGTTCCACATGTTGTCAGGTAGTCCCTCTGAATGGCAGCTTCCGGTTCGGTCCCTTAGCTTTCGGAAGTGACATTTAGTCTGATATGTGCCAGCCGTGCAATCTACCTAGCCCCGCAAAGTGCAAATATTAACCTAAATGCATATTAAGATAGTGTGTGTTAGCTCCTGAACTGAAATAGAGAGCGGGTGTTCCAGCGGAGGCAAGCAAATCGTGTTGATTTACAGTGGCTTGCGGATTTGGCCCATTACCGCTTCTTTATACACTTTTAAAAAGAAATGCCAACTCGATAGTTTAGGCTTTAACTGGAACATGGCAAGTAATTGTATGTTTTGGCGGACCCCTAGTAATGTTGCAGAATCTTTCTCAGAAGTTGTTCCATGGGATAGCCGATTCCTCAGGTAAGAGCTACTTGTTTGTTCAATCCTCCATCTTAGGCCTGCTCCTCAGGTGCATCCTCCTTCTCGCAGCGATTTCCTAGGAACAGATTTCGAAGAACAGCTCTGATCACAGAATCACAGATTGGTTAGGGTTGGAAAGGACCTCTGGAGATCATCCAGCCCAACCCCCCTGCCAGAGCAGGGTCACCTACAGCAGGTTGCACAGGATGACCTCCAGGCGGGTTTTGAATGTTTCTGGGGTCGGAGACTCTACCGCCTCCCTGGGCAGCCTGTTCCAGCGCTCTGCCACCCTCAAAGTAAAGAAGTTCCTCCTCATGCTTTGATAGAAGTTCCTAGGTTCCAGTTTGTACCCGTTACCTCTTGTCCTGGATCATCAAAAATCATCTTTGATGATCCAGGACAAGAGGTAACGGGCACCAATTGGAACGTAGGAACTTGAACTTGAACTGGAACGTAGGAACTTGAACATAGGATTATCCTTGATGATTCAGGATAGCTGTGTGTCTGACCAGTCTGTCTTTCGAAGGAGGTCCTGGGCCAGCTCCAGCCATGCTGTGCTGAGCAGAGCCCCTGGCAGCAGCTCCACACCTCACTCCCAGTGTGCCTGAATGGAAAAGGTACCAAAGTTGCTCCAACACTTTCTGAAAAACTCTATAGTGTTACCCCACAAGCGCAAAGCGACGGCAAAGCCCGTGAAATGACACCGGTGCTTCCAGAAAATGTCAAGCTTCCTGCCCAAGGGTGACATGCCATGCGGTGGGGTCAGGGCCACGCGCTGAGCACCCGGTGCGCTGGGGTTGCCCCAGCGGTTCCTGAGCAGCTCCTGCAGTGCTGCCGCCGGTACCGTTCTGGCGGCTGTAGTTGTTTAAAAAGCCGTTGTTGTTTCCGGCGTAATCTGACGGCAGTTTTCTCGGGCATTTGGGCCTCTTCTAATAAGTGTGCTGTGAGTACATCTGCAAGCATTCACCTGTCGAGGTCAAATGACTGGTGGTGCTCATCTGCCCCCGTGCTACTGCTGCTGCCTCCCGTGAATGCTCATGTGCCTGCGTGCCCCTGAACAGGCACAGATGCACGCGCGCAACACCTGATCCCGCATCCTAATTATTTTTCGCCCGGTTCTCGGAGTTGTTCTGCTTCCGGCTGATGAATGGGAAAGTGTAGTAGTGCTGTTTCATTTCACCAGCCTCTCAAGTGTGGAAATTATGGTAAATTTGAGAACAAGCCAGATTAGATTGATAGTTACACCTCCTCCTTTAATTAGCCAACCACAGGATCTGTGGAGGCAAAGGCCGGGGGGGTGTGTCGGTGTATATAACGTGTATTGTCTATGTGAAAGATTAATCAAAAGGAGTTGCTTGAGGTGGGAAGGCTTTTCCGGAGAGGTTCCACATGTTGTCAGGTAGTCCCTCTGAATGGCAGCTTCCGGTTCGGTCCCTTAGCTTTCGGAAGTGACATTTAGTCTGATATGTGCCAGCCGTGCAATCTACCTAGCCCCGCAAAGTGCAAATATTAACATAAATGCATATTAAGATACTGTGTGTTAGCTCCTGAACTGAAATAGAGAGCGGGTGTTCCAGCGGAGGCAAGCAAATCGTGTTGATTTACAGTGGCTTGCGGATTTGGCCCATTACCGCTTCTTTATACATTTTTAAAAAGAAATGCCAACTCGATAGTTTAGGCTTTAACTGGAACATGGCAAGTAATTGTATGTTTTGGCGGACCCCTAGTAATGTTGCAGAATCTTTCTCAGAAGTTGTTCCATGGGATAGCCGATTCCTCAGGTAAGAGCTACTTGTTTGTTCAATCCTCCATCTTAGGCCTGCTCCTCAGGTGCATCCTCCTTCTCGCAGCGATTTCCTAGGAACAGATTTCGAAGAACAGCTCTGATCACAGAATCACAGATTGGTTAGGGTTGGAAAGGAGCTCTGGAGATCATCCAGCCCAACCCCCCTGCCAGAGCAGGGTCACCTACAGCAGGTTGCACAGGATGACCTCCAGGCGGGTTTTGAATGTCTCTGGGGTCGGAGACTCTACCGCCTCCCCGGGCAGCCTGTTCCAGCGCTCTGCCACCCTCAAAGTAAAGAAGTTCCTCCTCATGCTTTGATAGAAGTTCCTACGTTCCACTTTGTACCCGTTACCTCTTGTCCTGGATCATCTTTGATGATCCAGGACAAGAGGTAACGGGCACCAATTGGAACGTAGGAACTTGAACTTGAACTGGAAGGTAGGAACTTGAACTTGAACATAGGATTATCCTTGATGATTCAGGATAGCTGTGTGTCTGACCAGTCTGTCTTTCGAAGGAGGTCCTGGGCCAGCTCCAGCCATGCTGTGCTGAGCAGAGCCCCTGGCAGCAGCCCCACACCTCACTCCCAGTGTGCCTGAATGGAAAAGGTACCAAAGTTGCTCCAACACTTTCCGAAAAACTCTATAGTGTTACCCCACAAGCGCAAAGCGACGGCAAACCCGTGAAATGACACCGGTGCTTCCAGAAAATGTCAAGCTTCCTGCCCAAGGGTGACATGCCATGCGGTGGGGTCAGGGCCACGCGCTGAGCACCCGGTGCGCTGGGGTTGCCCCAGCGGTTCCTGAGCAGCTCCTGCAGTGCTGCCGCCGGTACCGTTCTGGCGGCTGTAGTTGTTTAAAAAGCCGTTGTTGTTTCCGGCGTAATCTGACGGCAGTTTTCTCGGGCATTTGGGCCTCTTCTAATAAGTGTGCTGTGAGTACATCTGCAAGCATTCACCTGTCGAGGTCAAATGACTGGTGGTGCTCATCTGCCCCCGTGCTACTGCTGCTGCCTCCCGTGAATGCTCATGTGCCTGCGTGCCCCTGTACAGGCACAGATGCACGCGCGCAACACCTGATCCCGCATCCTAATTATTTTTCGCCCGGTTCTCGGAGTTGTTCTGCTTCCGGCTGATGAATGGGAAAGTGTAGTAGTGCTGTTTCATTTCACCAGCCTCTCAAGTGTGGAAATTATGGTAAATTTGAGAACAAGCCAGATTAGATTGATAGTTACACCTCCTCCTTTAATTAGCCAACCACAGGATCTGTGGAGGCAAAGGCCGGGGGGGTGTGTCGGTGTATATAACGTGTATTGTCTATGTGAAAGATTAATCAAAAGGAGTTGCTTGAGGTGGGAAGGCTTTTCCGGAGAGGTTCCACATGTTGTCAGGTAGTCCCTCTGAATGGCAGCTTCCGGTTCGGTCCCTTAGCTTTCGGAAGTGACATTTAGTCTGATATGTGCCAGCCGTGCAATCTACCTAGCCCCGCAAAGTGCAAATATTAACCTAAATGCATATTAAGATACTGTGTGTTAGCTCCTGAACTGAAATAGAGAGCGGGTGTTCCAGCGGAGGCAAGCAAATCGTGTTGATTTACAGTGGCTTGCGGATTTGGCCCATTACCGCTTCTTTATACACTTTTAAAAAGAAATGCCAACTCGATAGTTTAGGCTTTAACTGGAACATGGCAAGTAATTGTATGTTTTGGCGGACCCCTAGTAATGTTGCAGAATCTTTCTCAGAAGTTGTTCCATGGGATAGCCGATTCCTCAGGTAAGAGCTACTTGTTTGTTCAATCCTCCATCTTAGGCCTGCTCCTCAGGTGCATCCTCCTTCTCGCAGCGATTTCCTAGGAACAGATTTCGAAGAACAGCTCTGATCACAGAATCACAGATTGGTTAGGGTTGGAAAGGACCTCTGGAGATCATCCAGCCCAACCCCCCTGCCAGAGCAGGGTCACCTACAGCAGGTTGCACAGGATGACCTCCAGGCTGGTTTTGAATGTTTCTGGGGTCGGAGACTCTACCGCCTCCCTGGGCAGCCTGTTCCAGCGCTCTGCCACCCTCAAAGTAAAGAAGTTCCTCCTCATGCTTTGATAGAAGTTCCTACGTTCCAGTTTGTACCCGTTACCTCTTGTCCTGGATCATCTTTGATGATCCAGGACAAGAGGTAACGGGCACCAATTGGAACGTAGGAACTTGAACTTGAACTGGAAGGTAGGAACTTGAACTTGAACATAGGATTATCCTTGATGATTCAGGATAGCTGTGTGTCTGACCAGTCTGTCTTTCGAAGGAGGTCCTGGGCCAGCTCCAGCCATGCTGTGCTGAGCAGAGCCCCTGGCAGCAGCCCCACAGCTCACTCCCAGTGTGCCTGAATGGAAAAGGTACCAAAGTTGCTCCAACACTTTCTGAAAAACTCTATAGTGTTACCCCACAAGCGCAAAGCGACGGCAAAGCCCGTGAAATGACACCGGTGCTTCCAGAAAATGTCAAGCTTCCTGCCCAAGGGTGACATGCCATGCGGTGGGGTCAGGGCCACGCGCTGAGCACCCGGTGTGCTGGGGTTGCCCCAGCGGTTCCTGAGCAGCTCCTGCAGTGCTGCCGCCGGTACCGTTCTGGCGGCTGTAGTTGTTTAAAAAGCCGTTGTTGTTTCCGGCGTAATCTGACGGCAGTTTTCTCGGGCATTTGGGCCTCTTCTAATAAGTGTGCTGTGAGTACATCTGCAAGCATTCACCTGTCGAGGTCAAATGACTGGTGGTGCTCATCTGCCCCCGTGCTACTGCTGCTGCCTCCCGTGAATGCTCATGTGCCTGCGTGCCCCTGTACAGGCACAGATGCACGCGCGCAACACCTGATCCCGCATCCTAATTATTTTTCGCCCGGTTCTCGGAGTTGTTCTGCTTCCGGCTGATGAATGGGAAAGTGTAGTAGTGCTGTTTCATTTCACCAGCCTCTCAAGTGTGGAAATTATGGTAAATTTGAGAACAAGCCAGATTAGATTGATAGTTACACCTCCTCCTTTAATTAGCCAACCACAGGATCTGTGGAGGCAAAGGCCGGGGGGGTGTGTCGGTGTATATAACGTGTATTGTCTATGTGAAAGATTAATCAAAAGGAGTTGCTTGAGGTGGGAAGGCTTTTCCGGAGAGGTTCCACATGTTGTCAGGTAGTCCCTCTGAATGGCAGCTTCCGGTTCGGTCCCTTAGCTTTCGGAAGTGACATTTAGTCTGATATGTGCCAGCCGTGCAATCTACCTAGCCCCGCAAAGTGCAAATATTAACCTAAATGCATATTAAGATACTGTGTGTTAGCTCCTGAACTGAAATAGAGAGCGGGTGTTCCAGCGGAGGCAAGCAAATCGTGTTGATTTACAGTGGCTTGCGGATTTGGCCCATTACCGCTTCTTTATACACTTTTAAAAAGAAATGCCAACTCGATAGTTTAGGCTTTAACTGGAACATGGCAAGTAATTGTATGTTTTGGCGGACCCCTAGTAATGTTGCAGAATCTTTCTCAGAAGTTGTTCCATGGGATAGCCGATTCCTCAGGTAAGAGCTACTTGTTTGTTCAATCCTCCATCTTAGGCCTGCTCCTCAGGTGCATCCTCCTTCTCGCAGCGATTTCCTAGGAACAGATTTCGAAGAACAGCTCTGATCACAGAATCACAGATTGGTTAGGGTTGGAAAGGACCTCTGGAGATCATCCAGCCCAACCCCCCTGCCAGAGCAGGGTCACCTACAGCAGGTTGCACAGGATGACCTCCAGGCTGGTTTTGAATGTTTCTGGGGTCGGAGACTCTACCGCCTCCCTGGGCAGCCTGTTCCAGCGCTCTGCCACCCTCAAAGTAAAGAAGTTCCTCCTCATGCTTTGATAGAAGTTCCTACGTTCCAGTTTGTACCCGTTACCTCTTGTCCTGGATCATCTTTGATGATCCAGGACAAGAGGTAACGGGCACCAATTGGAACGTAGGAACTTGAACTTGAACTGGAAGGTAGGAACTTGAACTTGAACATAGGATTATCCTTGATGATTCAGGATAGCTGTGTGTCTGACCAGTCTGTCTTTCGAAGGAGGTCCTGGGCCAGCTCCAGCCATGCTGTGCTGAGCAGAGCCCCTGGCAGCAGCCCCACAGCTCACTCCCAGTGTGCCTGAATGGAAAAGGTACCAAAGTTGCTCCAACACTTTCTGAAAAACTCTATAGTGTTACCCCACAAGCGCAAAGCGACGGCAAAGCCCGTGAAATGACACCGGTGCTTCCAGAAAATGTCAAGCTTCCTGCCCAAGGGTGACATGCCATGCGGTGGGGTCAGGGCCACGCGCTGAGCACCCGGTGTGCTGGGGTTGCCCCAGCGGTTCCTGAGCAGCTCCTGCAGTGCTGCCGCCGGTACCGTTCTGGCGGCTGTAGTTGTTTAAAAAGCCGTTGTTGTTTCCGGCGTAATCTGACGGCAGTTTTCTCGGGCATTTGGGCCTCTTCTAATAAGTGTGCTGTGAGTACATCTGCAAGCATTCACCTGTCGAGGTCAAATGACTGGTGGTGCTCATCTGCCCCCGTGCTACTGCTGCTGCCTCCCGTGAATGCTCATGTGCCTGCGTGCCCCTGTACAGGCACAGATGCACGCGCGCAACACCTGATCCCGCATCCTAATTATTTTTCGCCCGGTTCTCGGAGTTGTTCTGCTTCCGGCTGATGAATGGGAAAGTGTAGTAGTGCTGTTTCATTTCACCAGCCTCTCAAGTGTGGAAATTATGGTAAATTTGAGAACAAGCCAGATTAGATTGATAGTTACACCTCCTCCTTTAATTAGCCAACCACAGGATCTGTGGAGGCAAAGGCCGGGGGGGTGTGTCGGTGTATATAACGTGTATTGTCTATGTGAAAGATTAATCAAAAGGAGTTGCTTGAGGTGGGAAGGCTTTTCCGGAGAGGTTCCACATGTTGTCAGGTAGTCCCTCTGAATGGCAGCTTCCGGTTCGGTCCCTTAGCTTTCGGAAGTGACATTTAGTCTGATATGTGCCAGCCGTGCAATCTACCTAGCCCCGCAAAGTGCAAATATTAACCTAAATGCATATTAAGATACTGTGTGTTAGCTCCTGAACTGAAATAGAGAGCGGGTGTTCCAGCGGAGGCAAGCAAATCGTGTTGATTTACAGTGGCTTGCGGATTTGGCCCATTACCGCTTCTTTATACACTTTTAAAAAGAAATGCCAACTCGATAGTTTAGGCTTTAACTGGAACATGGCAAGTAATTGTATGTTTTGGCGGACCCCTAGTAATGTTGCAGAATCTTTCTCAGAAGTTGTTCCATGGGATAGCCGATTCCTCAGGTAAGAGCTACTTGTTTGTTCAATCCTCCATCTTAGGCCTGCTCCTCAGGTGCATCCTCCTTCTCGCAGCGATTTCCTAGGAACAGATTTCGAAGAACAGCTCTGATCACAGAATCACAGATTGGTTAGGGTTGGAAAGGACCTCTGGAGATCATCCAGCCCAACCCCCCTGCCAGAGCAGGGTCACCTACAGCAGGTTGCACAGGATGACCTCCAGGCGGGTTTTGAATGTTTCTGGGGTCGGAGACTCTACCGCCTCCCTGGGCAGCCTGTTCCAGCGCTCTGCCACCCTCAAAGTAAAGAAGTTCCTCCTCATGCTTTGATAGAAGTTCCTACGTTCCAGTTTGTACCCGTTACCTCTTGTCCTGGATCATCTTTGATGATCCAGGACAAGAGGTAACGGGCACCAATTGGAACGTAGGAACTTGAACTTGAACTGGAAGGTAGGAACTTGAACTTGAACATAGGATTATCCTTGATGATTCAGGATAGCTGTGTGTCTGACCAGTCTGTCTTTCGAAGGAGGTCCTGGGCCAGCTCCAGCCATGCTGTGCTGAGCAGAGCCCCTGGCAGCAGCCCCACACCTCACTCCCAGTGTGCCTGAATGGAAAAGGTACCAAAGTTGCTCCAACACTTTCTGAAAAACTCTATAGTGTTACCCCACAAGCGCAAAGCGACGGCAAAGCCCGTGAAATGACACCGGTGCTTCCAGAAAATGTCAAGCTTCCTGCCCAAGGGTGACATGCCATGCGGTGGGGTCAGGGCCACGCGCTGAGCACCCGGTGCGCTGGGGTTGCCCCAGCGGTTCCTGAGCAGCTCCTGCAGTGCTGCCGCCGGTACCGTTCTGGCGGCTGTAGTTGTTTAAAAAGCCGTTGTTGTTTCCGGCGTAATCTGACGGCAGTTTTCTCGGGCATTTGGGCCTCTTCTAATAAGTGTGCTGTGAGTACATCTGCAAGCATTCACCTGTCGAGGTCAAATGACTGGTGGTGCTCATCTGCCCCCGTGCTACTGCTGCTGCCTCCCGTGAATGCTCATGTGCCTGCGTGCCCCTGTACAGGCACAGATGCACGCGCGCAACACCTGATCCCGCATCCTAATTATTTTTCGCCCGGTTCTCGGAGTTGTTCTGCTTCCGGCTGATGAATGGGAAAGTGTAGTAGTGCTGTTTCATTTCACCAGCCTCTCAAGTGTGGAAATTATGGTAAATTTGAGAACAAGCCAGATTAGATTAATAGTTACACCTCCTCCTTTAATTAGCCAACCACAGGATCTGTGGAGGCAAAGGCCGGGGGGGTGTGTCGGTGTATATAACGTGTATTGTCTATGTGAAAGATTAATCAAAAGGAGTTGCTTGAGGTGGGAAGGCTTTTCCGGAGAGGTTCCACATGTTGTCAGGTAGTCCCTCTGAATGGCAGCTTCCGGTTCGGTCCCTTAGCTTTCGGAAGTGACATTTAGTCTGATATGTGCCAGCCGTGCAATCTACCTAGCCCCGCAAAGTGCAAATATTAACATAAATGCATATTAAGATACTGTGTGTTAGCTCCTGAACTGAAATAGAGAGCGGGTGTTCCAGCGGAGGCAAGCAAATCGTGTTGATTTACAGTGGCTTGTGGATTTGGCCCATTACCGCTTCTTTATACACTTTTAAAAAGAAATGCCAACTCGATAGTTTAGGCTTTAACTGGAACATGGCAAGTAATTGTATGTTTTGGCGGACCCCTAGTAATGTTGCAGAATCTTTCTCAGAAGTTGTTCCATGGGATAGCCGATTCCTCAGGTAAGAGCTACTTGTTTGTTCAATCCTCCATCTTAGGCCTGCTCCTCAGGTGCATCCTCCTTCTCGCAGCGATTTCCTAGGAACAGATTTCGAAGAACAGCTCTGATCACAGAATCACAGATTGGTTAGGGTTGGAAAGGAGCTCTGGAGATCATCCAGTCCAACCCCCTGCCAGAGCAGGGTCACCTACAGCAGGTTGCACAGGATGACCTCCAGGCGGGTTTTGAATGTCTCTGGGGTGGGAGACTCTACCGCCTCCCTGGGCAGCCTGTTCCAGCGCTCTGCCACCCTCAAAGTAAAGAAGTTCCTCCTCATGCTTTGATAGAAGTTCCTAGGTTCCAGTTTGTACCCGTTACCTCTTGTCCTGGATCATCAAAAATCATCTTTGATGATCCAGGACAAGAGGTAACGGGCACCAATTGGAACGTAGGAACTTGAACTTGAACTGGAAGGTAGGAACTTGAACTTGAACATAGGATTATCCTTGATGATTCAGGATAGCTGTGTGTCTGACCAGTCTGTCTTTCGAAGGAGGTCCTGGGCCAGCTCCAGCCATGCTGTGCTGAGCAGAGCCCCTGGCAGCAGCCCCACAGCTCACTCCCAGTGTGCCTGAATGGAAAAGGTACCAAAGTTGCTCCAACACTTTCTGAAAAACTCTATAGTGTTACCCCACAAGCGCAAAGCGACGGCAAAGCCCGTGAAATGACACCGGTGCTTCCAGAAAATGTCAAGCTTCCTGCCCAAGGGTGACATGCCATGCGGTGGGGTCAGGGCCACGCGCTGAGCACCCGGTGCGCTGGGGTTGCCCCAGCGGTTCCTGAGCAGCTCCTGCAGTGCTGCCGCCGGTACCGTTCTGGCGGCTGTAGTTGTTTAAAAAGCCGTTGTTGTTTCCGGCGTAATCTGACGGCAGTTTTCTCGGGCATTTGGGCCTCTTCTAATAAGTGTGCTGTGAGTACATCTGCAAGCATTCACCTGTCGAGGTCAAATGACTGGTGGTGCTCATCTGCCCCCGTGCTACTGCTGCTGCCTCCCGTGAATGCTCATGTGCCTGCGTGCCCCTGTACAGGCACAGATGCACGCGCGCAACACCTGATCCCGCATCCTAATTATTTTTCGCCCGGTTCTCGGAGTTGTTCTGCTTCCGGCTGATGAATGGGAAAGTGTAGTAGTGCTGTTTCATTTCACCAGCCTCTCAAGTGTGGAAATTATGGTAAATTTGAGAACAAGCCAGATTAGATTAATAGTTACACCTCCTCCTTTAATTAGCCAACCACAGGATCTGTGGAGGCAAAGGCCGGGGGGGTGTGTCGGTGTATATAACGTGTATTGTCTATGTGAAAGATTAATCAAAAGGAGTTGCTTGAGGTGGGAAGGCTTTTCCGGAGAGGTTCCACATGTTGTCAGGTAGTCCCTCTGAATGGCAGCTTCCGGTTCGGTCCCTTAGCTTTCGGAAGTGACATTTAGTCTGATATGTGCCAGCCGTGCAATCTACCTAGCCCCGCAAAGTGCAAATATTAACCTAAATGCATATTAAGATACTGTGTGTTAGCTCCTGAACTGAAATAGAGAGCGGGTGTTCCAGCGGAGGCAAGCAAATCGTGTTGATTTACAGTGGCTTGAGGATTTGGCCCATTACCGCTTCTTTATACACTTTTAAAAAGAAATGCCAACTCGATAGTTTAGGCTTTAACTGGAACATGGCAAGTAATTGTATGTTTTGGCGGACCCCTAGTAATGTTGCAGAATCTTTCTCAGAAGTTGTTCCATGGGATAGCCGATTCCTCAGGTAAGAGCTACTTGTTTGTTCAATCCTCCATCTTAGGCCTGCTCCTCAGGTGCATCCTCCTTCTCGCAGCGATTTCCTACGAACAGATTTCGAAGAACAGCTCTGATCACAGAATCACAGATTGGTTAGGGTTGGAAAGGAGCTCTGGAGATCATCCAGCCCAACCCCCCTGCCAGAGCAGGGTCACCTACAGCAGGTTGCACAGGATGACCTCCAGGCGGGTTTTGAATGTCTCTGGGGTGGGAGACTCTACCGCCTCCCTGGGCAGCCTGTTCCAGCGCTCTGCCACCCTCAAAGTAAAGAAGTTCCTCCTCATGCTTTGATAGAAGTTCCTACGTTCCAGTTTGTACCCGTTACCTCTTGTCCTGGATCATCATCATTTGATGATCCAGGACAAGAGGTAACGGGCACCAATTGGAACGTAGGAACTTGAACTTGAACTGGAACGTAGGAACTTGAACTTGAACATAGGATTATCCTTGATGATTCAGGATAGCTGTGTGTCTGACCAGTCTGTCTTTCGAAGGAGGTCCTGGGCCAGCTCCAGCCATGCTGTGCTGAGCAGAGCCCCTGGCAGCAGCCCCACAGCTCACTCCCAGTGTGCCTGAATGGAAAAGGTACCAAAGTTGCTGCAACACTTTCTGAAAAACTCTATAGTGTTACCCCACAAGCGCAAAGCGACGGCAAAGCCCGTGAAATGACACCGGTGCTTCCAGAAAATGTCAAGCTTCCTGCCCAAGGGTGACATGCCATGCGGTGGGGTCAGGGCCACGCGCTGAGCACCCGGTGCGCTGGGGTTGCCCCAGCGGTTCCTGAGCAGCTCCTGCAGTGCTGCCGCCGGTACCGTTCTGGCGGCTGTAGTTGTTTAAAAAGCCGTTGTTGTTTCCGGCGTAATCTGACGGCAGTTTTCTCGGGCATTTGGGCCTCTTCTAATAAGTGTGCTGTGAGTACATCTGCAAGCATTCACCTGTCGAGGTCAAATGACTGGTGGTGCTCATCTGCCCCCGTGCTACTGCTGCTGCCTCCCGTGAATGCTCATGTGCCTGCGTGCCCCTGAACAGGCACAGATGCACGCGCGCAACACCTGATCCCGCATCCTAATTATTTTTCGCCCGGTTCTCGGAGTTGTTCTGCTTCCGGCTGATGAATGGGAAAGTGTAGTAGTGCTGTTTCATTTCACCAGCCTCTCAAGTGTGGAAATTATGGTAAATTTGAGAACAAGCCAGATTAGATTGATAGTTACACCTCCTCCTTTAATTAGCCAACCACAGGATCTGTGGAGGCAAAGGCCGGGGGGGTGTGTCGGTGTATATAACGTGTATTGTCTATGTGAAAGATTAATCAAAAGGAGTTGCTTGAGGTGGGAAGGCTTTTCCGGAGAGGTTCCACATGTTGTCAGGTAGTCCCTCTGAATGGCAGCTTCCGGTTCGGTCCCTTAGCTTTCGGAAGTGACATTTAGTCTGATATGTGCCAGCCGTGCAATCTACCTAGCCCCGCAAAGTGCAAATATTAACATAAATGCATATTAAGATACTGTGTGTTAGCTCCTGAACTGAAATAGAGAGCGGGTGTTCCAGCGGAGGCAAGCAAATCGTGTTGATTTACAGTGGCTTGCGGATTTGGCCCATTACCGCTTCTTTATACACTTTTAAAAAGAAATGCCAACTCGATAGTTTAGGCTTTAACTGGAACATGGCAAGTAATTGTATGTTTTGGCGGACCCCTAGTAATGTTGCAGAATCTTTCTCAGAAGTTGTTCCATGGGATAGCCGATTCCTCAGGTAAGAGCTACTTGTTTGTTCAATCCTCCATCTTAGGCCTGCTCCTCAGGTGCATCCTCCTTCTCGCAGCTATTTCCTAGGAACAGATTTCGAAGAACAGCTCTGATCACAGAATCACAGATTGGTTAGGGTTGGAAAGGAGCTCTGGAGATCATCCAGCCCAACCCCCCTGCCAGAGCAGGGTCACCTACAGCAGGTTGCACAGGATGACCTCCAGGCGGGTTTTGAATGTCTCTGGGGTCGGAGACTCTACCGCCTCCCTGGGCAGCCTGTTCCAGCGCTCTGCCACCCTCAAAGTAAAGAAGTTCCTCCTCATGCTTTGATAGAAGTTCCTACGTTCCAGTTTGTACCCGTTACCTCTTGTCCTGGATCATCTTTGATGATCCAGGACAAGAGGTAACGGGCACCAATTGGAACGTAGGAACTTGAACTTCAATTGGAACGTAGGAACTTGAACATAGGATTATCCTTGATGATTCAGGATAGCTGTGTGTCTGACCAGTCTGTCTTTCGAAGGAGGTCCTGGGCCAGCTCCAGCCATGCTGTGCTGAGCAGAGCCCCTGGCAGCAGCCCCACACCTCACTCCCAGTGTGCCTGAATGGAAAAGGTACCAAAGTTGCTCCAACACTTTCTGAAAAACTCTATAGTGTTACCCCACAAGCGCAAAGCGACGGCAAAGCCCGTGAAATGACACCGGTGCTTCCAGGAAACGTCAAGCTTCCTGCCCAAGGGTGACATGCCATGCGGTGGGGTCAGGGCCACGCGCTGAGCACCCGGTGCGCTGGGGTTGCCCCAGCGGTTCCTGAGCAGCTCCTGCAGTGCTGCCGCCGGTACCGTTCTGGCGGCTGTAGTTGTTTAAAAAGCCGTTGTTGTTTCCGGCGTAATCTGACGGCAGTTTTCTCGGGCATTTGGGCCTCTTCTAATAAGTGTGCTGTGAGTACATCTGCAAGCATTCACCTGTCGAGGTCAAATGACTGGTGGTGCTCATCTGCCCCCGTGCTACTGCTGCTGCCTCCCGTGAATGCTCATGTGCCTGCGTGCCCCTGTACAGGCACAGATGCACGCGCGCAACACCTGATCCCGCATCCTAATTATTTTTCGCCCGGTTCTCGGAGTTGTTCTGCTTCCGGCTGATGAATGGGAAAGTGTAGTAGTGCTGTTTCATTTCACCAGCCTCTCAAGTGTGGAAATTATGGTAAATTTGAGAACAAGCCAGATTAGATTGATAGTTACACCTCCTCCTTTAATTAGCCAACCACAGGATCTGTGGAGGCAAAGGCCGGGGGGGTGTGTCGGTGTATATAACGTGTATTGTCTATGTGAAAGATTAATCAAAAGGAGTTGCTTGAGGTGGGAAGGCTTTTCCGGAGAGGTTCCACATGTTGTCAGGTAGTCCCTCTGAATGGCAGCTTCCGGTTCGGTCCCTTAGCTTTCGGAAGTGACATTTAGTCTGATATGTGCCAGCCGTGCAATCTACCTAGCCCTGCAAAGTGCAAATATTAACCTAAATGCATATTAAGATACTGTGTGTTAGCTCCTGAACTGAAATAGAGAGCGGGTGTTCCAGCGGAGGCAAGCAAATCGTGTTGATTTACAGTGGCTTGCGGATTTGGCCCATTACCGCTTCTTTATACACTTTTAAAAAGAAATGCCAACTCGATAGTTTAGGCTTTAACTGGAACATGGCAAGTAATTGTATGTTTTGGCGGACCCCTAGTAATGTTGCAGAATCTTTCTCAGAAGTTGTTCCATGGGATAGCCGATTCCTCAGGTAAGAGCTACTTGTTTGTTCAATCCTCCATCTTAGGCCTGCTCCTCAGGTGCATCCTCCTTCTCGCAGCGATTTCCTAGGAACAGATTTCGAAGAACAGCTCTGATCACAGAATCACAGATTGGTTAGGGTTGGAAAGGAGCTCTGGAGATCATCCAGCCCAACCCCCCTGCCAGAGCAGGGTCACCTACAGCAGGTTGCACAGGATGACCTCCAGGCGGGTTTTGAATGTTTCTGGGGTCGGAGACTCTACCGCCTCCCTGGGCAGCCTGTTCCAGCGCTCTGCCACCCTCAAAGTAAAGAAGTTCCTCCTCATGCTTTGATAGAAGTTCCTACGTTCCAGTTTGTACCCGTTACCTCTTGTCCTGGATCATCTTTGATGATCCAGGACAAGAGGTAACGGGCACCAATTGGAACGTAGGAACTTGAACTTGAACTGGAACGTAGGAACTTGAACATAGGATTATCCTTGATGATTCAGGATAGCTGTGTGTCTGACCAGTCTGTCTTTCGAAGGAGGTCCTGGACCAGCTCCAGCCATGCTGTGCTGAGCAGAGCCCCTGGCAGCAGCCCCACACCTCACTCCCAGTGTGCCTGACTGGAAAAGGTACCAAAGTTGCTCCAACACTTTCTGAAAAACTCTATAGTGTTACCCCACAAGCGCAAAGCGACGGCAAAGCCCGTGAAATGACACCGGTGCTTCCAGAAAATGTCAAGCTTCCTGCCCAAGGGTGACATGCCATGCGGTGGGGTCAGGGCCACGCGCTGAGCACCCGGTGCGCTGGGGTTGCCCCAGCGGTTCCTGAGCAGCTCCTGCAGTGCTGCCGCCGGTACCGTTCTGGCGGCTGTAGTTGTTTAAAAAGCCGTTGTTGTTTCCGGCGTAATCTGACGGCAGTTTTCTCGGGCATTTGGGCCTCTTCTAATAAGTGTGCTGTGAGTACATCTGCAAGCATTCACCTGTCGAGGTCAAATGACTGGTGGTGCTCATCTGCCCCCGTGCTACTGCTGCTGCCTCCCGTGAATGCTCATGTGCCTGCGTGCCCCTGTACAGGCACAGATGCACGCGCGCAACACCTGATCCCGCATCCTAATTATTTTTCGCCCGGTTCTCGGAGTTGTTCTGCTTCCGGCTGATGAATGGGAAAGTGTAGTAGTGCTGTTTCATTTCACCAGCCTCTCAAGTGTGGAAATTATGGTAAATTTGAGAACAAGCCAGATTAGATTGATAGTTACACCTCCTCCTTTAATTAGCCAACCACAGGATCTGTGGAGGCAAAGGCCGGGGGGGTGTGTCGGTGTATATAACGTGTATTGTCTATGTGAAAGATGAATCAAAAGGAGTTGCTTGAGGTGGGAAGGCTTTTCCGGAGAGGTTCCACATGTTGTCAGGTAGTCCCTCTGAATGGCAGCTTCCGGTTCGGTCCCTTAGCTTTCGGAAGTGACATTTAGTCTGATATGTGCCAGCCGTGCAATCTACCTAGCCCTGCAAAGTGCAAATATTAACCTAAATGCATATTAAGATACTGTGTGTTAGCTCCTGAACTGCAATAGAGAGCGGGTGTTCCAGCGGAGGCAAGCAAATCGTGTTGATTTAGAGTGGCTTGAGGATTTGGCCCATTACCGCTTCTTTATACACTTTTAAAAAGAAATGCCAACTCGATAGTTTAGGCTTTAACTGGAACATGGCAAGTAATTGTATGTTTTGGCGGACCCCTAGTAATGTTGCAGAATCTTTCTCAGAAGTTGTTCCATGGGATAGCCGATTCCTCAGGTAAGAGCTACTTGTTTGTTCAATCCTCCATCTTAGGCCTGCTCCTCAGGTGCATCCTCCTTCTCGCAGCGATTTCCTAGGAACAGATTTCGAAGAACAGCTCTGATCACAGAATCACAGATTAGTTAGGGTTGGAAAGGACCTCTGGAGATCATCCAGCCCAACCCCCCTGCCAGAGCAGGGTCACCTACAGCAGGTTGCACAGGATGACCTCCAGGCGGGTTTTGAATGTCTCTGGGGTCGGAGACTCTACCGCCTCCCCGGGCAGCCTGTTCCAGCGCTCTGCCACCCTCAAAGTAAAGAAGTTCCTCCTCATGCTTTGATAGAAGTTCCTAGGTTCCAGTTTGTACCCGTTACCTCTTGTCCTGGATCATCTTTGATGATCCAGGACAAGAGGTAACGGGCACCAATTGGAACGTAGGAACTTGAACTTGAACTGGAACGTAGGAACTTGAACATAGGATTATCCTTGATGATTCAGGATAGCTGTGTGTCTGACCAGTCTGTCTTTCGAAGGAGGTCCTGGGCCAGCTCCAGCCATGCTGTGCTGAGCAGAGCCCCTGGCAGCAGCCCCACAGCTCACTCCCAGTGTGCCTGAATGGAAAAGGTACCAAAGTTGCTCCAACACTTTCTGAAAAACTCTATAGTGTTACCCCACAAGCGCAAAGCGACGGCAAAGCCCGTGAAATGACACCGGTGCTTCCAGAAAATGTCAAGCTTCCTGCCCAAGGGTGACATGCCATGCGGTGGGGTCAGGGCCACGCGCTGAGCACCCGGTGCGCTGGGGTTGCCCCAGCGGTTCCTGAGCAGCTCCTGCAGTGCTGCCGCCGGTACCGTTCTGGCGGCTGTAGTTGTTTAAAAAGCCGTTGTTGTTTCCGGCGTAATCTGACGGCAGTTTTCTCGGGCATTTGGGCCTCTTCTAATAAGTGTGCTGTGAGTACATCTGCAAGCATTCACCTGTCGAGGTCAAATGACTGGTGGTGCTCATCTGCCCCCGTGCTACTGCTGCTGCCTCCCGTGAATGCTCATGTGCCTGTGTGCCCCTGTACAGGCACAGATGCACGCGCGCAACACCTGATCCTGCATCCTAATTATTTTTCGCCCGGTTCTCGGAGTTGTTCTGCTTCCGGCTGATGAATGGGAAAGTGTAGTAGTGCTGTTTCATTTCACCAGCCTCTCAAGTGTGGAAATTATGGTAAATTTGAGAACAAGCCAGATTAGATTGATAGTTACACCTCCTCCTTTAATTAGCCAACCACAGGATCTGTGGAGGCAAAGGCCGGGGGGGTGTGTCGGTGTATATAACGTGTATTGTCTATGTGAAAGATTAATCAAAAGGAGTTGCTTGAGGTGGGAAGGCTTTTCCGGAGAGGTTCCACATGTTGTCAGGTAGTCCCTCTGAATGGCAGCTTCCGGTTCGGTCCCTTAGCTTTCGGAAGTGACATTTAGTCTGATATGTGCCAGCCGTGCAATCTACCTAGCCCTGCAAAGTGCAAATATTAACCTAAATGCATATTAAGATACTGTGTGTTAGCTCCTGAACTGCAATAGAGAGCGGGTGTTCCAGCGGAGGCAAGCAAATCGTGTTGATTTAGAGTGGCTTGAGGATTTGGCCCATTACCGCTTCTTTATACACTTTTAAAAAGAAATGCCAACGCGATAGTTTAGGCTTTAACTGGAACATGGCAAGTAATTGTATGTTTTGGCGGACCCCTAGTAATGTTGCAGAATCTTTCTCAGAAGTTGTTCCATGGGATAGCCGATTCCTCAGGTAAGAGCTACTTGTTTGTTCAATCCTCCATCTTAGGCCTGCTCCTCAGGTGCATCCTCCTTCTCGCAGCGATTTCCTAGGAACAGATTTCGAAGAACAGCTCTGATCACAGAATCACAGATTGGTTAGGGTTGGAAAGGAGCTCTGGAGATCATCCAGCCCAACCCCCCTGCCAGAGCAGGGTCACCTACAGCAGGTTGCACAGGATGACCTCCAGGCGGGTTTTGAATGTCTCTGGGGTCGGAGACTCTACCGCCTCCCCGGGCAGCCTGTTCCAGCGCTCTGCCACCCTCAAAGTAAAGAAGTTCCTCCTCATGCTTTGATAGAAGTTCCTACGTTCCAGTTTGTACCCGTTACCTCTTGTCCTGGATCATCTTTGATGATCCAGGACAAGAGGTAACGGGCACCAATTGGAACGTAGGAACTTGAACTTGAACTGGAACGTAGGAACTTGAACATAGGATTATCCTTGATGATTCAGGATAGCTGTGTGTCTGACCAGTCTGTCTTTCGAAGGAGGTCCTGGACCAGCTCCAGCCATGCTGTGCTGAGCAGAGCCCCTGGCAGCAGCCCCACACCTCACTCCCAGTGTGCCTGAATGGAAAAGGTACCAAAGTTGCTCCAACACTTTCTGAAAAACTCTATAGTGTTACCCCACAAGCGCAAAGCGACGGCAAAGCCCGTGAAATGACACCGGTGCTTCCAGAAAATGTCAAGCTTCCTGCCCAAGGGTGACATGCCATGCGGTGGGGTCAGGGCCACGCGCTGAGCACCCGGTGCGCTGGGGTTGCCCCAGCGGTTCCTGAGCAGCTCCTGCAGTGCTGCCGCCGGTACCGTTCTGGCGGCTGTAGTTGTTTAAAAAGCCGTTGTTGTTTCCGGCGTAATCTGACGGCAGTTTTCTCGGGCATTTGGGCCTCTTCTAATAAGTGTGCTGTGAGTACATCTGCAAGCATTCACCTGTCGAGGTCAAATGACTGGTGGTGCTCATCTGCCCCCGTGCTACTGCTGCTGCCTCCCGTGAATGCTCATGTGCCTGCGTGCCCCTGTACAGGCACAGATGCACGCGCGCAACACCTGATCCTGCATCCTAATTATTTTTCGCCCGGTTCTCGGAGTTGTTCTGCTTCCGGCTGATGAATGGGAAAGTGTAGTAGTGCTGTTTCATTTCACCAGCCTCTCAAGTGTGGAAATTATGGTAAATTTGAGAACAAGCCAGATTAGATTGATAGTTACACCTCCTCCTTTAATTAGCCAACCACAGGATCTGTGGAGGCAAAGGCCGGGGGGGTGTGTCGGTGTATATAACGTGTATTGTCTATGTGAAAGATTAATCAAAAGGAGTTGCTTGAGGTGGGAAGGCTTTTCCGGAGAGGTTCCACATGTTGTCAGGTAGTCCCTCTGAATGGCAGCTTCCGGTTCGGTCCCTTAGCTTTCGGAAGTGACATTTAGTCTGATATGTGCCAGCCGTGCAATCTACCTAGCCCTGCAAAGTGCAAATATTAACCTAAATGCATATTAAGATACTGTGTGTTAGCTCCTGAACTGAAATAGAGAGCGGGTGTTCCAGCGGAGGCAAGCAAATCGTGTTGATTTACAGTGGCTTGCGGATTTGGCCCATTACCGCTTCTTTATACACTTTTAAAAAGAAATGCCAACTCGATAGTTTAGGCTTTAACTGGAACATGGCAAGTAATTGTATGTTTTGGCGGACCCCTAGTAATGTTGCAGAATCTTTCTCAGAAGTTGTTCCATGGGATAGCCGATTCCTCAGGTAAGAGCTACTTGTTTGTTCAATCCTCCATCTTAGGCCTGCTCCTCAGGTGCATCCTCCTTCTCGCAGCGATTTCCTAGGAACAGATTTCGAAGAACAGCTCTGATCACAGAATCACAGATTGGTTAGGGTTGGAAAGGACCTCTGGAGATCATCCAGCCCAACCCCCCTGCCAGAGCAGGGTCACCTACAGCAGGTTGCACAGGATGACCTCCAGGTGGGTTTTGAATGTTTCTGGGGTCGGAGACTCTACCGCCTCCCTGGGCAGCCTGTTCCAGCGCTCTGCCACCCTCAAAGTAAAGAAGTTCCTCCTCATGCTTTGATAGAAGTTCCTAGGTTCCAGTTTGTACCCGTTACCTCTTGTCCTGGATCATCTTTGATGATCCAGGACAAGAGGTAACGGGCACCAATTGGAACGTAGGAACTTGAACTTGAACTGGAAGGTAGGAACTTGAACTTGAACATAGGATTATCCTTGATGATTCAGGATAGCTGTGTGTCTGACCAGTCTGTCTTTCGAAGGAGGTCCTGGACCAGCTCCAGCCATGCTGTGCTGAGCAGAGCCCCTGGCAGCTGCCCCACAGCTCACTCCCAGTGTGCCTGAATGGAAAAGGTACCAAAGTTGCTCCAACACTTTCTGAAAAACTCTATAGTGTTACCCCACAAGCGCAAAGCGACGGCAAAGCCCGTGAAATGACACCGGTGCTTCCAGAAAATGTCAAGCTTCCTGCCCAAGGGTGACATGCCATGCGGTGGGGTCAGGGCCACGCGCTGAGCACCCGGTGCGCTGGGGTTGCCCCAGCGGTTCCTGAGCAGCTCCTGCAGTGCTGCCGCCGGTACCGTTCTGGCGGCTGTAGTTGTTTAAAAAGCCGTTGTTGTTTCCGGCGTAATCTGACGGCAGTTTTCTCGGGCATTTGGGCCTCTTCGAATAAGTGTGCTGTGAGTACATCTGCAAGCATTCACCTGTCGAGGTCAAATGACTGGTGGTGCTCATCTGCCCCCGTGCTACTGCTGCTGCCTCCCGTGAATGCTCATGTGCCTGCGTGCCCCTGTACAGGCACAGATGCACGCGCGCAACACCTGATCCTGCATCCTAATTATTTTTCGCCCGGTTCTCGGAGTTGTTCTGCTTCCGGCTGATGAATGGGAAAGTGTAGTAGTGCTGTTTCATTTCACCAGCCTCTCAAGTGTGGAAATTATGGTAAATTTGAGAACAAGCCAGATTAGATTGATAGTTACACCTCCTCCTTTAATTAGCCAACCACAGGATCTGTGGAGGCAAAGGCCGGGGGGGTGTGTCGGTGTATATAACGTGTATTGTCTATGTGAAAGATTAATCAAAAGGAGTTGCTTGAGGTGGGAAGGCTTTTCCGGAGAGGTTCCACATGTTGTCAGGTAGTCCCTCTGAATGGCAGCTTCCGGTTCGGTCCCTTAGCTTTCGGAAGTGACATTTAGTCTGATATGTGCCAGCCGTGCAATCTACCTAGCCCTGCAAAGTGCAAATATTAACCTAAATGCATATTAAGATACTGTGTGTTAGCTCCTGAACTGAAATAGAGAGCGGGTGTTCCAGCAGAGGCAAGCAAATCGTGTTGATTTATAGTGGCTTGAGGATTTGGCCCATTACCGCTTCTTTATACACTTTTAAAAAGAAATGCCAACTCGATAGTTTAGGCTTTAACTGGAACATGGCAAGTAATTGTATGTTTTGGCGGACCCCTAGTAATGTTGCAGAATCTTTCTCAGAAGTTGTTCCATGGGATAGCCAATTCCTCAGGTAAGAGCTACTTGTTTGTTCAATCCTCCATCTTAGGCCTGCTCCTCAGGTGCATCCTCCTTCTCGCAGCGATTTCCTAGGAACAGATTTCGAAGAACAGCTCTGATCACAGAATCACAGATTGGTTAGGGTTGGAAAGGAGCTCTGGAGATCATCCAGCCCAACCCCCCTGCCAGAGCAGGGTCACCTACAGCAGGTTGCACAGGATGACCTCCAGGCGGGTTTTGAATGTTTCTGGGGTTGGAGACTCTACCGCCTCCCTGGGCAGCCTGTTCCAGCGCTCTGCCACCCTCAAAGTAAAGAAGTTCCTCCTCATGCTTTGATAGAAGTTCCTAGGTTCCAGTTTGTACCCGTTACCTCTTGTCCTGGATCATCTTTGATGATCCAGGACAAGAGGTAACGGGCACCAACTGGAACGTAGGAACTTGAACTTGAACTGGAACGTAGGAACTTGAACATAGGATTATCCTTGATGATTCAGGATAGCTGTGTGTCTGACCAGTCTGTCTTTCGAAGGAGGTCCTGGACCAGCTCCAGCCATGCCGTGCTGAGCAGAGCCCCTGGCAGCAGCCCCACAGCTCACTCCCAGTGTGCCTGAATGGAAAAGGTACCAAAGTTGCTCCAACACTTTCTGAAAACCTCGATAGTGTTACCCCACAAGCGCAAAGCGACGGCAAAGCCCGTGAAATGACACCGGTGCTTCCAGAAAATGTCAAGCTTCCTGCCCAAGGGTGACATGCCATGCGGTGGGGTCAGGGCCACGCGCTGAGCACCCGGTGCGCTGGGGTTGCCCCAGCGGTTCCTGAGCAGCTCCTGCAGTGCTGCCGCCGGTACCGTTCTGGCGGCTGTAGTTGTTTAAAAAGCCGTTGTTGTTTCCGGCGTAATCTGACGGCAGTTTTCTCGGGCATTTGGGCCTCTTCTAATAAGTGTGCTGTGAGTACATCTGCAAGCATTCACCTGTCGAGGTCAAATGACTGGTGGTGCTCATCTGCCCCCGTGCTACTGCTGCTGCCTCCCGTGAATGCTCATGTGCCTGCGTGCCCCTGTACAGGCACAGATGCACGCGCGCAACACCTGATCCCGCATCCTAATTATTTTTCGCCCGGTTCTCTGAGTTGTTCTGCTTCCGGCTGATGAATGGGAAAGTGTAGTAGTGCTGTTTCATTTCACCAGCCTCTCAAGTGTGGAAATTATGGTAAATTTGAGAACAAGCCAGATTAGATTGATAGTTACACCTCCTCCTTTAATTAGCCAACCACAGGATCTGTGGAGGCAAAGGCCGGGGGGGTGTGTCGGTGTATATAAGGTGTATTGTCTATGTGAAAGATTAATCAAAAGGAGTTGCTTGAGGTGGGAAGGCTTTTCCGGAGAGGTTCCACATGTTGTCAGGTAGTCCCTCTGAATGGCAGCTTCCGGTTCGGTCCCTTAGCTTTCGGACGTGACATTTAGTCTGATATGTGCCAGCCGTGCAATCTACCTAGCCCTGCAAAGTGCAAATATTAACCTAAATGCATATTAAGATACTGTGTGTTAGCTCCTGAACTGAAATAGAGAGCGGGTGTTCCAGCGGAGGCAAGCAAATCGTGTTGATTTAGAGTGGCTTGAGGATTTGGCCCATTACCGCTTCTTTATACACTTTTAAAAAGAAATGCCAACTCGATAGTTTAGGCTTTAACTGGAACATGGCAAGTAATTGTATGTTTTGGCGGACCCCTAGTAATGTTGCAGAATCTTTCTCAGAAGTTGTTCCATGGGATAGCCGATTCCTCAGGTAAGAGCTACTTGTTTGTTCAATCCTCCATCTTAGGCCTGCTCCTCAGGTGCATCCTCCTTCTCGCAGCGATTTCCTAGGAACAGATTTCGAAGAACAGCTCTGATCACAGAATCACAGATTAGTTAGGGTTGGAAAGGAGCTCTGGAGATCATCCAGCCCAACCCCCCTGCCAGAGCAGGGTCACCTACAGCAGGTTGCACAGGATGACCTCCAGGCGGGTTTTGAATGTCTCTGGGGTCGGAGACTCTACCGCCTCCCCGGGCAGCCTGTTCCAGCGCTCTGCCACCCTCAAAGTAAAGAAGTTCCTCCTCATGCTTTGATAGAAGTTCCTAGGTTCCAGTTTGTACCCGTTACCTCTTGTCCTGGATCATCTTTGATGATCCAGGACAAGAGGTAACGGGCACCAATTGGAACGTAGGAACTTGAACTTGAACTGGAACGTAGGAACTTGAACATAGGATTATCCTTGATGATTCAGGATAGCTGTGTGTCTGACCAGTCTGTCTTTCGAAGGAGGTCCTGGACCAGCTCCAGCCATGCTGTGCTGAGCAGAGCCCCTGGCAGCAGCCCCACACCTCACTCCCAGTGTGCCTGAATGGAAAAGGTACCAAAGTTGCTCCAACACTTTCTGAAAAACTCTATAGTGTTACCCCACAAGCGCAAAGCGACGGCAAAGCCCGTGAAATGACACCGGTGCTTCCAGAAAATGTCAAGCTTCCTGCCCAAGGGTGACATGCCATGCGGTGGGGTCAGGGCCACGCGCTGAGCACCCGGTGCGCTGGGGTTGCCCCAGCGGTTCCTGAGCAGCTCCTGCAGTGCTGCCGCCGGTACCGTTCTGGCGGCTGTAGTTGTTTAAAAAGCCGTTGTTGTTTCCGGCGTAATCTGACGGCAGTTTTCTCGGGCATTTGGGCCTCTTCTAATAAGTGTGCTGTGAGTACATCTGCAAGCATTCACCTGTCGAGGTCAAATGACTGGTGGTGCTCATCTGCCCCCGTGCTACTGCTGCTGCCTCCCGTGAATGCTCATGTGCCTGCGTGCCCCTGTACAGGCACAGATGCACGCGTGCAACACCTGATCCCGCATCCTAATTATTTTTCGCCCGGTTCTCGGAGTTGTTCTGCTTCCGGCTGATGAATGGGAAAGTGTAGTAGTGCTGTTTCATTTCACCAGCCTCTCAAGTGTGGAAATTATGGTAAATTTGAGAACAAGCCAGATTAGATTGATAGTTACACCTCCTCCTTTAATTAGCCAACCACAGGATCTGTGGAGGCAAAGGCCGGGGGGGTGTGTCGGTGTATATAACATGTATTGTCTATGTGAAAGATTAATCAAAAGGAGTTGCTTGAGGTGGGAAGGCTTTTCTGGAGAGGTTCCACATGTTGTCAGGTAGTCCCTCTGAATGGCAGCTTCCGGTTCGGTCCCTTAGCTTTCGGAAGTGACATTTAGTCTGATATGTGCCAGCCGTGCAATCTACCTAGCCCTGCAAAGTGCAAATATTAACCTAAATGCATATTAAGATACTGTGTGTTAGCTCCTGAACTGAAATAGAGAGCGGGTGTTCCAGCGGAGGCAAGCAAATCGTGTTGACTTACAGTGGCTTGAGGATTTGGCCCATTACCGCTTCTTTATACACTTTTAAAAAGAAATGCCAACTCGATAGTTTAGGCTTTAACTGGAACATGGCAAGTAATTGTATGTTTTGGCGGACCCCTAGTAATGTTGCAGAAACTTTCTCAGAAGTTGTTCCATGGGATAGCCGATTCCTCAGGTAAGAGCTACTTGTTTGTTCAATCCTCCATCTTAGGCCTGATCCTCAGGTGCATCCTCCTTCTCGCAGCGATTTCCTAGGAACAGATTTCGAAGAACAGCTCTGATCACAGAATCACAGATTGGTTAGGGTTGGAAAGGACCTCTGGAGATCATCCAGCCCAACCCCCCTGCCAGAGCAGGGTCACCTACAGCAGGTTGCACAGGATGACCTCCAGGCGGGTTTTGAATGTTTCTGGGGTCGGAGACTCTACCGCCTCCCTGGGCAGCCTGTTCCAGCGCTCTGCCACCCTCAAAGTAAAGAAGTTCCTCCTCATGCTTTGATAGAAGTTCCTACGTTCCAGTTTGTACCCGTTACCTCTTGTCCTGGATCATCTTTGATGATCCAGGACAAGAGGTAACGGGCACCAATTGGAACGTAGGAACTTGAACTTGAACTGGAACGTAGGAGCTTGAACATAGGATTATCCTTGATGATTCAGGATAGCTGTGTGTCTGACCAGTCTGTCTTTCGAAGGAGGTCCTGGACCAGCTCCAGCCATGCTGTGCTGAGCAGAGCCCCTGGCACCAGCCCCACAGCTCACTCCCAGTGTGCCTGAATGGAAAAGGTACCAAAGTTGCTCCAACACTTTCTGAAAAACTCTATAGTGTTACCCCACAAGCGCAAAGCGACGGCAAAGCCCGTGAAATGACACCGGTGCTTCCAGAAAATGTCAAGCTTCCTGCCCAAGGGTGACATGCCATGCGGTGTGGTCAGGGCCACGTGCTGAGCACCCGGTGCGCTGGAGTTGCCCCAGCGGTTCCTGAGCAGCTCCTGCAGTGCTGCCGCCGGTACCGTTCTGGCGGCTGTAGTTGTTTAAAAAGCCGTTGTTGTTTCCGGCGTAATCTGACGGCAGTTTTCTCGGGCATTTGGGCCTCTTCTAATAAGTGTGCTGTGAGTACATCTGCAAGCATTCACCTGTCGAGGTCAAATGACTGGTGGTGCTCATCTGCCCCCGTGCTACTGCTGCTGCCTCCCGTGAATGCTCATGTGCCTGCGTGCCCCTGTACAGGCACAGATGCACGCGCGCAACACCTGATCCCGCATCCTAATTATTTTTCGCCCGGTTCTCGGAGTTGTTCTGCTTCCGGCTGATGAATGGGAAAGTGTAGTAGTGCTGTTTCATTTCACCAGCCTCTCAAGTGTGGAAATTATGGTAAATTTGAGAACAAGCCAGATTAGATTGATAGTTACACCTCCTCCTTTAATTAGCCAACCACAGGATCTGTGGAGGCAAAGGCCGGGGGGGTGTGTCGGTGTATATAACGTGTATTGTCTATGTGAAAGATGAATCAAAAGGAGTTGCTTGAGGTGGGAAGGCTTTTCCGGAGAGGTTCCACATGTTTTCAGGTAGTCCCTCTGAATGGCAGCTTCCAGTTCGGTCCCTTAGCTTTCGGAAGTGACATTTAGTCTGATATGTGCCAGCCGTGCAATCTACCTAGCCCTGCAAAGTGCAAATGTGATAAACTCAGTATCGTTTGTTCACCAAACCTAAAAACTTACATTTCCACAAGAAGGCAACTGCTTAACAGGAGGTGGCAAGATGGCCAACATTTTACTGTGTAAACAAGATATGCATGATTGTGCAGGCAAAACTAAGCTGCAGGGTCAAGTTATGTAGACAAAGTATAATAAATTGTGAAAAGACTTGAAGGAAAGAAACCTTCACCCCAAGACCACTGGCAATACTAGTGTTTAAGATGTTAATTTGTGTAATTTTAAAGGTGTTCGTTTAGTACTGCCAGAGTTTTAGAGATACCTATAGCACTTAGATAAATACTTTGAGAAAATGTTAGATGAAGAATCCTTATAGAATTTACTAACTCTTTAGAAAAAGGGGGGGGGGGACTAAGTCAAAGATATAGTACTAATTAACTAGTAGTAATTCATAACCTAAAAGACAGGCCTGATAAAAAATGGACGAAGCAAGAAGTCTTGAGGCATTGCCAAGGACAGCTCCTGATAACAAATAAAAGAAGGCCTTGAAAGGCGGCTGAAACCAACCCTGCAGTCTGGACAGAGACCAAAAAGAAAAACTGAGTCTGCGCAGGGACAAAAGGTTACTTGAAGTGATGAAGAAGAATTTGCAGCCTTCATCCTCAAGACCCTCAGCGACCACCACCACAAAGCATTGCGCAAGCGCAGTTAGGAGGAGTTTATGAAAATGACTTCTTAAAGCTAATTTTAATACGAAGCGGGGATAGGTTATGCATATGTATAGCCGTATTAAGAGATCTTATGATTATGTAAAAAGTACCATATATATTTGAGAAAGCTGCTGCATTGAGTGCGCGCCGTCGGTGGAGTGAGACTCCCGGGCCGCCCAGCGCTGTTTTGCTTGCTGCCGCTTGCTAATAAATACTCCAAATTTTAATTGACTCTGTCTCACGTCAATTTTGTGAGATCAACTTATAACAATTTTGGTGCCGTGACTCGGATGGAGGCAATCTGGTGAGAAGCCCCATACAGGGAGGCGCCCCGCTGAAATTCAGCGGCCCTGGCTGGGTGCTATCGCATCACATCCTCTACCGACGAACCCTAAATTCGGCAACAAGCAAAAGAAAGCCGGCAAACCCTGTAATCTTTGTGCACGAAGCCCCGAACGAAGACGCAGGAACGCGTGAGTATAGGCCGGTTATCCGTTCGGTTGGGGTTGGGTATCCCGGAGTGTGATAATGTGAGACGTCCACCGGACTTAGTAGCCCACCGGACGAAGCGAGTGCGGACCCCTTAGTAGTGCGGTTCTCATCTCCCGCGAGGGACTGGGCCACGAATAGGGGGAGCGTGTGTGTGTGTGTAAGAAGGCACTCCGGAAGATGGGACAGAGGAAGAGCAAGCCCTCTGATCCCATGGGTGGATTGGGACCTCATGTGAAACCCCCCCCAGATACCACCAGATGTGGATTGGGACCTCATGTGAGACCCCCCCCAAATACCACCAGACAGTCCGTTAAGTTTAATGATCAAGTATCGGGATGATTACCCCTCTAGGCGGGGTAAGAACAAAGTAAAATTGATCGACTATTGTATGGAAATATGGAGAGAAAGAAACAAATAAGAAAAGGCTTATATTGGCCAATTTAGATTTGTGATCAGTCTGACTATCTTGGTGCAGATTAGTAGTAAATGGCAAATGGTTTAAGATTTAAGTTACACGTAACTGGCTATTGTTTTAATTGGAAAATCTTGTGGTGTGAGTGAGAAGTGTAATGGGCCCTTTTATATGACTGAGTGAGTGTTTGAGTGAGTGCGGTGCAGAGTTTGTGTGTTCACCCTAAGTGAAAAGGATTTTCATAATGGAGGAGAGAGAACATCGACATAGTCCAGGCGCAGACATTAAATGGCTACTACAGCAGCCAAACTGGACTAATCAAGACACTGAACATAAAACTCATATGGTGGATCTGCGCACCAGAGTTGTTCAAGAAATTAAAAAATCTGTTCCTTAGAGACAGAATATAAATAAAGCTTTTAGTGAACATCAAGGGAAAGATGAACCCCCCACTAAATGGCTAGACAGATTGCGACAGAATCTGCAACTCTATTCAAGGCTAGATCCCACCACCCCTGTGAGACAAGTTCTGTTGAAAACTCAGTTTGTGGTAAAGTCATGGACAGACATTAGAAAGAAATTGATAAAGTTAGAAAACTGGCAAGAGCAAGGATTAAACGAGTTGTTGAGAGAGGTATTGTTCTCGCCCCTCACTCTCGGGACGAGATTGGGCACGGGGCCATTGGTTCCAACTGCAAGGTGTCATAAACCGAATAGTGGTGTTGCACAAAGAAGCTAAAGCTAGAAAGAGAAAAGGGAAAGCTACTATTTGTGCTGTGCTGGGAGCGTGCCTGGCGGCTGCGGTGAAGGACAAGAGGCAGGCGCCCTGTCAAGAAGAGGCGATAGTTGCCTCAATACAAGCGGCACTGGCGCCGCTGCAGGAACAGTTCCTAGAAACCAAGCGGGTGCTAAAGGAAGAAAAGAGCAAAAAAACTTAATATTGAAAGAGAAGCTGAGTTCAGCTCCTGAAGGAGTCAGACACCCTCGCTGAGACAAAACTAATGCCAAAGGGAAAAGGGGTGCGCCCAATTTATCGTCAGGAAGATAAAAACACCACAAAACAAAAACCCAACTAAAAGACGCCACAGATAACACCCCCACATGTATCCACTGATAAAAACAGAATCCCCTTTACCGCCACTGAATTAGCCAAACTACGGAAAGATTTTGCTAGGATGGCAAAGAAATCCGAAACCGAATACGTGTGGAGTATATCCCTGTCGGGGGAGAACGGAATCATTTTATCAAAAAAGGAGCAAAAGGATATCAAAAGGATATTGAGACCCTGGCGTTTTCCTCACAACGGGCGACCTCCGAGCCCCATGGTCTCTAACCCAGAGAGCCGCATATTAGTCGGGGGGTGGGGGGGGCTGAACCCATTGAAGAGGGGGAAGTGACTCAAGAATTAATAAATTACAGAAAGAAATATAAGCCAGTAAGTCGGACTTACCAAAAAGCAGAAACTAGAGCAGTGCGGACGGAGGAGCAGGCGAATAAATCATTGTTTAGGTTTTTTTTTTTTCTGGGAAAAGCCCTGATCTTAAAAAAAAAAAAAAAAAAAAAAAAAAAGAGAGAGACCTCTGTTCCAGCAAGAATTGTGGCAAATAGAACTACAAAAGGAGGTGCCCCAAGACTTAATGGATGGAGCTCCCCACCAAAAAGCTAGAGTTCCTGGTGCGGAGGTGGTCTGAACAAAGACCCCCGCTCACACTGAACCCATCTTCGGCGCCACCCGTGGACATAGAAGAAGGGTTCAAAGGAAACAAAAAGGTGGCAGAAAGCTAAATCCTCCGCCCCCCCAAGGTGAGAGGGGAGGCAGAGGGTAAATGTTTGTTAGACAACTCATCTGCAATAATAAAGGAGACTTACTAATTACAGTTGCAGTAGGGCCAAGGAAAAAGCCCGTGACTTTTTTAATTAATATAGGGGCCCAAATTACAGCAATTAATGGGAGTGAGGCAGAACAGTGCGGCATCTCGGCCCCTTCTAAACACCTAATAGTACTAAATGCTTTGGGGAAAACCCAATCTGTGCCCATGACTCCGGTAACCTTGTGGCTACCAGGAGAGGAAAGTCCGGTAGACACCATGGCGGTTATAAGGCCCTTCCAAATGAATCTCCTAGAAATAAATGTTTTGAAGGGAAGACAGTGGCAGGACACACAAGGGAACTTACAGTCTTTCGGCGTTCCTCAGGTTAGAAGGCTAACCGAGAATTTCAGTGTGGCAGTGCGCCTGGTACAAGCAGCGCCTCCCCTCCCCCCTTCCCGCTTGACTAATTTGAAACCCTACCCGTTACCCCTGGGAGCGGGGGAGGGCATCACCCCCGTGTGAGAAGATCTGAAGAAACAGGGAGTCGTAGTCCCGGCACAGTCCCCCTTCAACTCTCCCGTATAGCCCGTGAGAAAACCTAATGGGAAATGGAGATTGACTGTAGACTACCGGCGCCTCAATAACAATACGGGCCCATTGACGGCTGCAGTGCCAAACATCGCTGAGTTAATCGCCACCATTCAGAAACAATCTCACCCAGTGATAGCATCAATTGATGTCAAAGACATGTTTTCTATGGTTCCGCTGCAACCTGTAAAACAGGAATGCTTTGCTTTCACGTGGGGGGGGGCAGCAGTATACGTATACTCGACTGCCTCAGGGATATAAACACTCCCCCACACTAGCTCATCATGCACTGGCCCAAGAACTTGAAACCATTCCCATACAAGAAAGAGTTAAAATTTACAAAGACCCCCCCCGACGGGGTGGCTCAGCGCGCCTCCACAAAAAAATGGTATGCTCAAATAAAACACTATTGCGATTTTTTGTAACAGAAGGGACTGCTAAAATACTGCCTATCCAAGGTGAGGCAAACTTGGATAGGGAGATGCCCCCAACTTTCCCCTGTGATCAGAGTCGCTCCCCCATTCTCAGAACAAGTTTTAAATGCATAGTTTACTGATGCTTCATCGAAGCGAGAAGAGAAAGTTTAGAAGTACCGGGCTGTGGCCCTTCAAGTAGAAACCAAGGAGCAAATCATTACAGGAGAGGGCAGTGCGCAGGTGAGAGAGCTGGTTGCAGTGTGGAGTGTGTTTCAAGGTGAGAGACAGACTCTTTCCCCTGTGCATGAAGAGGAGGCAAAAGTTAATAAAGAAAAGACTAAGAGTGCAGAGACCGCCTTTAAATATTACAATTAGATAAAGTATTGATCAAAGTCTGGAAAGAATCATCCCTGACTCCCTGTTGGGAGGTACCTTTTCTTGTTTTACTCACTACAGATTCTGCTGTTCGGACTGCTGAAAGAGTGGACTCACGCAAGCCGAATCAAAGGACCCGTTCGAAGTTCCCATTAGGAGGCAACAGGAAGCCCAGACAACCTAAAGGTTACCTTCCGAAGAAAGACAAATGAATGAAACTGTCTTTTGTAGAAATCCTAACTGTATTTGTTATCCCTTTGTCTAAGTGTAAACTTTGTAAAGAAAAGTGGTGGGTCCACTGCCTCTATGGGTATCCTCTTAGTAGTATTTGCCATGAATGTTATAACTACAGACATTACGCATAAGAGTTGCAACCGGGAAAATCATAAAAGAATCTAAGAAGTAGTAAAATATCTTTGCCAAAAGCATGAACCCTGAGAAGTGTTGTCTCCATGCAAATGAACCTTGTTTAACAGAGGCCAAAATTGTGCAGGTGACTTGCGGACAGACAGTGTCTAAGATAGGGTGTAGAGCTTAGGAGGTAAAAAGTAAAAACTGACAAGCATGTAAGTCAAGGTGAGCTAAATATGAAGGAGGTTCCCCTGAAAAATACGACTGCTGCCGAGAAGATGGTACCCCTCGCTGCTCTAAGCAACAGAGTAGGCAGAGGAAGAGGCAGAGGCGTACTGCTGTGGGGATTGAGATTAATAAACCACCTCCAGAAATGACCCATATAGCCCTTTGACTTACAACTCCCAACCCAAGCAACCTTAAGACTTTCCCGAAGTCTACACACTCTCCCAGGAAACAAAAGTAAAAAAAAAAAATAAAAAAAAAATAATAAAAAAATATATATAAATTGCCAGAGATATTGAAATACCTATAGCAAAGGCAAGAGCACTCCACCTTTCTCAAATCTGCAAATAAGTCTGTGTACAATAAAAGTGTTGGTAATGACAATAAAGCAACAAAATAGTTGCAATTGTAAAAAACAAATTAAAAGCAGCTCATTTAATGCTTATAAGAGCCAAGTATGAACCCCTAAAAAAGATACCAAAACCAAAAGAGACCTTTATTTTAAGTCAACAAAAGCTTAAGCGGTTTGATGAACAAAATAGTAAAAAAAAATAAAGGGGGGAATTGTGATAAACTCAGTATCGTTTGTTCACCAAACCTAAAAACTTACATTTCCACAAGAAGGCAACTGCTTAACAGGAGGTGGCAAGATGGCCAACATTTTACTGTGTAAACAAGATATGCATGATTGTGCAGGCAAAACTAAGCTGCAGGGTCAAGTTATGTAGACAAAGTATAATAAATTGTGAAAAGACTTGAAGGAAAGAAACCTTCACCCCAAGACCACTGGCAATACTAGTGTTTAAGATGTTAATTTGTGTAATTTTAAAGGTGTTCGTTTAGTACTGCCAGAGTTTTAGAGATACCTATAGCACTTAGATAAATACTTTGAGAAAATGTTAGATGAAGAATCCTTATAGAATTTACTAACTCTTTAGAAAAAGGGGGGGGGGGACTAAGTCAAAGATATAGTACTAATTAACTAGTAGTAATTCATAACCTAAAAGACAGGCCTGATAAAAAATGGACGAAGCAAGAAGTCTTGAGGCATTGCCAAGGACAGCTCCTGATAACAAATAAAAGAAGGCCTTGAAAGGCGGCTGAAACCAACCCTGCAGTCTGGACAGAGACCAAAAAGAAAAACTGAGTCTGCGCAGGGACAAAAGGTTACTTGAAGTGATGAAGAAGAATTTGCAGCCTTCATCCTCAAGACCCTCAGCGACCACCACCACAAAGCATTGCGCAAGCGCAGTTAGGAGGAGTTTATGAAAATGACTTCTTAAAGCTAATTTTAATACGAAGCGGGGATAGGTTATGCATATGTATAGCCATATTAAGAGATCTTATGATTATGTAAAAAGTACCATATATATTTGAGAAAGCTGCTGCATTGAGTGCGCGCCGTCAGTGGAGTGAGACTCCCGGGCCGCCCAGCGCTGTTTTGCTTGCTGCCGCTTGCTAATAAATACTCCAAATTTTAATTGACTCTGTCTCACGTCAATTTTGTGAGATCAACTTATAACACAAATATTAACCTAAATGCATATTAAGATACTGTGTGTTAGCTCCTGAACTGAAATAGAGAGCGGGTGTTCCAGCGGAGGCAAGCAAATCGTGTTGATTTAGAGTGGCTTGAGGATTTGGCCCATTACCGCTTCTTTATACACTTTTAAAAAGAAATGCCAACTCGATAGTTTAGGCTTTAACTGGAACATGGCAAGTAATTCTGTGTTTTGGCGGACCCCTAGTTATGTTGCAGAATCTTTCTCAGAAGTTGTTCCATGGGATAGCCGATTCCTCAGGTAAGAGCTACTTGTTTGTTCAATCCTCCATCTTAGGCCTGCTCCTCAGGTGCATCCTCCTTCTCGCAGCGATTTCCTAGGAACAGATTTCGAAGAACAGCTCTGATCACAGAATCACAGATTGGTTAGGGTTGGAAAGGACCTCTGGAGATCATCCAGCCCAACCCCCCTGCCAGAGCAGGGTCACCTACAGCAGGTTGCACAGGATGACCTCCAGGCGGGTTTTGAATGTCTCTGGGGTGGGAGACTCTACCGCCTCCCTGGGCAGCCTGTTCCAGCGCTCTGCCACCCTCAAAGTAAAGAAGTTCCTCCTCATGATTTGATAGAAGTTCTTAGGTTCCAGTTTGTACCCGTTACCTCTTGTCCTGGATCATCTTTGATGATCCAGGACAAGAGGTAACGGGCACCAATTGGAACGTAGGAACTTGAACTTGAACTGGAAGGTAGGAACTTGAACTTGAACATAGGATTATCCTTGATGATTCAGGATAGCTATGTGTCTGACCAGTCTGTCTTTCGAAGGAGGTCCTGGGCCAGCTCCAGCCATGCTGTGCTGAGCAGAGCCCCTGGCAGCAGCCCCACAGCTCACTCCCAGTGTGCCTGAATGGAAAAGGTACCAAAGTTGCTCCAACACTTTCTGAAAAACTCTATAGTGTTACCCCACAAGCGCAAAGCGACGGCAAAGCCCGTGAAATGACACCGGTGCTTCCAGAAAATGTCAAGCTTCCTGCCCAAGGGTGACATGCCATGCGGTGGGGTCAGGGCCACGTGCTGAGCACCCGGTGCGCTGGGGTTGCCCCAGCGGTTCCTGAGCAGCTCCTGCAGTGCTGCCGCCGGTACCGTTCTGGCGGCTGTAGTTGTTTAAAAAGCCGTTGTTGTTTCCGGCGTAATCTGACGGCAGTTTTCTCGGGCATTTGGGCCTCTTCTAATAAGTGTGCTGTGAGTACATCTGCAAGCATTCACCTGTCGAGGTCAAATGACTGGTGGTGCTCATCTGCCCCCGTGCTACTGCTGCTGCCTCCCGTGAATGCTCATGTGCCTGCGTGCCCCTGTACAGGCACAGATGCACGCGCGCAACACCTGATCCCGCATCCTAATTATTTTTCGCCCGGTTCTCGGAGTTGTTCTGCTTCCGGCTGATGAATGGGAAAGTGTAGTAGTGCTGTTTCATTTCACCAGCCTCTCAAGTGTGGAAATTATGGTAAATTTGAGAACAAGCCAGATTAGATTGATAGTTACACCTCCTCCTTTAATTAGCCAACCACAGGATCTGTGGAGGCAAAGGCCGGGGGGTGTGTCGGTGTATATAACGTGTATTGTCTATGTGAAAGATTAATCAAAAGGAGTTGCTTGAGGTGGGAAGGCTTTTCCGGAGAGGTTCCACATGTTGTCAGGTAGTCCCTCTGAATGGCAGCTTCCGGTTCGGTCCCTTAGCTTTCGGAAGTGACATTTAGTCTGATATGTGCCAGCCGTGCAATCTACCTAGCCCTGCAAAGTGCAAATATTAACCTAAATGCATATTAAGATACTGTGTGTTAGCTCCTGAACTGAAATAGAGAGCGGGTGTTCCAGCGGAGGCAAGCAAATCGTGTTGATTTAGAGTGGCTTGAGGATTTGGCCCATTACCGCTTCTTTATACACTTTTAAAAAGAAATGCCAACTCGATAGTTTAGGCTTTAACTGGAACATGGCAAGTAATTGTATGTTTTGGCGGACCCCTAGTAATGTTGCAGAATCTTTCTCAGAAGTTGTTCCATGGGATAGCCGATTCCTCAGGTAAGAGCTACTTGTTTGTTCAATCCTCCATCTTAGGCCTGCTCCTCAGGTGCATCCTCCTTCTCGCAGCGATTTCCTAGGAACAGATTTCGAAGAACAGCTCTGATCACAGAATCACAGATTGGTTAGGGTTGGAAAGGAGCTCTGGAGATCATCCAGTCCAACCCCCCTGCCAGAGCAGGGTCACCTTCAGCAGGTTGCACAGGATGACCTCCAGGCGGGTTTTGAATGTCTCTGGGGTGGGAGACTCTACCGCCTCCCTGGGCAGCCTGTTCCAGCGCTCTGCCACCCTCAAAGTAAAGAAGTTCCTCCTCATGCTTTGATAGAAGTTCCTAGGTTCCAGTTTGTACCCGTTACCTCTTGTCCTGGATCATCTTTGATGATCCAGGACAAGAGGTAACGGGCACCAATTGGAACGTAGGAACTTGAACTTGAACTGGAAGGTAGGAACTTGAACTTGAACATAGGATTATCCTTGATGATTCAGGATAGCTGTGTGTCTGACCAGTCTGTCTTTCGAAGGAGGTCCTGGGCCAGCTCCAGCCATGCTGTGCTGAGCAGAGCCCCTGGCAGCAGCCCCACACCTCACTCCCAGTGTGCCTGAATGGAAAAGGTACCAAAGTTGCTCCAACACTTTCTGAAAAACTCTATAGTGTTACCCCACAAGCGCAAAGCGACGGCAAAGCCCGTGAAATGTCACCGGTGCTTCCAGAAAATGTCAAGCTTCCTGCCCAAGGGTGACACGCCATGCGGTGGGGTCAGGGCCACGCGCTGAGCACCCGGTGCGCTGGGGTTGCCCCAGCGGTTCCTGAGCAGCTCCTGCAGTGCTGCCGCCGGTACCGTTCTGGCGGCTGTAGTTGTTTAAAAAGCCGTTGTTGTTTCCGGCGTAATCTGACGGCAGTTTTCTCGGGCATTTGGGCCTCTTCTAATAAGTGTGCTGTGAGTACATCTGCAAGCATTCACCTGTCGAGGTCAAATGACTGGTGGTGCTCATCTGCCCCCGTGCTACTGCTGCTGCCTCCCGTGAATGCTCATGTGCCTGCGTGCCCCTGTACAGGCACAGATGCACGCGCGCAACACCTGATCCCGCATCCTAATTATTTTTCGCCCGGTTCTCTGAGTTGTTCTGCTTCCGGCTGATGAATGGGAAAGTGTAGTAGTGCTGTTTCATTTCACCAGCCTCTCAAGTGTGGAAATTATGGTAAATTTGAGAACAAGCCAGATTAGATTGATAGTTACACCTCCTCCTTTAATTAGCCAACCACAGGATCTGTGGAGGCAAAGGCCGGGGGTGTGTGTCGGTGTATATAAGGTGTATTGTCTATGTGAAAGATTAATCAAAAGGAGTTGCTTGAGGTGGGAAGGCTTTTCCGGAGAGGTTCCACATGTTGTCAGGTAGTCCCTCTGAATGGCAGCTTCCGGTTCGGTCCCTTAGCTTTCGGAAGTGACATTTAGTCTGATATGTGCCAGCCGTGCAATCTACCTAGCCCTGCAAAGTGCAAATATTAACCTAAATGCATATTAAGATACTGTGTGTTAGCTCCTGAACTGAAATAGAGAGCGGGTGTTCCAGCGGAGGCAAGCAAATCGTGTTGATTTACAGTGGCTTGAGGATTTGGCCCATTACCGCTTCTTTATACACTTTTAAAACGAAATGCCAACTCGATAGTTTAGGCTTTAACTGGAACATGGCAAGTAATTGTATGTTTTGGCGGACCCCTAGTAATGTTGCAGAATCTTTCTCAGAAGTTGTTCCATGGGATAGCCGATTCCTCAGGTAAGAGCTACTTGTTTGTTCAATCCTCCATCTTAGGCCTGCTCCTCAGGTGCATCCTCCTTCTCGCAGCGATTTCCTAGGAACAGATTTCGAAGAACAGCTCTGATCACAGAATCACAGATTGGTTAGGGTTGGAAAGGAGCTCTGGAGATCATCCAGTCCAACCCCCCTGCCAGAGCAGGGTCACCTTCAGCAGGTTGCACAGGATGACCTCCAGGCGGGTTTTGAATGTCTCTGGGGTGGGAGACTCTACCGCCTCCCTGGGCAGCCTGTTCCAGCGCTCTGCCACCCTCAAAGTAAAGAAGTTCCTCCTCATGCTTTGATAGAAGTTCCTAGGTTCCAGTTTGTACCCGTTACCTCTTGTCCTGGATCATCTTTGATGATCCAGGACAAGAGGTAACGGGCACCAATTGGAACGTAGGAACTTGAACTTGAACTGGAACGTAGGAACTTGAACATAGGATTATCCTTGATGATTCAGGATAGCTGTGTGTCTGACCAGTCTGTCTTTCGAAGGAGGTCCTGGGCCAGCTCCAGCCATGCTGTGCTGAGCAGAGCCCCTGGCAGCAGCCCCACACCTCACTCCCAGTGTGCCTGAATGGAAAAGGTACCAAAGTTGCTCCAACACTTTCTGAAAAACTCTATAGTGTTACCCCACAAGCGCAAAGCGACGGCAAAGCCCGTGAAATGTCACCGGTGCTTCCAGAAAATGTCAAGCTTCCTGCCCAAGGGTGACATGCCATGCGGTGGGGTCAGGGCCACGCGCTGAGCACCCGGTGCGCTGGGGTTGCCCCAGCGGTTCCTGAGCAGCTCCTGCAGTGCTGCCGCCGGTACCGTTCTGGCGGCTGTAGTTGTTTAAAAAGCCGTTGTTGTTTCCGGCGTAATCTGACGGCAGTTTTCTCGGGCATTTGGGCCTCTTCTAATAAGTGTGCTGTGAGTACATCTGCAAGCATTCACCTGTCGAGGTCAAATGACTGGTGGTGCTCATCTGCCCCCGTGCTACTGCTGCTGCCTCCCGTGAATGCTCATGTGCCTGCGTGCCCCTGTACAGGCACAGATGCACGCGCGCAACACCTGATCCCGCATCCTAATTATTTTTCGCCCGGTTCTCTGAGTTGTTCTGCTTCCGGCTGATGAATGGGAAAGTGTAGTAGTGCTGTTTCATTTCACCAGCCTCTCAAGTGTGGAAATTATGGTAAATTTGAGAACAAGCGAGATTAGATTGATAGTTACACCTCCTCCTTTAATTAGCCAACCACAGGATCTGTGGAGGCAAAGGCCGGGGGGGTGTGTCGGTGTATATAACGTGTATTGTCTATGTGAAAGATGAATCAAAAGGAGTTGCTTGAGGTGGGAAGGCTTTTCCGGAGAGGTTCCACATGTTGTCAGGTAGTCCCTCTGAATGGCAGCTTCCGGTTCGGTCCCTTAGCTTTCGGAAGTGACATTTAGTCTGATATGTGCCAGCCGTGCAATCTACCTAGCCCTGCAAAGTGCAAATATTAACCTAAATGCATATTAAGATACTGTGTGTTAGCTCCTGAACTGAAATAGAGAGCGGGTGTTCCAGCGGAGGCAAGCAAATCGTGTTGATTTACAGTGGCTTGAGGATTTGGCCCATTACCGCTTCTTTATACACTTTTAAAACGAAATGCCAACTCGATAGTTTAGGCTTTAACTGGAACATGGCAAGTAATTGTATGTTTTGGCGGACCCCTAGTAATGTTGCAGAATCTTTCTCAGAAGTTGTTCCATGGGATAGCCGATTCCTCAGGTAAGAGCTACTTGTTTGTTCAATCCTCCATCTTAGGCCTGCTCCTCAGGTGCATCCTCCTTCTCGCAGCGATTTCCTAGGAACAGATTTCGAAGAACAGCTCTGATCACAGAATCACAGATTGGTTAGGGTTGGAAAGGAGCTCTGGAGATCATCCAGTCCAACCCCCCTGCCAGAGCAGGGTCACCTACAGCAGGTTGCACAGGATGACCTCCAGGCGGGTTTTGAATGTCTCTGGGGTGGGAGACTCTACCGCCTCCCTGGGCAGCCTGTTCCAGCGCTCTGCCACCCTCAAAGTAAAGAAGTTCCTCCTCATGCTTTGATAGAAGTTCCTAGGTTCCAGTTTGTACCCGTTACCTCTTGTCCTGGATCATCTTTGATGATCCAGGACAAGAGGTAACGGGCACCAATTGGAACGTAGGAACTTAAACTTGAACTGGAAGGTAGGAACTTGAACATAGGATTATCCTTGATGATTCAGGATAGCTGTGTGTCTGACCAGTCTGTCTTTCGAAGGAGGTCCTGGGCCAGCTCCAGCCATGCTGTGCTGAGCAGAGCCCCTGGCAGCAGCCCCACAGCTCACTCCCAGTGTGCCTGAATGGAAAAGGTACCAAAGTTGCTCCAACACTTTCTGAAAAACTCTACAGTGTTACCCCACAAGCGCAAAGCGACGGCAAAGCCCGTGAAATGACACCGGTGCTTCCAGAAAATGTCAAGCTTCCTGCCCAAGGGTGACATGCCATGCGGTGGGGTCAGGGCCACGCGCTGAGCACCCGGTGCGCTGGGGTTGCCCCAGCGGTTCCTGAGCAGCTCCTGCAGTGCTGCCGCCGGTACCGTTCTGGCGGCTGTAGTTGTTTAAAAAGCCGTTGTTGTTTCCGGCGTAATCTGACGGCAGTTTTCTCGGGCATTTGGGCCTCTTCTAATAAGTGTGCTGTGAGTACATCTGCAAGCATTCACCTGTCGAGGTCAAATGACTGGTGGTGCTCATCTGCCCCCGTGCTACTGCTGCTGCCTCCCGTGAATGCTCATGTGCCTGCGTGCCCCTGTACAGGCACAGATGCACGCGCGCAACACCTGATCCCGCATCCTAATTATTTTTCGCCCGGTTCTCTGAGTTGTTCTGCTTCCGGCTGATGAATGGGAAAGTGTAGTAGTGCTGTTTCATTTCACCAGGCTCTCAAGTGTGGAAATTATGGTAAATTTGAGAACAAGCCAGATTAGATTGATAGTTACACCTCCTCCTTTAATTAGCCAACCACAGGATCTGTGGAGGCAAAGGCCGGGGGGGTGTGTCGGTGTATATAAGGTGTATTGTCTATGTGAAAGATTAATCAAAAGGAGTTGCTTGAGGTGGGAAGGCTTTTCCGGAGAGGTTCCACATGTTGTCAGGTAGTCCCTCTGAATGGCAGCTTCCGGTTCGGTCCCTTAGCTTTCGGAAGTGACATTTAGTCTGATATGTGCCAGCCGTGCAATCTACCTAGCCCTGCAAAGTGCAAATATTAACCTAAATGCATATTAAGATACTGTGTGTTAGCTCCTGAACTGAAATAGAGAGCGGGTGTTCCAGCGGAGGCAAGCAAATCGTGTTGATTTACAGTGGCTTGCGGATTTGGCCCATTACCGCTTCTTTATACACTTTTAAAAAGAAATGCCAACTCGATAGTTTAGGCTTTAACTGGAACATGGCAAGTAATTCTGTGTTTTGGTGGACCCCTAGTAATGTTGCAGAATCTTTCTCAGAAGTTGTTCCATGGGATAGCCGATTCCTCAGGTAAGAGCTACTTGTTTGTTCAATCCTCCATCTTAGGCCTGCTCCTCAGGTGCATCCTCCTTCTCGCAGCGATTTCCTAGGAACAGATTTCGAAGAACAGCTCTGATCACAGAATCACAGATTGGTTAGGGTTGGAAAGGAGCTCTGGAGATCATCCAGTCCAACCCCCCTGCCAGAGCAGGGTCACCTACAGCAGGTTGCATAGGATGACCTCCAGGCGGGTTTTGAATGTCTCTGGGGTGGAAGACTCTACCGCCTCCCTGGGCAGCCTGTTCCAGCGCTCTGCCACCCTCAAAGTAAAGAAGTTCCTCCTCATGCTTTGATAGAAGTTCCTACGTTCCAGTTTGTACCCGTTACCTCTTGTCCTGGATCATCTTTGATGATCCAGGACAAGAGGTAACGGGCACCAATTGGAACGTAGGAACTTGAACTTGAACTGGAAGGTAGAAACTTGAACATAGGATTATCCTTGATGATTCAAGATAGCTGTGTGTCTGACCAGTCTGTCTTTCGAAGGAGGTCCTGGGCCAGCTCCAGCCATGCTGTGCTGAGCAGAGCCCCTGGCAGCAGCCCCACAGCTCACTCCCAGTGTGCCTGAATGGAAAAGGTACCAAAGTTGCTGCAACACTTTCTGAAAAACTCTATAGTGTTACCCCACAAGCGCAAAGCGACGGCAAAGCCCGTGAAATGACACCGGTGCTTCCAGAAAATGTCAAGCTTCCTGCCCAAGGGTGACATGCCATGCGGTGGGGTCAGGGCCACGCGCTGAGCACCCGGTGCGCTGGGGTTGCCCCAGCGGTTCCTGAGCAGCTCCTGCAGTGCTGCCGCCGGTACCGTTCTGGCGGCTGTAGTTGTTTAAAAAGCCGTTGTTGTTTCCGGCGTAATCTGACGGCAGTTTTCTCGGGCATTTGGGCCTCTTCTAATAAGTGTGCTGTGAGTACATCTGCAAGCATTCACCTGTCGAGGTCAAATGACTGGTGGTGCTCATCTGCCCCCGTGCTACTGCTGCTGCCTCCCGTGAATGCTCATGTGCCTGCGTGCCCCTGTACAGGCACAGATGCACGCGCGCAACACCTGATCCCGCATCCTAATTATTTTTCGCCCGGTTCTCTGAGTTGTTCTGCTTCCGGCTGATGAATGGGAAAGTGTAGTAGTGCTGTTTCATTTCACCAGCCTCTCAAGTGTGGAAATTATGGTAAATTTGAGAACAAGCCAGATTAGATTGATAGTTACACCTCCTCCTTTAATTAGCCAACCACAGGATCTGTGGAGGCAAAGGCCGGGGGGGTGTGTCGGTGTATATAACGTGTATTGTCTATGTGAAAGATTAATCAAAAGGAGTTGCTTGAGGTGGGAAGGCTTTTCCGGAGAGGTTCCACATGTTGTCAGGTAGTCCCTCTGAATGGCAGCTTCCGGTTCGGTCCCTTAGCTTTCGGAAGTGACATTTAGTCTGATATGTGCCAGCCGTGCAATCTACCTAGCCCTGCAAAGTGCAAATATTAACCTAAATGCATATTAAGATACTGTGTGTTAGCTCCTGAACTGAAATAGAGAGCGGGTGTTCCAGCGGAGGCAAGCAAATCGTGTTGATTTACAGTGGCTGGCGGATTTGGCCCATTACCGCTTCTTTATACACTTTTAAAAAGAAATGCCAACTCGATAGTTTAGGCTTTAACTGGAACATGGCAAGCAATTCTGTGTTTTGGCGGACCCCTAGTAATGTTGCAGAATCTTTCTCAGAAGTTGTTCCATGGGATAGCCGATTCCTCAGGTAAGAGCTACTTGTTTGTTCAATCCTCCATCTTAGGCCTGCTCCTCAGGTGCATCCTCCTTCTCGCAGCGATTTCCTAGGAACAGATTTCGAAGAACAGCTCTGATCACAGAACCACAGATTGGTTAGGGTTGAAAGGAGCTCTGGAGATCATCCAGTCCAACCCCCCTGCCAGAGCAGGGTCACCTACAGCAGGTTGCACAGGATGACCTCCAGGCGGGTTTTTAATGTCTCTGGGGTCGGAGACTCTACCGCCTCCCCGGGCAGCCTGTTCCAGCGCTCTGCCACCCTCAAAGTAAAGAAGTTCCTCCTCATGCTTTGATAGAAGTTCCTACGTTCCAGTTTGTACCCGTTACCTCTTGTCCTGGATCATCTTTGATGATCCAGGACAAGAGGTAACGGGCACCAATTGGAACGTAGGAACTTGAACTTGAACTGGAACGTAGGAACTTGAACTTGAACATAGGATTATCCTTGATGATTCAGGATAGCTGTGTGTCTGACCAGTCTGTCTTTCGAAGGAGGTCCTGGGCCAGCTCCAGCCATGCTGTGCTGAGCAGAGCCCCTGGCAGCAGCCCCACAGCTCACTCCCAGTGTGCCTGAATGGAAAAGGTACCAAAGTTGCTCCAACACTTTCTGAAAAACTCTATAGTGTTACCCCACAAGCGCAAAGCGACGGCAAAGCCCGTGACATGACACCGGTGCTTCCAGAAAATGTCAAGCTTCCTGCCCAAGGGTGACATGCCATGCGGTGGGGTCAGGGCCACGCGCTGAGCACCCGGTGCGCTGGGGTTGCCCCAGCGGTTCCTGAGCAGCTCCTGCAGTGCTGCCGCCGGTACCGTTCTGGCGGCTGTAGTTGTTTAAAAAGCCGTTGTTGTTTCCGGCGTAATCTGACGGCAGTTTTCTCGGGCATTTGGGCCTCTTCTAATAAGTGTGCTGTGAGTACATCTGCAAGCATTCACCTGTCGAGGTCAAATGACTGGTGGTGCTCATCTGCCCCCGTGCTACTGCTGCTGCCTCCCGTGAATGCTCATGTGCCTGCGTGCCCCTGTACAGGCACAGATGCACGCGCGCAACACCTGATCCCGCATCCTAATTATTTTTCGCCCGGTTCTCGGAGTTGTTCTGCTTCCGGCTGATGAATGGGAAAGTGTAGTAGTGCTGTTTCATTTCACCAGCCTCTCAAGTGTGGAAATTATGGTAAATTTGAGAACAAGCCAGATTAGATTGATAGTTACACCTCCTCCTTTAATTAGCCAACCACAGGATCTGTGGAGGCAAAGGCCGGGGGGGTGTGTCGGTGTATATAACGTGTATTGTCTATGTGAAAGATTAATCAAAAGGAGTTGCTTGAGGTGGGAAGGCTTTTCCGGAGAGGTTCCACATGTTGTCAGGTAGTCCCTCTGAATGGCAGCTTCCGGTTCGGTCCCTTAGCTTTCGGAAGTGACATTTAGTCTGATATGTGCCAGCCGTGCAATCTACCTAGCCCTGCAAAGTGCAAATATTAACCTAAATGCATATTAAGATACTGTGTGTTAGCTCCTGAACTGAAATAGAGAGCGGGTGTTCCAGCGGAGGCAAGCAAATCGTGTTGATTTAGAGTGGCTTGCGGATTTGGCCCATTACCGCTTCTTTATACACTTTTAAAAAGAAATGCCAACTCGATAGTTTAGGCTTTAACTGGAACATGGCAAGTAATTGTATGTTTTGGCGGACCCCTAGTAATGTTGCAGAATCTTTCTCAGAAGTTGTTCCATGGGATAGCCGATTCCTCAGGTAAGAGCTACTTGTTTGTTCAATCCTCCATCTTAGGCCTGCTCCTCAGGTGCATCCTCCTTCTCGCAGCGATTTCCTAGGAACAGATTTCGAAGAACAGCTCTGATCACAGAATCACAGATTGGTTAGGGTTGGAAAGGAGCTCTGGAGATCATCCAGCCCAACCCCCCTGCCAGAGCAGGGTCACCTACAGCAGGTTGCACAGGATGACCTCCAGGCGGGTTTTGAATGTCTCTGGGGTGGAAGACTCTACCGCCTCCCTGGGCAGCCTGTTCCAGCGCTCTGCCACCCTCAAAGTAAAGAAGTTCCTCCTCATGCTTTGATAGAAGTTCCTAGGTTCCAGTTTGTACCCGTTACCTCTTGTCCTGGATCATCTTTGATGATCCAGGACAAGAGGTAACGGGCACCAATTGGAACGTAGGAACTTGAACTTGAACTGGAAGGTAGAAACTTGAACATAGGATTATCCTTGATGATTCAGGATAGCTGTGTGTCTGACCAGTCTGTCTTTCGAAGGAGGTCCTGGGCCAGCTCCAGCCATGCTGTGCTGAGCAGAGCCCCTGGCAGCAGCCCCACAGCTCACTCCCAGTGTGCCTGAATGGAAAAGGTACCAAAGTTGCTGCAACACTTTCTGAAAAAATCTATAGTGTTACCCCACAAGCGCAAAGCGACGGCAAAGCCCGTGAAATGACACCGGTGCTTCCAGAAAATGTCAAGCTTCCTGCCCAAGGGTGACATGCCATGCGGTGGGGTCAGGGCCACGCGCTGAGCACCCGGTGCGCTGGGGTTGCCCCAGCGGTTCCTGAGCAGCTCCTGCAGTGCTGCCGCCGGTACCGTTCTGGCGGCTGTAGTTGTTTAAAAAGCCGTTGTTGTTTCCGGCGTAATCTGACGGCAGTTTTCTCGGGCATTTGGGCCTCTTCTAATAAGTGTGCTGTGAGTACATCTGCAAGCATTCACCTGTCGAGGTCAAATGACTGGTGGTGCTCATCTCCCCCCGTGCTACTGCTGCTGCCTCCCGTGAATGCTCATGTGCCTGCGTGCCCCTGTACAGGCACAGATGCACGCGCGCAACACCTGATCCCGCATCCTAATTATTTTTCGCCCGGTTCTCGGAGTTGTTCTGCTTCCGGCTGATGAATGGGAAAGTGTAGTAGTGCTGTTTCATTTCACCAGCCTCTCAAGTGTGGAAATTATGGTAAATTTGAGAACAAGCCAGATTAGATTGATAGTTACACCTCCTCCTTTAATTAGCCAACCACAGGATCTGTGGAGGCAAAGGCCGGGGGGGTGTGTCGGTGTATATAACGTGTATTGTCTATGTGAAAGATTAATCAAAAGGAGTTGCTTGAGGTGGGAAGGCTTTTCCGGAGAGGTTCCACATGTTGTCAGGTAGTCCCTCTGAATGGCAGCTTCCGGTTCGGTCCCTTAGCTTTCGGAAGTGACATTTAGTCTGATATGTGCCAGCCGTGCAATCTACCTAGCCCTGCAAAGTGCAAATATTAACATAAATGCATATTAAGATACTGTGTGTTAGCTCCTGAACTGCAATAGAGAGCGGGTGTTCCAGCGGAGGCAAGCAAATCGTGTTGATTTACAGTGGCTTGAGGATTTGGCCCATTACCGCTTCTTTATACACTTTTAAAAAGAAATGCCAACTCGATAGTTTAGGCTTTAACTGGAACATGGCAAGTAATTGTATGTTTTGGCGGACCCCTAGTAATGTTGCAGAATCTTTCTCAGAAGTTGTTCCATGGGATAGCCGATTCCTCAGGTAAGAGCTACTTGTTTGTTCAATCCTCCATCTTAGGCCTGCTCCTCAGGTGCATCCTCCTTCTCGCAGCGATTTCCTAGGAACAGATTTCGAAGAACAGCTCTGATCACAGAATCACAGATTGGTTAGGGTTGGAAAGGAGCTCTGGAGATCATCCAGCCCAACCCCCCTGCCAGAGCAGGGTCACCTACAGCAGGTTGCACAGGATGACCTCCAGGCGGGTTTTGAATGTCTCTGGGGTGGGAGACTCTACCGCCTCCCTGGGCAGCCTGTTCCAGCGCTCTGCCACCCTCAAAGTAAAGAAGTTCCTCCTCATGCTTTGATAGAAGTTCCTAGGTTCCAGTTTGTACCCGTTACCTCTTGTCCTGGATCATCTTTGATGATCCAGGACAAGAGGTAACGGGCACCAATTGGAACGTAGGAACTTGAACTTGAACTGGAACGTAGGAACTTGAACTTGAACATAGGATTATCCTTGATGATTCAGGATAGCTGTGTGTCTGACCAGTCTGTCTTTCGAAGGAGGTCCTGGGCCAGCTCCAGCTATGCTGTGCTGAGCAGAGCCCCTGGCAGCAGCCCCACAGCTCACTCCCAGTGTGCCTGAATGGAAAAGGTACCAAAGTTGCTCCAACACTTTCTGAAAAACTCTATAGTGTTACCCCACAAGCGCAAAGCAACGGCAAAGCCCGTGAAATGACACCGGTGCTTCCAGAAAATGTCAAGCTTCCTGCCCAAGGGTGACATGCCATGCGGTGGGGTCAGGGCCACGCGCTGAGCACCCGGTGCGCTGGGGTTGCCCCAGCGGTTCCTGAGCAGCTCCTGCAGTGCTGCCGCCGGTACCGTTCTGGCGGCTGTAGTTGTTTAAAAAGCCGTTGTTGTTTCCGGCGTAATCTGACGGCAGTTTTCTCGGGCATTTGGGCCTCTTCTAATAAGTGTGCTGTGACTACATCTGCAAGCATTCACCTGTCGAGGTCAAATGACTGGTGGTGCTCATCTGCCCCCTTGCTACTGCTGCTGCCTCCCGTGAATGCTCATGTGCCTGCGTGCCCCTGTACAGGCACAGATGCACGCGCGCAACACCTGATCCCGCATCCTAATTATTTTTCGCCCGGTTCTCGGAGTTGTTCTGCTTCCGGCTGATGAATGGGAAAGTGTAGTAGTGCTGTTTCATTTCACCAGCCTCTCAAGTGTGGAAATTATGGTAAATTTGAGAACAAGCCAGATTAGATTGATAGTTACACCTCCTCCTTTAATTAGCCAACCACAGGATCTGTGGAGGCAAAGGCCGGGGGGGTGTGTCGGTGTATATAACGTGTATTGTCTATGTGAAAGATTAATCAAAAGGAGTTGCTTGAGGTGGGAAGGCTTTTCCGGAGAGGTTCCACATGTTGTCAGGTAGTCCCTCTGAATGGCAGCTTCCGGTTCAGTCCCTTAGCTTTCGGAAGTGACATTTAGTCTGATATGTGCCAGCCGTGCAATCTACCTAGCCCTGCAAAGTGCAAATATTAACCTAAATGCATATTAAGATACTGTGTGTTAGCTCCTGAACTGAAATAGAGAGCGGGTGTTCCAGCGGAGGCAAGCAAATCGTGTTGATTTAGAGTGGCTTGAGGATTTGGCCCATTACCGCTTCTTTATACACTTTTAAAAAGAAATGCCAACTCGATAGTTTAGGCTTTAACTGGAACATGGCAAGTAATTGTATGTTTTGGCGGACCCCTAGTAATGTTGCAGAATCTTTCTCAGAAGTTGTTCCATGGGATAGCCGATTCCTCAGGTAAGAGCTACTTGTTTGTTCAATCCTCCATCTTAGGCCTGCTCCTCAGGTGCATCCTCCTTCTCGCAGCGATTTCCTAGGAACAGATTTCGAAGAACAGCTCTGATCACAGAATCACAGATTGGTTAGGGTTGGAAAGGACCTCTGGAGATCATGTAGTGCAACCCCCCTGCCAGAGCAGGGTCACCTACAGCAGGTTGCACAGGATGACCTCCAGGCGGGTTTTGAATGTTTCTGGGGTGGGAGACTCTACCGCCTCCCTGGGCAGCCTGTTCCAGCGCTCTGCCACCCTCAAAGTAAAGAAGTTCCTCCTCATGCTTTGATAGAAGTTCCTAGGTTCCAGTTTGTACCCGTTACCTCTTGTCCTGGATCATCTTTGATGATCCAGGACAAGAGGTAACGGGCACCAATTGGAACGTAGGAACTTGAACTTGAACTTGAAGGTAGGAACTTGAACTTGAACATAGGATTATCCTTGATGATTCAGGATAGCTGTGTGTCTGACCAGTCTGTCTTTCGAAGGAGGTCCTGGGCCAGCTCCAGCCATGCTGTGTTGAGCAGAGCCCCTGGCAGCAGCCCCACAGCTCACTCCCAGTGTGCCTGAATGGAAAAGGTACCAAAGTTGCTCCAACACTTTCTGAAAAACTCTATAGTGTTACCCCACAAGCGCAAAGCGACGGCAAAGCCCGTGAAATGACACCGGTGCTTCCAGAAAATGTCAAGCTTCCTGCCCAAGGGTGACATGCCATGCGGTGGGGTCAGGGCCACGCGCTGAGCACCCGGTGCGCTGGGGTTGCCCCAGCGGTTCCTCAGCAGTTCCTGCAGTGCGGCTGCCGGTACCGTTCTGGCGGCTGTAGTTGTTTAAAAAGCCGTTGTTGTTTCCGGCGTAATCTGACGGCAGTTTTCTCGGGCATTTGGGCCTCTTCTAATAAGTGTGCTGTGAGTACATCTGCAAGCATTCACCTGTCGAGGTCAAATGACTGGTGGTGCTCATCTCCCCCCGTGCTACTGCTGCTGCCTCCTGTGAATGCTCATGTGCCTGCGTGCCCCTGTACAGGCACAGATGCACGCGCGCAACACCTGATCCCGCATCCTAATTACTTTTCGCCCGGTTCTCGGAGTTGTTCTGCTTCCGGCTGATGAATGGGAAAGTGTAGTAGTGCTGTTTCATTTCACCAGCCTCTCAAGTGTGGAAATTATGGTAAATTTGAGAACAAGCCAGATTAGATTGATAGTTACACCTCCTCCTTTAATTAGCCAACCACAGGATCTGTGGAGGCAAAGGCCGGGGGGGTGTGTCGGTGTATATAACGTGTATTGTCTATGTGAAAGATTAATCAAAAGGAGTTGCTTGAGGTGGGAAGGCTTTTCCGGAGAGGTTCCACATGTTGTCAGGTAGTCCCTCTGAATGGCAGCTTCCGGTTCGGTCCCTTAGCTTTCGGAAGTGACATTTAGTCTGATATGTGCCAGCCGTGCAATCTACCTAGCCCTGCAAAGTGCAAATATTAACCTAAATGCATATTAAGATAGTGTGTGTTAGCTCCTGAACTGAAATAGAGAGCGGGTGTTCCAGCGGAGGCAAGCAAATCGTGTTGATTTACAGTGGCTTGAGGATTTGGCCCATTACCGCTTCTTTATACACTTTTAAAAAGAAATGCCAACTCGATAGTTTAGGCTTTAACTGGAACATGGCAAGTAATTGTATGTTTTGGCGGACCCCTAGTAATGTTGCAGAATCTTTCTCAGAAGTTGTTCCATGGGATAGCCGATTCCTCAGGTAAGAGCTACTTGTTTGTTCAATCCTCCATCTTAGGCCTGCTCCTCAGGTGCATCCTCCTTCTCGCAGCGATTTCCTAGGAACAGATTTCGAAGGACAGCTCTGATCACAGAATCACAGATTGGTTAGGGTTGGAAAGGAGCTCTGGAGATCATCCAGTCCAACCCCCCTGCCAGAGCAGGGTCACCTACAGCAGGTTGCACAGGATGACCTCCAGGCGGGTTATGAATGTCTCTGGGGTCGGAGACTCTACTGCCTCCCTGGGCAGCCTGTTCCAGCGCTCTGCCACCCTCAAAGTAAAGAAGTTCCTCCTCATGCTTTGATAGAAGTTCCTAGGTTCCAGTTTGTACCCGTTACCTCTTGTCCTGGATCATCTTTGATGATCCAGGACAAGAGGTAACGGGCACCAATTGGAACGTAGGAACTTGAACTTGAACTGGAACGTAGGAACTTGAACATAGGATTATCCTTGATGATTCAGGATAGCTGTGTGTCTGACCAGTCTGTCTTTCGAAGGAGGTCCTGGACCAGCTCCAGCCATGCTGTGCTGAGCAGAGCCCCTGGCAGCAGCCCCACAGCTCACTCCCAGTGTGCCTGAATGGAAAAGGTACCAAAGTTGCTCCAACACTTTCTGAAAAACTCTATAGTGTTACCCCACAAGCGCAAAGCGACGGCAAAGCCCGTGAAATGACACCGGTGCTTCCAGAAAATGTCAAGCTTCCTGCCCAAGGGTGACATGCCATGCGGTGGGGTCAGGGCCACGCGCTGAGCACCCGGTGCGCTGGGGTTGCCCCAGCGGTTCCTGAGCAGCTCCTGCAGTGCTGCCGCCGGTACCGTTCTGGCGGCTGTAGTTGTTTAAAAAGCCGTTGTTGTTTCCGGCGTAATCTGACGGCAGTTTTCTCGGGCATTTGGGCCTCTTCTAATAAGTGTGCTGTGAGTACATCTGCAAGCATTCACCTGTCGAGGTCAAATGACTGGTGGTGCTCATCTGCCCCCGTGCTACTGCTGCTGCCTCCCGTGAATGCTCATGTGCCTGCGTGCCCCTGTACAGGCACAGATGCACGCGCGCAACACCTGATCCCGCATCCTAATTATTTTTCGCCCGGTTCTCGGAGTTGTTCTGCTTCCGGCTGATGAATGGGAAAGTGTAGTAGTGCTGTTTCATTTCACCAGCCTCTCAAGTGTGGAAATTATGGTAAATTTGAGAACAAGACAGATTAGATTGATAGTTACACCTCCTCCTTTAATTAGCCAACCACAGGATCTGTGGAGGCAAAGGCCGGGGGGCGTGTCGGTGGGGGGGCATACGATTTTACCATGGCGAGATTGCTGGAGGTTCTTTCTTGTCTGTTCTTTCTTGTCTTGTAAATTGGTATGAGGTTCTGCCAGTCTTCCTCACGTAGCACAATCGCTCTTGATTTCTGGAGGTTGCTCACAGGGTAAGCTAATGTTTAACATCAATAAGGGTTACCGAATCTTGTCCTTGAGAAGCAGGAGTCTGGAAGCTGTTGTCAATCCAACTGCTGTATTCCTGACCAGCAAGCCCGCTCGATTCAGGGTTAATTAACTGATTACTTAGAGCGGAAGTGTTGTGGAAGAGCCCGATCATTACCATTTCTATTCATTCTAATATGATGGATTTCAACTCCCCCTCCCTCACGCCTTCCAGAGAGTGATCTGGTGAAGGAGGATGACAAGTCTTTGTGAAACCATCTCGAGTTCTCCCAGATACTCGTAGTTGAAGTTGTCTAGCGGTGCGAGATTAGACACCGTGTGAAAGGCAATACTGCACAGATTCTTTATTCCAGACCATTTTGTAAGTTCGCATGATACAAAACCTCACGGTTACTGGGCAGCTCTCCCACTTTTCACGTCAACCTTTGCTACCTCGCCTGCTGCAACGTGCAGGAAAGAAACATTGATTTGAATTGCGCCGTGGTGCCGTGCATCTTAATGACACTCTGGAGTGACTGGCAGTGTGTCTGGGTCCTGGGGTTGGACCCGGTCTAGCTGCCAGGAGGCAACATTGCAGAGAGGGGCTACAGCTGTGGTCTCTGAAGGGACCTGGCTACTCTATGTAGGCCTTCTCTCCCTGCGTCTCAGAGTGCTTGAAGATGCTAATTGGTTCACATTTTCCTCTGTTCGTTAAGGTATTCTGTCCTTAAAAATTCAGCTTTTTAAAATAGTAACGTGTATTGTCTATGTGAAAGATTAATCAAAAGGAGTTGCTTGAGGTGGGAAGGCTTTTCCGGAGAGGTTCCACATGTTGTCAGGTAGTCCCTCTGAATGGCAGCTTCCGGTTCGGTCCCTTAGCTTTCGGAAGTGACATTTAGTCTGATATGTGCCAGCCGTGCAATCTACCTAGCCCCGCAAAGTGCAAATATTAACATAAATGCATATTAAGATACTGTGTGTTAGCTCCTGAACTGAAATAGAGAGCGGGTGTTCCAGCGGAGGCAAGCAAATCGTGTTGATTTACAGTGGCTTGCGGATTTGGCCCATTACCGCTTCTTTATACACTTTTAAAAAGAAATGCCAACTCGATAGTTTAGGCTTTAACTGGAACATGGCAAGTAATTGTATGTTTTGGCGGACCCCTAGTAATGTTGCAGAATCTTTCTCAGAAGTTGTTCCATGGGATAGCCGATTCCTCAGGTAAGAGCTACTTGTTTGTTCAATCCTCCATCTTAGGCCTGCTCCTCAGGTGCATCCTCCTTCTCGCAGCGATTTCCTAGGAACAGATTTCGAAGAACAGCTCTGATCACAGAATCACAGATTGGTTAGGGTTGGAAAGGAGCTCTGGAGATCATCCAGCCCAACCCCCCTGCCAGAGCAGGGTCACCTACAGCAGGTTGCACAGGATGACCTCCAGGCGGGTTTTGAATGTCTCTGGGGTGGGAGACTCTACCGCCTCCCTGGGCAGCCTGTTCCAGCGCTCTGCCACCCTCAAAGTAAAGAAGTTCCTCCTCATGCTTTGATAGAAGTTCCTAGGTTCCAGTTTGTACCCGTTACCTCTTGTCCTGGATCATCTTTGATGATCCAGGACAAGAGGTAACGGGCACCAATTGGAACGTAGGAACTTGAACTTGAACTGGAACGTAGGAACTTGAACTTGAACATAGGATTATCCTTGATGATTCAGGATAGCTGTGTGTCTGACCAGTCTGTCTTTCGAAGGAGGTCCTGGGCCAGCTCCAGCCATGCTGTGCTGAGCAGAGCCCCTGGCAGCAGCCCCACAGCTCACTCCCAGTGTGCCTGAATGGAAAAGGTACCAAAGTTGCTCCAACACTTTCTGAAAAACTCTATAGTGTTACCCCACAAGCGCAAAGCGACGGCAAAGCCCGTGAAATGACACCGGTGCTTCCAGAAAATGTCAAGCTTCCTGCCCAAGGGTGACATGCCATGCGGTGGGGTCAGGGCCACGCGCTGAGCACCCGGTGCGCTGGGGTTGCCCCAGCGGTTCCTGAGCAGCTCCTGCAGTGCTGCCGCCGGTACCGTTCTGGCAGCTGTAGTTGTTTAAAAAGCCGTTGTTGTTTCCGGCGTAATCTGACGGCAGTTTTCTCGGGCATTTGGGCCTCTTCTAATAAGTGTGCTGTGAGTACATCTGCAAGCATTCACCTGTCAAGGTCAAATGACTGGTGGTGCTCATCTCCCCCCGTGCTACTGCTGCTGCTGCCTCCCGTGAATGCTCATGTGCCTGCGTACCCCTGTACAGGCACAGAAGCATGCGTGCAACACCTGATCCCGCATCCTAATTATTTTTCGCCCGGTTCTCGGAGTTGTTCTGCTTCCGGCTGATGAATGGGAAAGTGTAGTAGTGCTGTTTCATTTCACCAGCCTCTCAAGTGTGGAAATTATGGTAAATTTGAGAACAAGCCAGATTAGATTGATAGTTACACCTCCTCCTTTAATTAGCCAACCACAGGATCTGTGGAGGCAAAGGCCGGGGGTGTGTGTCGGTGTATATAACGTGTATTGTCTATGTGAAAGATTAATCAAAAGGAGTTGCTTGAGGTGGGAAGGCTTTTCCGGAGAGGTTCCACATGTTGTCAGGTAGTCCCTCTGAATGGCAGCTTCCGGTTCGGTCCCTTAGCTTTCGGAAGTGACATTTAGTCTGATATGTGCCAGCCGTGCAATCTACCTAGCCCTGCAAAGTGCAAATATTAACCTAAATGCATATTAAGATACTGTGTGTTAGCTCCTGAACTGAAATAGAGAGCGGGTGTTCCAGCGGAGGCAAGCAAATCGTGTTGATTTACAGTGGCTTGAGGATTTGGCCCATTACCGCTTCTTTATACACTTCTAAAAAGAAATGCCAACTCGATAGTTTAGGCTTTAACTGGAACATGGCAAGTAATTGTATGTTTTGGCGGACCCCTAGTAATGTTGCAGAATCTTTCTCAGAAGTTGTTCCATGGGATAGCCGATTCCTCAGGTAAGAGCTACTTGTTTGTTCAATCCTCCATCTTAGGCCTGCTCCTCAGGTGCATCCTCCTTCTCACAGCGATTTCCTAGGAACAGATTTCGAAGAACAGCTCTGATCACAGAATCACAGATTGGTTAGGGTTGGAAAGGACCTCTGGAGATCATCCAGCCCAACCCCCCTGCCAGAGCAGGGTCACCTACAGCAGGTTGCACAGGATGACCTCCAGGCGGGTTTTGAATGTTTCTGGGGTGGGAGACTCTACCGCCTCCCTGGGCAGCCTGTTCCAGCGCTCTGCCACCCTCAAAGTAAAGAAGTTCCTCCTCATGCTTTGATAGAAGTTCCTAGGTTCCAGTTTGTACCCGTTACCTCTTGTCCTGGATCATCTTTGATGATCCAGGACAAGAGGTAACGGGCACCAATTGGAACGTAGGAACTTGAACTTGAACTGGAAAGTAGGAACTTGAACATAGGATTATCCTTGATGATTCAGGATAGCTGTGTGTCTGACCAGTCTGTCTTTCGAAGGAGGTCCTGGACCAGCTCCAGCCATGCTGTGCTGAGCAGAGCCCCTGGCAGCAGCCCCACAGCTCACTCCCAGTGTGCCTGAATGGAAAAGGTACCAAAGTTGCTCCAACACTTTCTGAAAAACTCTATAGTGTTACCCCACAAGCGCAAAGCGACGGCAAAGCCCGTGAAATGACACCGGTGCTTCCAGAAAATGTCAAGCTTCCTGCCCAAGGGTGACATGCCATGCGGTGGGGTCAGGGCCACGCGCTGAGCACCCGGTGCGCTGGGGTTGCCCCAGCGGTTCCTGAGCAGCTCCTGCAGTGCTGCCGCCGGTACCGTTCTGGCGGCTGTAGTTGTTTAAAAAGCCGTTGTTGTTTCCGGCGTAATCTGACGGCAGTTTTCTCGGGCATTTGGGCCTCTTCTAATAAGTGTGCTGTGAGTACATCTGCAAGCATTCACCTGTCGAGGTCAAATGACTGGTGGTGCTCATCTGCCCCCGTGCTACTGCTGCTGCCTCCCGTGAATGCTCATGTGCCTGCGTGCCCCTGTACAGGCACAGATGCACGCGCGCAACACCTGATCCCGCATCCTAATTATTTTTCGCCCGGTTCTCTGAGTTGTTCTGCTTCCGGCTGATGAATGGGAAAGTGTAGTAGTGCTGTTTCATTTCACCAGCCTCTCAAGTGTGGAAATTATGGTAAATTTGAGAACAAGCCAGATTAGATTGATAGTTACACCTCCTCCTTTAATTAGCCAACCACAGGATCTGTGTAGGCAAAGGCCGGGGGGGTGTGTCGGTGTATATAACGTGTATTGTCTATGTGAAAGATTAATCAAAAGGAGTTGCTTGAGGTGGGAAGGCTTTTCCGGAGAGGTTCCACATGTTGTCAGGTAGTCCCTCTGAATGGCAGCTTCCGGTCCGGTCCCTTAGCTTTCGGAAGTGACATTTAGTCTGATATGTGCCAGCCATGCAATCTACCTAGCCCTGCAAAGTGCAAATATTAACCTAAATGCATATTAAGATAGTGTGTGTTAGCTCCTGAACTGCAATAGAGAGCGGGTGTTCCAGCGGAGGCAAGCAAATCGTGTTGATTTACAGTGGCTTGAGGATTTGGCCCATTACCGCTTCTTTATACACTTTTAAAAAGAAATGCCAACTCGATAGTTTAGGCTTTAACTGGAACATGGCAAGTAATTGTATGTTTTGGCGGACCCCTAGTAATGTTGCAGAATCTTTCTCAGAAGTTGTTCCATGGGATAGCCGATTCCTCAGGTAAGAGCTACTTGTTTGTTCAATCCTCCATCTTAGGCCTGCTCCTCAGGTGCATCCTCCTTCTCGCAGCGATTTCCTAGGAACAGATTTCAAAAAACAGCTCTGATCACAGAATCACAGATTGGTTAGGGTTGGAAAGGACCTCTGGAGATCATCCAGCCCAACCCCCCTGCCAGAGCAGGGTCACCTACAGCAGGTTGCACAGGATGACCTCCAGGCGGGTTTTGAATGTTTCTGGGGTGGGAGACTCTACCGCCTCCCTGGGCAGCCTGTTCCAGCGCTCTGCCACCCTCAAAGTAAAGAAGTTCCTCCTCATGCTTTGATAGAAGTTCCTACGTTCCAGTTTGTACCCGTTACCTCTTGTCCTGGATCATCTTTGATGATCCAGGACAAGAGGTAACGGGCACCAATTGGAACGTAGGAACTTGAACTTGAACTGGAACGTAGGAACTTGAACATAGGATTATCCTTGATGATTCAGGATAGCTGTGTGTCTGACCAGTCTGTCTTTCGAAGGAGGTCCTGGGCCAGCTCCAGCCATGCTGTGTTGAGCAGAGCCCCTGGCAGCAGCCCCACAGCTCACTCCCAGTGTGCCTGAATGGAAAAGGTACCAAAGTTGCTCCAACACTTTCTGAAAAACTCTATAGTGTTACCCCACAAGCGCAAAGCGACGGCAAAGCCCGTGAAATGACACCGGTGCTTCCAGAAAATGTCAAGCTTCCTGCCCAAGGGTGACATGCCATGCGGTGGGGTCAGGGCCACGCGCTGAGCACCCGGTGCGCTGGGGTTGCCCCAGCGGTTCCTGAGCAGCTCCTGCAGTGCTGCCGCCGGTACCGTTCTGGCGGCTGTAGTTGTTTAAAAAGCCGTTGTTGTTTCCGGCGTAATCTGACGGCAGTTTTCTCGGGCATTTGGGCCTCTTCTAATAAGTGTGCTGTGAGTACATCTGCAAGCATTCACCTGTCGAGGTCAAATGACTGGTGGTGCTCATCTGCCCCCGTGCTACTGCTGCTGCCTCCCGTGAATGCTCATGTGCCTGCGTGCCCCTGTACAGGCACAGATGCACGCGCGCAACACCTGATCCCGCATCCTAATTATTTTTCGCCCGGTTCTCTGAGTTGTTCTGCTTCCGGCTGATGAATGGGAAAGTGTAGTAGTGCTGTTTCATTTCACCAGCCTCTCAAGTGTGGAAATTATGGTAAATTTGGGAACAAGCCAGATTAGATTGATAGTTACACCTCCTCCTTTAATTAGCCAACCACAGGATCTGTGGAGGCAAAGGCCGGGGGGGTGTGTCGGTGTATATAACGTGTATTGTCTATGTGAAAGATTAATCAAAAGGAGTTGCTTGAGGTGGGAAGGCTTTTCCGGAGAGGTTCCACATGTTGTCAGGTAGTCCCTCTGAATGGCAGCTTCCGGTTCGGTCCCTTAGCTTTCAGAAGTGACATTTAGTCTGATATGTGCCAGCCGTGCAATCTACCTAGCCCTGCAAAGTGCAAATATTAACATAAATGCATATTAAGATACTGTGTGTTAGCTCCTGAACTGCAATAGAGAGCGGGTGTTCCAGCGGAGGCAAGCAAATCGTGTTGATTTACAGTGGCTTGAGGATTTGGCCCATTACCGCTTCTTTATACACTTTTAAAAAGAAATGCCAACTCGATAGTTTAGGCTTTAACTGGAACATGGCAAGTAATTGTATGTTTTGGCGGACCCCTAGTAATGTTGCAGAATCTTTCTCAGAAGTTGTTCCATGGGATAGCCGATTCCTCAGGTAAGAGCTACTTGTTTGTTCAATCCTCCATCTTAGGCCTGCTCCTCAGGTGCATCCTCCTTCTCGCAGCGATTTCCTAGGAACAGATTTCGAAGAACAGCTCTGATCACAGAATCACAGATTGGTTAGGGTTGGAAAGGAGCTCTGGAGATCATCCAGTCCAACCCCCCTGCCAGAGCAGGGTCACCTACAGCAGGTTGCACAGGATGACCTCCAGGCGGGTTTTGAATGTTTCTGGGGTGGGAGACTCTACCGCCTCCCTGGGCAGCCTGTTCCAGCGCTCTGCCACCCTCAAAGTAAAGAAGTTCCTCCTCATGCTTTGATAGAAGTTCCTAGGTTCCAGTTTGTACCCGTTACCTCTTGTCCTGGATCATCTTTGATGATCCAGGCCAAGAGGTAACGGGCACCAATTGGAACGTAGGAACTTGAACTTGAACTGGAACGTAGGAACTTGAACATAGGATTATCCTTGATGATTCAGGATAGCTGTGTGTCTGACCAGTCTGTCTTTCGAAGGAGGTCCTGGACCAGCTCCAGCCATGCTGTGCTGAGCAGAGCCCCTGGCAGCAGCCCCACAGCTCACTCCCAGTGTGCCTGAATGGAAAAGGTACCAAAGTTGCTCCAACACTTTCTGAAAAACTCTATAGTGTTACCCCACAAGCGCAAAGCGACGGCAAAGCCCGTGAAATGACACCGGTGCTTCCAGAAAATGTCAAGCTTCCTGCCCAAGGGTGACATGCCATGCGGTGGGGTCAGGGCCACGCGCTGAGCACCCGGTGCGCTGGGGTTGCCCCAGCGGTTCCTGAGCAGCTCCTGCAGTGCTGCCGCCGGTACCGTTCTGGCGGCTGTAGTTGTTTAAAAAGCCGTTGTTGTTTCCGGCGTAATCTGACGGCAGTTTTCTCGGGCATTTGGGCCTCTTCTAATAAGTGTGCTGTGAGTACATCTGCAAGCATTCACCTGTCGAGGTCAAATGACTGGTGGTGCTCATCTGCCCCCGTGCTACTGCTGCTGCCTCCCGTGAATGCTCATGTGCCTGCGTGCCCCTGTACAGGCACAGATGCACGCGCGCAACACCTGATCCCGCATCCTAATTATTTTTCGCCCGGTTCTCTGAGTTGTTCTGCTTCCGGCTGATGAATGGGAAAGTGTAGTAGTGCTGTTTCATTTCACCAGCCTCTCAAGTGTGGAAATTATGGTAAATTTGGGAACAAGCCAGATTAGATTGATAGTTACACCTCCTCCTTTAATTAGCCAACCACAGGATCTGTGGAGGCAAAGGCCGGGGGGCGTGTCGGTGGGGGGGCATACGATTTTACCATGGCGAGATTGCTGGAGGTTCTTTCTTGTCTGTTCTTTCTTGTCTTGTAAATTGGTATGAGGTTCTGCCAGTCTTCCTCACATAGCACAATCGCTCTTGATTTCTGGAGGTTGCTCACAGGGTAAGCTAATGTTTAACATCAATAAGGGTTACCGAATCTTGTCCTTGAGAAGCAGGAGTCTGGAAGCTGTTGTCAATCCAACTGCTGTTTTCCTGACCAGCAAGCCCGCTCGATTCAGGGTTAATTAACTGATTACTTAGAGCGGAAGTGTTGTGGAAGAGCCCGATCATTACCATTTCTATTCATTCTAATATGATGGATTTCAACTCCCCCTCCCTCACGCCTTCCAGAGAGTGATCTGGTGAAGGAGGATGACAAGTCTTTGTGAAACCATCTCGAGTTCTCCCAGATACTCGTAGTTGAAGTTGTCTAGCGGTGCGAGATTAGACACCGTGTGAAAGGCAATACTGCACAGATTCTTTATTCCAGACCATTTTGTAAGTTCGCATGATACAAAACCTCACGGTTACTGGGCAGCTCTCCCACTTTTCACGTCAACCTTTGCTACCTCGCCTGCTGCAACGTGCAGGAAAGAAACATTGATTTGAATTGCGCCGTGGTGCCGTGCATCTTAATGACACTCTGGAGTGACTGGCAGTGTGTCTGGGTCCTGGGGTTGGACCCGGTCTAGCTGCTAGGAGGCAACATTGCAGAGAGGGGCTACAGCTGTGGTCTCTGAAGGGACCTGGCTACTCTATGTAGGCCTTCTCTCCCTGCGTCTCAGAGTGCTTGAAGATGCTAATTGGTTCACATTTTCCTCTGTTCGTTAAGGTATTCTGTCCTTAAAAATTCAGCTTTTTAAAATAGTAACGTGTATTGTCTATGTGAAAGATTAATCAAAAGGAGTTGCTTGAGGTGGGAAGGCTTTTCCGGAGAGGTTCCACATGTTGTCAGGTAGTCCCTCTGAATGGCAGCTTCCGGTTCGGTCCCTTAGCTTTCGGAAGTGACATTTAGTCTGATATGTGCCAGCCGTGCAATCTACCTAGCCCCGCAAAGTGCAAATATTAACCTAAATGCATATTAAGATAGTGTGTGTTAGCTCCTGAACTGAAATAGAGAGCGGGTGTTCCAGCGGAGGCAAGCAAATCGTGTTGATTTACAGTGGCTTGCGGATTTGGCCCATTACCGCTTCTTTATACACTTTTAAAAAGAAATGCCAACTCGATAGTTTAGGCTTTAACTGGAACATGGCAAGTAATTGTATGTTTTGGCGGACCCCTAGTAATGTTGCAGAATCTTTCTCAGAAGTTGTTCCATGGGATAGCCGATTCCTCAGGTAAGAGCTACTTGTTTGTTCAATCCTCCATCTTAGGCCTGCTCCTCAGGTGCATCCTCCTTCTCGCAGCGATTTCCTAGGAACAGATTTCGAAGAACAGCTCTGATCACAGAATCACAGATTGGTTAGGGTTGGAAAGGAGCTCTGGAGATCATCCAGCCCAACCCCCCTGCCAGAGCAGGGTCACCTACAGCAGGTTGCACAGGATGACCTCCAGGTGGGTTTTGAATGTTTCTGGGGTCGGAGACTCTACCGCCTCCCTGGGCAGCCTGTTCCAGCGCTCTGCCACCCTCAAAGTAAAGAAGTTCCTCCTCATGCTTTGATAGAAGTTCCTAGGTTCCAGTTTGTACCCGTTACTTCTTGTCCTGGATCATCTTTGATGATCCAGGACAAGAGGTAACGGGCACCAATTGGAACGTAGGAACTTGAACTTGAACTGGAACGTAGGAACTTGAACATAGGATTATCCTTGATGATTCAGGATAGCTGTGTGTCTGACCAGTCTGTCTTTCGAAGGAGGTCCTGGGCCAGCTCCAGCCATGCTGTGCTGAGCAGAGCCCCTGGCAGCAGCTCCACACCTCACTCCCAGTGTGCCTGAATGGAAAAGGTACCAAAGTTGCTCCAACACTTTCTGAAAAACTCTATAGTGTTACCCCACAAGCGCAAAGCGACGGCAAAGCCCGTGAAATGACACCGGTGCTTCCAGAAAATGTCAAGCTTCCTGCCCAAGGGTGACATGCCATGCGGTGGGGTCAGGGCCACGCGCTGAGCACCCGGTGCGCTGGGGTTGCCCCAGCGGTTCCTGAGCAGCTCCTGCAGTGCTGCCGCCGGTACCGTTCTGGCGGCTGTAGTTGTTTAAAAAGCCGTTGTTGTTTCCGGCGTAATCTGACGGCAGTTTTCTCGGGCATTTGGGCCTCTTCTAATAAGTGTGCTCTGAGTACATCTGCAAGCATTCACCTGTCGAGGTCAAATGACTGGTGGTGCTCATCTGCCCCCGTGCTACTGCTGCTGCCTCCCGTGAATGCTCATGTGCCTGCGTGCCCCTGTACAGGCACAGATGCACGCGCGCAACACCTGATCCCGCATCCTAATTATTTTTCGCCCGGTTCTCTGAGTTGTTCTGCTTCCGGCTGATGAATGGGAAAGTGTAGTAGTGCTGTTTCATTTCACCAGCCTCTCAAGTGTGGAAATTATGGTAAATTTGGGAACAAGCCAGATTAGATTGATAGTTACACCTCCTCCTTTAATTAGCCAACCACAGGATCTGTGGAGGTAAAGGCCGGGGGGGTGTGTCGGTGTATATAACGTGTATTGTCTATGTGAAAGATTAATCAAAAGGAGTTGCTTGAGGTGGGAAGGCTTTTCCGGAGAGGTTCCACATGTTGTCAGGTAGTCCCTCTGAATGGCAGCTTCCGGTTCGGTCCCTTAGCTTTCAGAAGTGACATTTAGTCTGATATGTGCCAGCCGTGCAATCTACCTAGCCCTGCAAAGTGCAAATATTAACATAAATGCATATTAAGATACTGTGTGTTAGCTCCTGAACTGCAATAGAGAGCGGGTGTTCCAGCGGAGGCAAGCAAATCGTGTTGATTTACAGTGGCTTGAGGATTTGGCCCATTACCGCTTCTTTATACACTTTTAAAAAGAAATGCCAACTCGATAGTTTAGGCTTTAACTGGAACATGGCAAGTAATTGTATGTTTTGGCGGACCCCTAGTAATGTTGCAGAATCTTTCTCAGAAGTTGTTCCATGGGATAGCCGATTCCTCAGGTAAGAGCTACTTGTTTGTTCAATCCTCCATCTTAGGCCTGCTCCTCAGGTGCATCCTCCTTCTCGCAGCGATTTCCTAGGAACAGATTTCGAAGAACAGCTCTGATCACAGAATCACAGATTGGTTAGGGTTGGAAAGGAGCTCTGGAGATCATCCAGTCCAACCCCCTGCCAGAGCAGGGTCACCTACAGCAGGTTGCACAGGATGACCTCCAGGCGGGTTTTGAATGTTTCTGGGGTGGGAGACTCTACCGCCTCCCTGGGCAGCCTGTTCCAGCGCTCTGCCACCCTCAAAGTAAAGAAGTTCCTCCTCATGCTTTGATAGAAGTTCCTACGTTCCAGTTTGTACCCGTTACCTCTTGTCCTGGATCATCTTTGATGATCCAGGACAAGAGGTAACGGGCACCAATTGGAACGTAGGAACTTGAACTTGAACTGGAACGTAGGAACTTGAACATAGGATTATCCTTGATGATTCAGGATAGCTGTGTGTCTGACCAGTCTGTCTTTCGAAGGAGGTCCTGGACCAGCTCCAGCCATGCTGTGCTGAGCAGAGCCCCTGGCAGCAGCCCCACAGCTCACTCCCAGTGTGCCTGAATGGAAAAGGTACCAAAGTTGCTCCAACACTTTCTGAAAAACTCTATAGTGTTACCCCACAAGCGCAAAGCGACGGCAAAGCCCGTGAAATGACACCGGTGCTTCCAGAAAATGTCAAGCTTCCTGCCCAAGGGTGACATGCCATGCGGTGGGGTCAGGGCCACGCGCTGAGCACCCGGTGCGCTGGGGTTGCCCCAGCGGTTCCTGAGCAGCTCCTGCAGTGCTGCCGCCGGTACCGTTCTGGCGGCTGTAGTTGTTTAAAAAGCCGTTGTTGTTTCCGGCGTAATCTGACGGCAGTTTTCTCGGGCATTTGGGCCTCTTCTAATAAGTGTGCTGTGAGTACATCTGCAAGCATTCACCTGTCGAGGTCAAATGACTGGTGGTGCTCATCTGCCCCCGTGCTACTGCTGCTGCCTCCCGTGAATGCTCATGTGCCTGCGTGCCCCTGTACAGGCACAGATGCACGCGCGCAACACCTGATCCCGCATCCTAATTATTTTTCGCCCGGTTCTCTGAGTTGTTCTGCTTCCGGCTGATGAATGGGAAAGTGTAGTAGTGCTGTTTCATTTCACCAGCCTCTCAAGTGTGGAAATTATGGTAAATTTGAGAACAAGCCAGATTAGATTGATAGTTACACCTCCTCCTTTAATTAGCCAACCACAGGATCTGTGGAGGCAAAGGCCGGGGGGCGTGTCGGTGGGGGGGCATACGATTTTACCATGGCGAGATTGCTGGAGGTTCTTTCTTGTCTGTTCTTTCTTGTCTTGTAAATTGGTATGAGGTTCTGCCAGTCTTCCTCACGTAGCACAATCGCTCTTGATTTCTGGAGGTTGCTCACAGGGTAAGCTAATGTTTAACATCAATAAGGGTTACCGAATCTTGTCCTTGAGAAGCAGGAGTCTGGAAGCTGTTGTCAATCCAACTGCTGTTTTCCTGACCAGCAAGCCCGCTCGATTCAGGGTTAATTAACTGATTACTTAGAGCGGAAGTGTTGTGGAAGAGCCCGATCATTACCATTTCTATTCATTCTAATATGATGGATTTCAACTCCCCCTCCCTCACGCCTTCCAGAGAGTGATCTGGTGAAGGAGGATGACAAGTCTTTGTGAAACCATCTCGAGTTCTCCCAGATACTCGTAGTTGAAGTTGTCTAGCGGTGCGAGATTAGACACCGTGTGAAAGGCAATACTGCACAGATTCTTTATTCCAGACCATTTTCTAAGTTCGCATGATACAAAACCTCACGGTTACTGGGCAGCTCTCCCACTTTTCACGTCAACCTTTGCTACCTCGCCTGCTGCAACGTGCAGGAAAGAAACATTGATTTGAATTGCGCCGTGGTGCCGTGCATCTTAATGACACTCTGGAGTGACTGGCAGTGTGTCTGGGTCCTGGGGTTGGACCCGGTCTAGCTGCTAGGAGGCAACATTGCAGAGAGGGGCTACAGCTGTGGTCTCTGAAGGGACCTGGCTACTCTATGTAGGCCTTCTCTCCCTGCGTCTCAGAGTGCTTGAAGATGCTAATTGGTTCACATTTTCCTCTGTTCGTTAAGGTATTCTGTCCTTAAAAATTCAGCTTTTTAAAATAGTAACGTGTATTGTCTATGTGAAAGATTAATCAAAAGGAGTTGCTTGAGGTGGGAAGGCTTTTCCGGAGAGGTTCCACATGTTGTCAGGTAGTCCCTCTGAATGGCAGCTTCCGGTTCGGTCCCTTAGCTTTCGGAAGTGACATTTAGTCTGATATGTGCCAGCCGTGCAATCTACCTAGCCCCGCAAAGTGCAAATATTAACCTAAATGCATATTAAGATACTGTGTGTTAGCTCCTGAACTGAAATAGAGAGCGGGTGTTCCAGCGGAGGCAAGCAAATCGTGTTGATTTACAGTGGCTTGCGGATTTGGCCCATTACCGCTTCTTTATACACTTTTAAAAAGAAATGCCAACTCGATAGTTTAGGCTTTAACTGGAACATGGCAAGTAATTGTATGTTTTGGCGGACCCCTAGTAATGTTGCAGAATCTTTCTCAGAAGTTGTTCCATGGGATAGCCGATTCCTCAGGTAAGAGCTACTTGTTTGTTCAATCCTCCATCTTAGGCCTGCTCCTCAGGTGCATCCTCCTTCTCGCAGCGATTTCCTAGGAACAGATTTCGAAGAACAGCTCTGATCACAGAATCACAGATTGGTTAGGGTTGGAAAGGACCTCTGGAGATCATCCAGCCCAACCCCCCTGCCAGAGCAGGGTCACCTACAGCAGGTTGCACAGGATGACCTCCAGGCGGGTTTTGAATGTCTCTGGGGTGGGAGACTCTACCGCCTCCCTGGGCAGCCTGTTCCAGCGCTCTGCCACCCTCAAAGTAAAGAAGTTCCTCCTCATGCTTTGATAGAAGTTCCTAGGTTCCAGTTTGTACCCGTTACCTCTTGTCCTGGATCATCTTTGATGATCCAGGACAAGAGGTAACGGGCACCAATTGGAACGTAGGAACTTGAACTTGAACTGGAAGGTAGGAACTTGAACTTGAACATAGGATTATCCTTGATGATTCAGGATAGCTGTGTGTCTGACCAGTCTGTCTTTCGAAGGAGGTCCTGGGCCAGCTCCAGCCATGCTGTGCTGAGCAGAGCCCCTGGCAGCAGCCCCACAGCTCACTCCCAGTGTGCCTGAATGGAAAAGGTACCAAAGTTGCTCCAACACTTTCTGAAAAACTCTATAGTGTTACCCCACAAGCGCAAAGCGACGGCAAAGCCCGTGAAATGACACCGGTGCTTCCAGAAAATGTCAAGCTTCCTGCCCAAGGGTGACATGCCATGCGGTGGGGTCAGGGCCACACGCTGAGCACCCGGTGCGCTGGGATTGCCCCAGCGGTTCCTGAGCAGCTCCTGCAGTGCTGCCGCCGGTACCGTTCTGGCAGCTGTAGTTGTTTAAAAAGCCGTTGTTGTTTCCGGCGTAATCTGACGGCAGTTTTCTCGGGCATTTGGGCCTCTTCTAATAAGTGTGCTGTGAGTACATCTGCAAGCATTCACCTGTCGAGGTCAAATGACTGGTGGTGCTCATCTCCCCCCGTGCTACTGCTGCTGCTGCCTCCCGTGAATGCTCATGTGCCTGCGTGCCCCTGTACAGGCACAGAAGCATGCGTGCAACACCTGATCCCGCATCCTAATTATTTTTCGCCCGGTTCTCGGAGTTGTTCTGCTTCCGGCTGATGAATGGGAAAGTGTAGTAGTGCTGTTTCATTTCACCAGCCTCTCAAGTGTGGAAATTATGGTAAATTTGAGAACAAGCGAGATTAGATTGATAGTTACACCTCCTCCTTTAATTAGCCAACCACAGGATCTGTGGAGGCAAAGGCCGGGGGGGTGTGTCGGTGTATATAACGTGTATTGTCTATGTGAAAGATTAATCAAAAGGAGTTGCTTGAGGTGGGAAAGCTTTTCCGGAGAGGTTCCACATGTTGTCAGGTAGTCCCTCTGAATGGCAGCTTCCGGTTCGGTCCCTTAGCTTTCGGAAGTGACATTTAGTCTGATATGTGCCAGCCGTGCAATCTACCTAGCCCTGCAAAGTGCAAATATTAACCTAAATGCATATTAAGATACTGTGTGTTAGCTCCTGAACTGAAATAGAGAGCGGGTGTTCCAGCGGAGGCAAGCAAATCGTGTTGATTTACAGTGGCTTGAGGATTTGGCCCATTACCGCTTCTTTATACACTTCTAAAAAGAAATGCCAACTCGATAGTTTAGGCTTTAACTGGAACATGGCAAGTAATTGTATGTTTTGGCGGACCCCTAGTAATGTTGCAGAATCTTTCTCAGAAGTTGTTCCATGGGATAGCCGATTCCTCAGGTAAGAGCTACTTGTTTGTTCAATCCTCCATCTTAGGCCTGCTCCTCAGGTGCATCCTCCTTCTCGCAGCGATTTCCTAGGAACAGATTTCGAAGAACAGCTCTGATCACAGAATCACAGATTGGTTAGGGTTGGAAAGGACCTCTGGAGATCATCCAGCCCAACCCCCCTGCCAGAGCAGGGTCACCTACAGCAGGTTGCACAGGATGACCTCCAGGCGGGTTTTGAATGTCTCTGGGGTGGGAGACTCTACCGCCTCCCTGGGCAGCCTGTTCCAGCGCTCTGCCACCCTCAAAGTAAAGAAGTTCCTCCTCATGCTTTGATAGAAGTTCCTAGGTTCCAGTTTGTACCCGTTACCTCTTGTCCTGGATCATCTTTGATGATCCAGGACAAGAGGTAACGGGCACCAATTGGAACGTAGGAACTTGAACTTGAACTGGAAGGTAGGAACTTGAACTTGAACATAGGATTATCCTTGATGATTCAGGATAGCTGTGTGTCTGACCAGTCTGTCTTTCGAAGGAGGTCCTGGGCCAGCTCCAGCCATGCTGTGCTGAGCAGAGCCCCTGGCAGCAGCCCCACAGCTCACTCCCAGTGTGCCTGAATGGAAAAGGTACCAAAGTTGCTCCAACACTTTCTGAAAAACTCTATAGTGTTACCCCACAAGCGCAAAGCGACGGCAAAGCCCGTGAAATGACACCGGTGCTTCCAGAAAATGTCAAGCTTCCTGCCCAAGGGTGACATGCCATGCGGTGGGGTCAGGGCCACGCGCTGAGCACCCGGTGCGCTGGGGTTGCCCCAGCGGTTCCTGAGCAGCTCCTGCAGTGCTGCCGCCGGTACCGTTCTGGCGGCTGTAGTTGTTTAAAAAGCCGTTGTTGTTTCCGGCGTAATCTGACGGCAGTTTTCTCGGGCATTTGGGCCTCTTCTAATAAGTGTGCTGTGAGTACATCTGCAAGCATTCACCTGTCGAGGTCAAATGACTGGTGGTGCTCATCTGCCCCCGTGCTACTGCTGCTGCCTCCCGTGAATGCTCATGTGCCTGCGTGCCCCTGTACAGGCACAGATGCACGCGCGCAACACCTGATCCCGCATCCTAATTATTTTTCGCCCGGTTCTCTGAGTTGTTCTGCTTCCGGCTGATGAATGGGAAAGTGTAGTAGTGCTGTTTCATTTCACCAGCCTCTCAAGTGTGGAAATTATGGTAAATTTGGGAACAAGCCAGATTAGATTGATAGTTACACCTCCTCCTTTAATTAGCCAACCACAGGATCTGTGGAGGCAAAGGCCGGGGGGGTGTGTCGGTGTATATAACGTGTATTGTCTATGTGAAAGATTAATCAAAAGGAGTTGCTTGAGGTGGGAAGGCTTTTCCGGAGAGGTTCCACAAGTTGTCAGGTAGTCCCTCTGAATGGCAGCTTCCGGTTCGGTCCCTTAGCTTTCGGAAGTGACATTTAGTCTGATATGTGCCAGCCGTGCAATCTACCTAGCCCTGCAAAGTGCAAATATTAACCTAAATGCATATTAAGATAGTGTGTGTTAGCTCCTGAACTGAAATAGAGAGCGGGTGTTCCAGCGGAGGCAAGCAAATCGTGTTGATTTACAGTGGCTTGCGGATTTGGCCCATTACCGCTTCTTTATACACTTTTAAAAAGAAATGCCAACTCGATAGTTTAGGCTTTAACTGGAACATGGCAAGTAATTGTATGTTTTGGCGGACCCCTAGTAATGTTGCAGAATCTTTCTCAGAAGTTGTTCCATGGGATAGCCGATTCCTCAGGTAAGAGCTACTTGTTTGTTCAATCCTCCATCTTAGGCCTGCTCCTCAGGTGCATCCTCCTTCTCGCAGCGATTTCCTAGGAACAGATTTCGAAGGACAGCTCTGATCACAGAATCACAGATTGGTTAGGGTTGGAAAGGACCTCTGGAGATCATCCAGCCCAACCCCCCTGCCAGAGCAGGGTCACCTACAGCAGGTTGCACAGGATGACCTCCAGGCGGGTTTTGAATGTCTCTGGGGTCGGAGACTCTACCGCCTCCCCGGGCAGCCTGTTCCAGCGCTCTGCCACCCTCAAAGTAAAGAAGTTCCTCCTCATGCTTTGATAGAAGTTCCTACGTTCCAGTTTGTACCCGTTACCTCTTGTCCTGGATCATCTTTGATGATCCAGGACAAGAGGTAACGGGCACCAATTGGAACGTAGGAACTTGAACTTGAACTGGAACGTAGGAACTTGAACATAGGATTATCCTTGATGATTCAGGATAGCTGTGTGTCTGACCAGTCTGTCTTTCGAAGGAGGTCCTGGGCCAGCTCCAGCCATGCTGTGCTGAGCAGAGCCCCTGGCAGCAGCCCCACACCTCACTCCCAGTGTGCCTGAATGGAAAAGGTACCAAAGTTGCTCCAACACTTTCTGAAAAACTCTATAGTGTTACCCCACAAGCGCAAAGCGACGGCAAAGCCCGTGAAATGTCACCGGTGCTTCCAGAAAATGTCAAGCTTCCTGCCCAAGGGTGACATGCCATGCGGTGGGGTCAGGGCCACGCGCTGAGCACCCGGTGCGCTGGGGTTGCCCCAGCGGTTCCTGAGCAGCTCCTGCAGTGCTGCCGCCGGTACCGTTCTGGCGGCTGTAGTTGTTTAAAAAGCCGTTGTTGTTTCCGGCGTAATCTGACGGCAGTTTTCTCGGGCATTTGGGCCTCTTCTAATAAGTGTGCTGTGAGTACATCTGCAAGCATTCACCTGTCGAGGTCAAATGACTGGTGGTGCTCATCTGCCCCCGTGCTACTGCTGCTGCCTCCCGTGAATGCTCATGTGCCTGCGTGCCCCTGTACAGGCACAGATGCACGCGCGCAACACCTGATCCCGCATCCTAATTATTTTTCGCCCGGTTCTCGGAGTTGTTCTGCTTCCGGCTGATGAATGGGAAAGTGTAGTAGTGCTGTTTCATTTCACCAGCCTCTCAAGTGTGGAAATTATGGTAAATTTGAGAACAAGCCAGATTAGATTAATAGTTACACCTCCTCCTTTAATTAGCCAACCACAGGATCTGTGGAGGCAAAGGCCGGGGGGGTGTGTCGGTGTATATAAGGTGTATTGTCTATGTGAAAGATTAATCAAAAGGAGTTGCTTGAGGTGGGAAGGCTTTTCCGGAGAGGTTCCACATGTTGTCAGGTAGTCCCTCTGAATGGCAGCTTCCGGTTCGGTCCCTTAGCTTTCGGAAGTGACATTTAGTTTGATATGTGCCAGCCGTGCAATCTACCTAGCCCTGCAAAGTGCAAATATTAACATAAATGCATATTAAGATAGTGTGTGTTAGCTCCTGAACTGAAATAGAGAGCGGGTGTTCCAGCGGAGGCAAGCAAATCGTGTTGATTTACAGTGGCTTGCGGATTTGGCCCATTACCGCTTCTTTATACACTTTTAAAAAGAAATGCCAACTCGATAGTTTAGGCTTTAACTGGAACATGGCAAGTAATTGTATGTTTTGGCGGACCCCTAGTAATGTTGCAGAATCTTTCTCAGAAGTTGTTCCATGGGATAGCCGATTCCTCAGGTAAGAGCTACTTGTTTGTTCAATCCTCCATCTTAGGCCTGCTCCTCAGGTGCATCCTCCTTCTCGCAGCGATTTCCTAGGAACAGATTTCGAAGAACAGCTCTGATCACAGAATCACAGATTGGTTAGGGTTGGAAAGGACCTCTGGAGATCATCCAGCCCAACCCCCCTGCCAGAGCAGGGTCACCTACAGCAGGTTGCACAGGATGACCTCCAGGCGGGTTTTGAATGTCTCTGGGGTCGGAGACTCTACCGCCTCCCCGGGCAGCCTGTTCCAGCGCTCTGCCACCCTCAAAGTAAAGAAGTTCCTCCTCATGCTTTGATAGAAGTTCCTACGTTCCAGTTTGTACCCGTTACCTCTTGTCCTGGATCATCTTTGATGATCCAGGACAAGAGGTAACGGGCACCAATTGGAACGTAGGAACTTGAACTTGAACTAGAACGTAGGAACTTGAACTTGAACATAGGATTATCCTTGATGATTCAGGATAGCTGTGTGTCTGACCAGTCTGTCTTTCGAAGGAGGTCCTTGACCAGCTCCAGCCATGCTGTGCTGAGCAGAGCCCCTGGCAGCAGCCCCACAGCTCACTCCCAGTGTGCCTGAATGGAAAAGGTACCAAAGTTGCTCCAACACTTTCTGAAAAACTCTATAGTGTTACCCCACAAGCGCAAAGCGACGGCAAAGCCCGTGAAATGACACCGGTGCTTCCAGAAAATGTCAAGCTTCCTGCCCAAGGGTGACATGCCATGCGGTGGGGTCAGGGCCACGCGCTGAGCACCCGGTGCGCTGGGGTTGCCCCAGCGGTTCCTGAGCAGCTCCTGCAGTGCTGCCGCCGGTACCGTTCTGGCGGCTGTAGTTGTTTAAAAAGCCGTTGTTGTTTCCGGCGTAATCTGACGGCAGTTTTCTCGGGCATTTGGGCCTCTTCTAATAAGTGTGCTGTGAGTACATCTGCAAGCATTCACCTGTCGAGGTCAAATGACTGGTGGTGCTCATCTGCCCCCGTGCTGCTGCTGCTGCCTCCCGTGAATGCTCATGTGCCTGCGTGCCCCTGTACAGGCACAGATGCACGCGCGCAACACCTGATCCCGCATCCTAATTATTTTTCGCCCGGTTCTCTGAGTTGTTCTGCTTCCGGCTGATGAATGGGAAAGTGTAGTAGTGCTGTTTCATTTCACCAGCCTCTCAAGTGTGGAAATTATGGTAAATTTGAGAACAAGCCAGATTAGATTGATAGTTACACCTCCTCCTTTAATTAGCCAACCACAGGATCTGTGGAGGCAAAGGCCGGGGGGGTGTGTCGGTGTATATAACGTGTATTGTCTATGTGAAAGATTAATCAAAAGGAGTTGCTTGAGGTGGGAAGGCTTTTCCGGAGAGGTTCCACATGTTGTCAGGTAGTCCCTCTGAATGGCAGCTTCCGGTTCGGTCCCTTAGCTTTCGGAAGTGACATTTAGTCTGATATGTGCCAGCCATGCAATCTACCTAGCCCTGCAAAGTGCAAATATTAACCTAAATGCATATTAAGATAGTGTGTGTTAGCTCCTGAACTGAAATAGAGAGCGGGTGTTCCAGCGGAGGCAAGCAAATCGTGTTGATTTACAGTGGCTTGCGGATTTGGCCCATTACCGCTTCTTTATACACTTTTAAAAAGAAATGCCAACTCGATAGTTTAGGCTTTAACTGGAACATGGCAAGTAATTGTATGTTTTGGCGGACCCCTAGTAATGTTGCAGAATCTTTCTCAGAAGTTGTTCCATGGGATAGCCGATTCCTCAGGTAAGAGCTACTTGTTTGTTCAATCCTCCATCTTAGGCCTGCTCCTCAGGTGCATCCTCCTTCTCGCAGCGATTTCCTAGGAACAGATTTCGAAGGACAGCTCTGATCACAGAATCACAGATTGGTTAGGGTTGGAAAGGACCTCTGGAGATCATCCAGCCCAACCCCCCTGCCAGAGCAGGGTCACCTACAGCAGGTTGCACAGGATGACCTCCAGGCGGGTTTTGAATGTCTCTGGGGTCGGAGACTCTACCGCCTCCCCGGGCAGCCTGTTCCAGCGCTCTGCCACCCTCAAAGTAAAGAAGTTCCTCCTCATGCTTTGATAGAAGTTCCTACGTTCCAGTTTGTACCCGTTACCTCTTGTCCTGGATCATCTTTGATGATCCAGGACAAGAGGTAACGGGCACCAATTGGAACGTAGGAACTTGAACTTGAACTGGAACGTAGGAACTTGAACATAGGATTATCCTTGATGATTCAGGATAGCTGTGTGTCTGACCAGTCTGTCTTTCGAAGGAGGTCCTGGGCCAGCTCCAGCCATGCTGTGCTGAGCAGAGCCCCTGGCAGCAGCCCCACACCTCACTCCCAGTGTGCCTGAATGGAAAAGGTACCAAAGTTGCTCCAACACTTTCTGAAAAACTCTATAGTGTTACCCCACAAGCGCAAAGCGACGGCAAAGCCCGTGAAATGTCACCGGTGCTTCCAGAAAATGTCAAGCTTCCTGCCCAAGGGTGACATGCCATGCGGTGGGGTCAGGGCCACGCGCTGAGCACCCGGTGCGCTGGGGTTGCCCCAGCGGTTCCTGAGCAGCTCCTGCAGTGCTGCCGCCGGTACCGTTCTGGCGGCTGTAGTTGTTTAAAAAGCCGTTGTTGTTTCCGGCGTAATCTGACGGCAGTTTTCTCGGGCATTTGGGCCTCTTCTAATAAGTGTGCTGTGAGTACATCTGCAAGCATTCACCTGTCGAGGTCAAATGACTGGTGGTGCTCATCTGCCCCCGTGCTACTGCTGCTGCCTCCCGTGAATGCTCATGTGCCTGCGTGCCCCTGTACAGGCACAGATGCACGCGCGCAACACCTGATCCCGCATCCTAATTATTTTTCGCCCGGTTCTCGGAGTTGTTCTGCTTCCGGCTGATGAATGGGAAAGTGTAGTAGTGCTGTTTCATTTCACCAGCCTCTCAAGTGTGGAAATTATGGTAAATTTGAGAACAAGCCAGATTAGATTAATAGTTACACCTCCTCCTTTAATTAGCTAACCACAGGATCTGTGGAGGCAAAGGCCGGGGGGGTGTGTCGGTGTATATAAGGTGTATTGTCTATGTGAAAGATTAATCAAAAGGAGTTGCTTGAGGTGGGAAGGCTTTTCCGGAGAGGTTCCACATGTTGTCAGGTAGTCCCTCTGAATGGCAGCTTCCGGTTCGGTCCCTTAGCTTTCGGAAGTGACATTTAGTTTGATATGTGCCAGCCGTGCAATCTACCTAGCCCTGCAAAGTGCAAATATTAACATAAATGCATATTAAGATAGTGTGTGTTAGCTCCTGAACTGAAATAGAGAGCGGGTGTTCCAGCGGAGGCAAGCAAATCGTGTTGATTTACAGTGGCTTGCGGATTTGGCCCATTACCGCTTCTTTATACACTTTTAAAAAGAAATGCCAACTCGATAGTTTAGGCTTTAACTGGAACATGGCAAGTAATTGTATGTTTTGGCGGACCCCTAGTAATGTTGCAGAATCTTTCTCAGAAGTTGTTCCATGGGATAGCCGATTCCTCAGGTAAGAGCTACTTGTTTGTTCAATCCTCCATCTTAGGCCTGCTCCTCAGGTGCATCCTCCTTCTCGCAGCGATTTCCTAGGAACAGATTTCGAAGAACAGCTCTGATCACAGAATCACAGATTGGTTAGGGTTGGAAAGGACCTCTGGAGATCATCCAGCCCAACCCCCCTGCCAGAGCAGGGTCACCTACAGCAGGTTGCACAGGATGACCTCCAGGTGGGTTTTGAATGTTTCTGGGGTCGGAGACTCTACCGCCTCCCCGGGCAGCCTGTTCCAGCGCTCTGCCACCCTCAAAGTAAAGAAGTTCCTCCTCATGCTTTGATAGAAGTTCCTAGGTTCCAGTTTGTACCCGTTACCTCTTGTCCTGGATCATCTTTGATGATCCAGGACAAGAGGTAACGGGCACCAATTGGAACGTAGGAACTTGAACTTGAACTGGAACGTAGGAACTTGAACATAGGATTATCCTTGATGATTCAGGATAGCTGTGTGTCTGACCAGTCTGTCTTTCGAAGGAGGTCCTGGGCCAGCTCCAGCCATGCTGTGCTGAGCAGAGCCCCTGGCAGCAGCTCCACACCTCACTCCCAGTGTGCCTGAATGGAAAAGGTACCAAAGTTGCTCCAACACTTTCTGAAAAACTCTATAGTGTTACCCCACAAGCGCAAAGCGACGGCAAAGCCCGTGAAATGACACCGGTGCTTCCAGAAAATGTCAAGCTTCCTGCCCAAGGGTGACATGCCATGCGGTGGGGTCAGGGCCACGCGCTGAGCACCCGGTGCGCTGGGGTTGCCCCAGCGGTTCCTGAGCAGCTCCTGCAGTGCTGCCGCCGGTACCGTTCTGGCGGCTGTAGTTGTTTAAAAAGCCGTTGTTGTTTCCGGCGTAATCTGACGGCAGTTTTCTCGGGCATTTGGGCCTCTTCTAATAAGTGTGCTGTAAGTACATCTGCAAGCATTCACCTGTCGAGGTCAAATGACTGGTGGTGCTCATCTGCCCCCGTGCTACTGCTGCTGCCTCCCGTGAATGCTCATGTGCCTGCGTGCCCCTGTACAGGCACAGATGCACGCGCGCAACACCTGATCCCGCATCCTAATTATTTTTCGCCCGATTCTCGGAGTTGTTCTGCTTCCGGCTGATGAATGGGAAAGTGTAGTAGTGCTGTTTCATTTCACCAGCCTCTCAAGTGTGGAAATTATGGTAAATTTGAGAACAAGCCAGATTAGATTGATAGTTACACCTTCTCCTTTAATTAGCCAACCACAGGATCTGTGGAGGCAAAGGCCGGGGGGGTGTGTCGGTGTATATAAGGTGTATTGTCTATGTGAAAGATTAATCAAAAGGAGTTGCTTGAGGTGGGAAGGCTTTTCCGGAGAGGTTCCACATGTTGTCAGGTAGTCCCTCTGAATGGCAGCTTCCGGTTCGGTCCCTTAGCTTTCGGAAGTGACATTTAGTCTGATATGTGCCAGCCGTGCAATCTACCTAGCCCCGCAAAGTGCAAATATTAACATAAATGCATATTAAGATACTGTGTGTTAGCTCCTGAACTGAAATAGAGAGCGGGTGTTCCAGCGGAGGCAAGCAAATCGTGTTGATTTACAGTGGCTTGCGGATTTGGCCCATTACCGCTTCTTTATACACTTTTAAAAAGAAATGCCAACTCGATAGTTTAGGCTTTAACTGGAACATGGCAAGTAATTGTATGTTTTGGCGGACCCCTAGTAATGTTGCAGAATCTTTCTCAGAAGTTGTTCCATGGGATAGCCGATTCCTCAGGTAAGAGCTACTTGTTTGTTCAATCCTCCATCTTAGGCCTGCTCCTCAGGTGCATCCTCCTTCTCGCAGCGATTTCCTAGGAACAGATTTCGAAGAACAGCTCTGATCACAGAATCACAGATTGGTTAGGGTTGGAAAGGACCTCTGGAGATCATCCAGCCCAACCCCCCTGCCAGAGCAGGGTCACCTACAGCAGGTTGCACAGGATGACCTCCAGGTGGGTTTTGAATGTTTCTGGGGTCGGAGACTCTACCGCCTCCCTGGGCAGCCTGTTCCAGCGCTCTGCCACCCTCAAAGTAAAGAAGTTCCTCCTCATGCTTTGATAGAAGTTCCTAGGTTCCAGTTTGTACCCGTTACTTCTTGTCCTGGATCATCTTTGATGATCCAGGACAAGAGGTAACGGGCACCAATTGGAACGTAGGAACTTGAACTTGAACTGGAACGTAGGAACTTGAACATAGGATTATCCTTGATGATTCAGGATAGCTGTGTGTCTGACCAGTCTGTCTTTCGAAGGAGGTCCTGGGCCAGCTCCAGCCATGCTGTGCTGAGCAGAGCCCCTGGCAGCAGCTCCACACCTCACTCCCAGTGTGCCTGAATGGAAAAGGTACCAAAGTTGCTCCAACACTTTCTGAAAAACTCTATAGTGTTACCCCACAAGCGCAAAGCGACGGCAAAGCCCGTGAAATGACACCGGTGCTTCCAGAAAATGTCAAGCTTCCTGCCCAAGGGTGACATGCCATGCGGTGGGGTCAGGGCCACGCGCTGAGCACCCGGTGCGCTGGGGTTGCCCCAGCGGTTCCTGAGCAGCTCCTGCAGTGCTGCCGCCGGTACCGTTCTGGCGGCTGTAGTTGTTTAAAAAGCCGTTGTTGTTTCCGGCGTAATCTGACGGCAGTTTTCTCGGGCATTTGGGCCTCTTCTAATAAGTGTGCTGTGAGTACATCTGCAAGCATTCACCTGTCGAGGTCAAATGACTGGTGGTGCTCATCTGCCCCCGTGCTACTGCTGCTGCCTCCCGTGAATGCTCATGTGCCTGCGTGCCCCTGTACAGGCACAGATGCACGCGCGCAACACCTGATCCCGCATCCTAATTATTTTTCGCCCGGTTCTCTGAGTTGTTCTGCTTCCGGCTGATGAATGGGAAAGTGTAGTAGTGCTGTTTCATTTCACCAGCCTCTCAAGTGTGGAAATTATGGTAAATTTGAGAACAAGCCAGATTAGATTAATAGTTACACCTCCTCCTTTAATTAGCTAACCACAGGATCTGTGGAGGCAAAGGCCGGGGGGGTGTGTCGGTGTATATAAGGTGTATTGTCTATGTGAAAGATTAATCAAAAGGAGTTGCTTGAGGTGGGAAGGCTTTTCCGGAGAGGTTCCACATGTTGTCAGGTAGTCCCTCTGAATGGCAGCTTCCGGTTCGGTCCCTTAGCTTTCGGAAGTGACATTTAGTCTGATATGTGCCAGCCGTGCAATCTACCTAGCCCTGCAAAGTGCAAATATTAACCTAAATGCATATTAAGATACTGTGTGTTAGCTCCTGAACTGAAATAGAGAGCGGGTGTTCCAGCGGAGGCAAGCAAATCGTGTTGATTTACAGTGGCTTGCGGATTTGGCCCATTACCGCTTCTTTATACACTTTTAAAAAGAAATGCCAACTCGATAGTTTAGGCTTTAACTGGAACATGGCAAGTAATTGTATGTTTTGGCAGACCCCTAGTAATGTTGCAGAATCTTTCTCAGAAGTTGTTCCATGGGATAGCCGATTCCTCAGGTAAGAGCTACTTGTTTGTTCAATCCTCCATCTTAGGCCTGCTCCTCAGGTGCATCCTCCTTCTCACAGCGATTTCCTAGGAACAGATTTCGAAGAACAGCTCTGATCACAGAATCACAGATTGGTTAGGGTTGGAAAGGAGCTCTGGAGATCATCCAGCCCAACCCCCCTGCCAGAGCAGGGTCACCTACAGCAGGTTGCACAGGATGACCTCCAGGCGGGTTTTGAATGTCTCTGGGGTCGGAGACTCTACCGCCTCCCCGGGCAGCCTGTTCCAGCGCTCTGCCACCCTCAAAGTAAAGAAGTTCCTCCTCATGCTTTGATAGAAGTTCCTAGGTTCCAGTTTGTACCCGTTACCTCTTGTCCTGGATCATCTTTGATGATCCAGGACAAGAGGTAACGGGCACCAATTGGAACGTAGGAACTTGAACTTGAACTGGAAGGTAGGAACTTGAACATAGGATTATCCTTGATGATTCAGGATAGCTGTGTGTCTGACCAGTCTGTCTTTCGAAGGAGGTCCTGGGCCAGCTCCAGCCATGCTGTGCTGAGCAGAGCCCCTGGCAGCAGCTCCACACCTCACTCCCAGTGTGCCTGAATGGAAAAGGTACCAAAGTTGCTCCAACACTTTCTGAAAAACTCTATAGTGTTACCCCACAAGCGCAAAGCGACGGCAAAGCCCGTGAAATGACACCGGTGCTTCCAGAAAATGTCAAGCTTCCTGCCCAAGGGTGACATGCCATGCGGTGGGGTCAGGGCCACGCGCTGAGCACCCGGTGCGCTGGGGTTGCCCCAGCGGTTCCTGAGCAGCTCCTGCAGTGCTGCCGCCGGTACCGTTCTGGCGGCTGTAGTTGTTTAAAAAGCCGTTGTTGTTTCCGGCGTAATCTGACGGCAGTTTTCTCGGGCATTTGGGCCTCTTCTAATAAGTGTGCTGTGAGTACATCTGCAAGCATTCACCTGTCGAGGTCAAATGACTGGTGGTGCTCATCTGCCCCCGTGCTACTGCTGCTGCCTCCCGTGAATGCTCATGTGCCTGCGTGCCCCTGTACAGGCACAGATGCACGCGCGCAACACCTGATCCCGCATCCTAATTATTTTTCGCCCGGTTCTCGGAGTTGTTCTGCTTCCGGCTGATGAATGGGAAAGTGTAGTAGTGCTGTTTCATTTCACCAGCCTCTCAAGTGTGGAAATTATGGTAAATTTGAGAACAAGCCAGATTAGATTAATAGTTACACCTCCTCCTTTAATTAGCTAACCACAGGATCTGAGGAGGCAAAGGCCGGGGGGGTGTGTCGGTGTATATAAGGTGTATTGTCTATGTGAAAGATGAATCAAAAGGAGTTGCTTGAGGTGGGAAGGCTTTTCCGGAGAGGTTCCACATGTTGTCAGGTAGTCCCTCTGAATGGCAGCTTCCGGTTCGGTCCCTTAGCTTTCGGAAGTGACATTTAGTCTGATATGTGCCAGCCGTGCAATCTACCTAGCCCCGCAAAGTGCAAATATTAACATAAATGCATATTAAGATACTGTGTGTTAGCTCCTGAACTGAAATAGAGAGCGGGTGTTCCAGCGGAGGCAAGCAAATCGTGTTGATTTACAGTGGCTTGCGGATTTGGCCCATTACCGCTTCTTTATACACTTTTAAAAAGAAATGCCAACTCGATAGTTTAGGCTTTAACTGGAACATGGCAAGTAATTGTATGTTTTGGCGGACCCCTAGTAATGTTGCAGAATCTTTCTCAGAAGTTGTTCCATGGGATAGCCGATTCCTCAGGTAAGAGCTACTTGTTTGTTCAATCCTCCATCTTAGGCCTGCTCCTCAGGTGCATCCTCCTTCTCGCAGCGATTTCCTAGGAACAGATTTCGAAGAACAGCTCTGATCACAGAATCACAGATTGGTTAGGGTTGGAAAGGACCTCTGGAGATCATCCAGCCCAACCCCCCTGCCAGAGCAGGGTCACCTACAGCAGGTTGCACAGGATGACCTCCAGGCGGGTTTTGAATGTTTCTGGGGTCGGAGACTCTACCGCCTCCCTGGGCAGCCTGTTCCAGCGCTCTGCCACCCTCAAAGTAAAGAAGTTCCTCCTCATGCTTTGATAGAAGTTCCTACGTTCCAGTTTGTACCCGTTACCTCTTGTCCTGGATCATCTTTGATGATCCAGGCCAAGAGGTAACGGGCACCAATTGGAACGTAGGAACTTGAACTTGAACTGGAACGTAGGAACTTGAACATAGGATTATCCTTGATGATTCAGGATAGCTGTGTGTCTGACCAGTCTGTCTTTCGAAGGAGGTCCTGGGCCAGCTCCAGCCATGCTGTGCTGAGCAGAGCTCCTGGCAGCAGCCCCACAGCTCACTCCCAGTGTGCCTGAATGGAAAAGGTACCAAAGTTGCTCCAACACTTTCTGAAAAACTCTACAGTGTTACCCCACAAGCGCAAAGCGACGGCAAAGCCCGTGAAATGACACCGGTGCTTCCAGAAAATGTCAAGCTTCCTGCCCAAGGGTGACATGCCATGCGGTGGGGTCAGGGCCACGCGCTGAGCACCCGGTGCGCTGGGGTTGCCCCAGCGGTTCCTGAGCAGCTCCTGCAGTGCTGCCGCCGGTACCGTTCTGGCGGCTGTAGTTGTTTAAAAAGCCGTTGTTGTTTCCGGCGTAATCTGACGGCAGTTTTCTCGGGCATTTGGGCCTCTTCTAATAAGTGTGCTGTGAGTACATCTGCAAGCATTCACCTGTCGAGGTCAAATGACTGGTGGTGCTCATCTGCCCCCGTGCTACTGCTGCTGCCTCCCGTGAATGCTCATGTGCCTGCGTGCCCCTGTACAGGCACAGATGCACGCGCGCAACACCTGATCCCGCATCCTAATTATTTTTCGCCCGGTTCTCTGAGTTGTTCTGCTTCCGGCTGATGAATGGGAAAGTGTAGTAGTGCTGTTTCATTTCACCAGCCTCTCAAGTGTGGAAATTATGGTAAATTTGAGAACAAGCCAGATTAGATTGATAGTTACACCTCCTCCTTTAATTAGCCAACCACAGGATCTGTGGAGGCAAAGGCCGGGGGGGTGTGTCGGTGTATATAAGGTGTATTGTCTATGTGAAAGATTAATCAAAAGGAGTTGCTTGAGGTGGGAAGGCTTTTCCGGAGAGGTTCCACATGTTGTCAGGTAGTCCCTCTGAATGGCAGCTTCCGGTTCGGTCCCTTAGCTTTCGGAAGTGACATTTAGTCTGATATGTGCCAGCCGTGCAATCTACCTAGCCCCGCAAAGTGCAAATATTAACATAAATGCATATTAAGATACTGTGTGTTAGCTCCTGAACTGAAATAGAGAGCGGGTGTTCCAGCGGAGGCAAGCAAATCGTGTTGATTTACAGTGGCTTGCGGATTTGGCCCATTACCGCTTCTTTATACACTTTTAAAAAGAAATGCCAACTCGATAGATTAGGCTTTAACTGGAACATGGCAAGTAATTGTATGTTTTGGCGGACCCCTAGTAATGTTGCAGAATCTTTCTCAGAAGTTGTTCCATGGGATAGCCGATTCCTCAGGTAAGAGCTACTTGTTTGTTCAATCCTCCATCTTAGGCCTGCTCCTCAGGTGCATCCTCCTTCTCGCAGCGATTTCCTAGGAACAGATTTCGAAGAACAGCTCTGATCACAGAATCACAGATTGGTTAGGGTTGGAAAGGAGCTCTGGAGATCATCCAGCCCAACCCCCCTGCCAGAGCAGGGTCACCTACAGCAGGTTGCACAGGATGACCTCCAGGCGGGTTTTTAATGTCTCTGGGGTCGGAGACTCTACCGCCTCCCCGGGCAGCCTGTTCCAGCGCTCTGCCACCCTCAAAGTAAAGAAGTTCCTCCTCATGCTTTGATAGAAGTTCCTACGTTCCAGTTTGTACCCGTTACCTCTTGTCCTGGATCATCTTTGATGATCCAGGACAAGAGGTAACGGGCACCAATTGGAACGTAGGAACTTGAACTTGAACTGGAACGTAGGAACTTGAACATAGGATTATCCTTGATGATTCAGGATAGCTGTGTGTCTGACCAGTCTGTCTTTCGAAGGAGGTCCTGGACCAGCTCCAGCCATGCTGTGCTGAGCAGAGCCCCTGGCAGCAGCCCCACACCTCACTCCCAGTGTGCCTGAATGGAAAAGGTACCAAAGTTGCTCCAACACTTTCTGAAAAACTCTATAGTGTTACCCCACAAGCGCAAAGCGACGGCAAAGCCCGTGAAATGACACCGGTGCTTCCAGAAAATGTCAAGCTTCCTGCCCAAGGGTGACATGCCATGCGGTGGGGTCAGGGCCACGCGCTGAGCACCCGGTGCGCTGGGGTTGCCCCAGCGGTTCCTGAGCAGCTCCTGCAGTGCTGCCGCCGGTACCGTTCTGGCGGCTGTAGTTGTTTAAAAAGCCGTTGTTGTTTCCGGCGTAATCTGACGGCAGTTTTCTCGGGCATTTGGGCCTCTTCTAATAAGTGTGCTGTGAGTACATCTGCAAGCATTCACCTGTCGAGGTCAAATGACTGGTGGTGCTCATCTGCCCCCGTGCTACTGCTGCTGCCTCCCGTGAATGCTCATGTGCCTGCGTGCCCCTGTACAGGCACAGATGCACGCGCGCAACACCTGATCCCGCATCCTAATTATTTTTCGCCCGGTTCTCGGAGTTGTTCTGCTTCCGGCTGATGAATGGGAAAGTGTAGTAGTGCTGTTTCATTTCACCAGCCTCTCAAGTGTGGAAATTATGGTAAATTTGAGAACAAGCCAGATTAGATTAATAGTTACACCTCCTCCTTTAATTAGCTAACCACAGGATCTGTGGAGGCAAAGGCCGGGGGGGTGTGTCGGTGTATATAAGGTGTATTGTCTATGTGAAAGATTAATCAAAAGGAGTTGCTTGAGGTGGGAAGGCTTTTCCGGAGAGGTTCCACATGTTGTCAGGTAGTCCCTCTGAATGGCAGCTTCCGGTTCGGTCCCTTAGCTTTCGGAAGTGACATTTAGTCTGATATGTGCCAGCCGTGCAATCTACCTAGCCCCGCAAAGTGCAAATATTAACATAAATGCATATTAAGATACTGTGTGTTAGCTCCTGAACTGAAATAGAGAGCGGGTGTTCCAGCGGAGGCAAGCAAATCGTGTTGATTTACAGTGGCTTGCGGATTTGGCCCATTACCGCTTCTTTATACACTTTTAAAAAGAAATGCCAACTCGATAGTTTAGGCTTTAACTGGAACATGGCAAGTAATTGTATGTTTTGGCGGACCCCTAGTAATGTTGCAGAATCTTTCTCAGAAGTTGTTCCATGGGATAGCCGATTCCTCAGGTAAGAGCTACTTGTTTGTTCAATCCTCCATCTTAGGCCTGCTCCTCAGGTGCATCCTCCTTCTCGCAGCGATTTCCTAGGAACAGATTTCGAAGGACAGCTCTGATCACAGAATCACAGATTGGTTAGGGTTGGAAAGGAGCTCTGGAGATCATCCAGTCCAACCCCCCTGCCAGAGCAGGGTCACCTACAGCAGGTTGCACAGGATGACCTCCAGGCGGGTTATGAATGTCTCTGGGGTGGGAGACTCTACCGCCTCCCTGGGCAGCCTGTTCCAGCGCTCTGCCACCCTCAAAGTAAAGAAGTTCCTCCTCATGCTTTGATAGAAGTTCCTAGGTTCCAGTTTGTACCCGTTACCTCTTGTCCTGGATCATCTTTGATGATCCAGGCCAAGAGGTAACGGGCACCAATTGGAACGTAGGAACTTGAACTTGAACTGGAACGTAGGAACTTGAACATAGGATTATCCTTGATGATTCAGGATAGCTGTGTGTCTGACCAGTCTGTCTTTCGAAGGAGGTCCTGGGCCAGCTCCAGCCATGCTGTGCTGAGCAGAGCCCCTGGCAGCAGCTCCACACCTCACTCCCAGTGTGCCTGAATGGAAAAGGTACCAAAGTTGCTCCAACACTTTCTGAAAAACTCTATAGTGTTACCCCACAAGCGCAAAGCGACGGCAAAGCCCGTGAAATGACACCGGTGCTTCCAGAAAATGTCAAGCTTCCTGCCCAAGGGTGACATGCCATGCGGTGGGGTCAGGGCCACGCGCTGAGCACCCGGTGCGCTGGGGTTGCCCCAGCGGTTCCTGAGCAGCTCCTGCAGTGCTGCCGCCGGTACCGTTCTGGCGGCTGTAGTTGTTTAAAAAGCCGTTGTTGTTTCCGGCGTAATCTGACGGCAGTTTTCTCGGGCATTTGGGCCTCTTCTAATAAGTGTGCTGTGAGTACATCTGCAAGCATTCACCTGTCGAGGTCAAATGACTGGTGGTGCTCATCTGCCCCCGTGCTACTGCTGCTGCCTCCCGTGAATGCTCATGTGCCTGCGTGCCCCTGTACAGGCACAGATGCACGCGCGCAACACCTGATCCCGCATCCTAATTATTTTTCGCCCGGTTCTCGGAGTTGTTCTGCTTCCGGCTGATGAATGGGAAAGTGTAGTAGTGCTGTTTCATTTCACCAGCCTCTCAAGTGTGGAAATTATGGTAAATTTGAGAACAAGCCAGATTAGATTGATAGTTACACCTCCTCCTTTAATTAGCCAACCACAGGATCTGTGGAGGCAAAGGCCGGGGGGGTGTGTCGGTGTATATAATATGTATTGTCTATGTGAAAGATTAATCAAAAGGAGTTGCTTGAGGTGGGAAGGCTTTTCCGGAGAGGTTCCACATGTTGTCAGGTAGTCCCTCTGAATGGCAGCTTCCGGTTCGGTCCCTTAGCTTTCGGAAGTGACATTTAGTCTGATATGTGCCAGCCGTGCAATCTACCTAGCCCCGCAAAGTGCAAATATTAACATAAATGCATATTAAGATACTGTGTGTTAGCTCCTGAACTGAAATAGAGAGCGGGTGTTCCAGCGGAGGCAAGCAAATCGTGTTGATTTACAGTGGCTTGAGGATTTGGCCCATTACCGCTTCTTTATACACTTTTAAAAAGAAATGCCAACTCGATAGTTTAGGCTTTAACTGGAACATGGCAAGTAATTGTATGTTTTGGCGGACCCCTAGTAATGTTGCAGAATCTTTCTCAGAAGTTGTTCCATGGGATAGCCGATTCCTCAGGTAAGAGCTACTTGTTTGTTCAATCCTCCATCTTAGGCCTGCTCCTCAGGTGCATCCTCCTTCTCGCAGCGATTTCCTAGGAACAGATTTCGAAGAACAGCTCTGATCACAGAATCACAGATTGGTTAGGGTTGGAAAGGAGCTCTGGAGATCATCCAGCCCAACCCCCCTGCCAGAGCAGGGTCACCTACAGCAGGTTGCACAGGATGACCTCCAGGCGGGTTTTGAATGTCTCTGGGGTCGGAGACTCTACCGCCTCCCCGGGCAGCCTGTTCCAGCGCTCTGCCACCCTAAAAGTAAAAAAGTTCCTCCTCATGCTTTGATAGAAGTTCCTAGGTTCCAGTTTGTACCCGTTACCTCTTGTCCTGGATCATCTTTGATGATCCAGGACAAGAGGTAACGGGCACCTATTGGAACGTAGGAACTTGAACTTCAATTGGAACGTAGGAACTTGAACATAGGATTATCCTTGATGATTCAGGATAGCTGTGTGTCTGACCAGTCTGTCTTTCGAAGGAGGTCCTGGGCCAGCTCCAGCCATGCTGTGCTGAGCAGAGCCCCTGGCAGCAGCCCCACAGCTCACTCCCAGTGTGCCTGAATGGAAAAGGTACCAAAGTTGCTCCAACACTTTCTGAAAAACTCTATAGTGTTACCCCACAAGCGCAAAGCGACGGCAAAGCCCGTGAAATGACACCGGTGCTTCCAGAAAATGTCAAGCTTCCTGCCCAAGGGTGACATGCCATGCGGTGGGGTCAGGGCCACGCGCTGAGCACCCGGTGCGCTGGGGTTGCCCCAGCGGTTCCTGAGCAGCTCCTGCAGTGCTGCCGCCGGTACCGTTCTGGCGGCTGTAGTTGTTTAAAAAGCCGTTGTTGTTTCCGGCGTAATCTGACGGCAGTTTTCTCGGGCATTTGGGCCTCTTCTAATAAGTGTGCTGTGAGTACATCTGCAAGCATTCACCTGTCGAGGTCAAATGACTGGTGGTGCTCATCTGCCCCCGTGCTACTGCTGCTGCCTCCCGTGAATGCTCATGTGCCTGCGTGCCCCTGTACAGGCACAGATGCACGCGCGCAACACCTGATCCCGCATCCTAATTATTTTTCGCCCGGTTCTCGGAGTTGTTCTGCTTCCGGCTGATGAATGGGAAAGTGTAGTAGTGCTGTTTCATTTCACCAGCCTCTCAAGTGTGGAAATTATGGTAAATTTGAGAACAAGCCAGATTAGATTGATAGTTACACCTCCTCCTTTAATTAGCCAACCACAGGATCTGTGGAGGCAAAGGCCGGGGGGGTGTGTCGGTGTATATAACGTGTATTGTCTATGTGAAAGATTAATCAAAAGGAGTTGCTTGAGGTGGGAAGGCTTTTCCGGAGAGGTTCCACATGTTGTCAGGTAGTCCCTCTGAATGGCAGCTTCCGGTTCGGTCCCTTAGCTTTCGGAAGTGACATTTAGTCTGATATGTGCCAGCCGTGCAATCTACCTAGCCCCGCAAAGTGCAAATATTAACCTAAATGCATATTAAGATACTGTGTGTTAGCTCCTGAACTGAAATAGAGAGCGGGTGTTCCAGCGGAGGCAAGCAAATCGTGTTGATTTACAGTGGCTTGCGGATTTGGCCCATTACCGCTTCTTTATACACTTTTAAAAAGAAATGCCAACTCGATAGTTTAGGCTTTAACTGGAACATGGCAAGTAATTGTATGTTTTGGCGGACCCCTAGTAATGTTGCAGAATCTTTCTCAGAAGTTGTTCCATGGGATAGCCGATTCCTCAGGTAAGAGCTACTTGTTTGTTCAATCCTCCATCTTAGGCCTGCTCCTCAGGTGCATCCTCCTTCTCGCAGCGATTTCCTAGGAACAGATTTCGAAGAACAGCTCTGATCACAGAATCACAGATTGGTTAGGGTTGGAAAGGAGCTCTGGAGATCATCCAGCCCAACCCCCCTGCCAGAGCAGGGTCACCTACAGCAGGTTGCACAGGATGACCTCCAGGCGGGTTTTGAATGTTTCTGGGGTGGGAGACTCTACCGCCTCCCTGGGCAGCCTGTTCCAGCGCTCTGCCACCCTCAAAGTAAAGAAGTTCCTCCTCATGCTTTGATAGAAGTTCCTACGTTCCAGTTTGTACCCGTTACCTCTTGTCCTGGATCATCTTTGATGATCCAGGACAAGAGGTAACGGGCACCAATTGGAACGTAGGAACTTGAACTTGAACTGGAAGGTAGGAACTTGAACATAGGATTATCCTTGATGATTCAGGATAGCTGTGTGTCTGACCAGTCTGTCTTTCGAAGGAGGTCCTGGACCAGCTCCAGCCATGCTGTGCTGAGAAGAGCCCCTGGCAGCAGCCCCACAGCTCACTCCCAGTGTGCCTGAATGGAAAAGGTACCAAAGTTGCTCCAACACTTTCTGAAAAACTCTATAGTGTTACCCCACAAGCGCAAAGCGACGGCAAAGCCCGTGAAATGACACCGGTGCTTCCAGAAAATGTCAAGCTTCCTGCCCAAGGGTGACATGCCATGCGGTGGGGTCAGGGCCACGCGCTGAGCACCCGGTGCGCTGGGGTTGCCCCAGCGGTTCCTGAGCAGCTCCTGCAGTGCTGCCGCCGGTACCGTTCTGGCGGCTGTAGTTGTTTAAAAAGCCGTTGTTGTTTCCGGCGTAATCTGACGGCAGTTTTCTCGGGCATTTGGGCCTCTTCTAATAAGTGTGCTGTGAGTACATCTGCAAGCATTCACCTGTCGAGGTCAAATGACTGGTGGTGCTCATCTCCCCCCGTGCTACTGCTGCTGCCTCCCGTGAATGCTCATGTGCCTGCGTGCCCCTGTACAGGCACAGATGCACGCGCGCAACACCTGATCCCGCATCCTAATTATTTTTCGCCCGGTTCTCTGAGTTGTTCTGCTTCCGGCTGATGAATGGGAAAGTGTAGTAGTGCTGTTTCATTTCACCAGCCTCTCAAGTGTGGAAATTATGGTAAATTTGAGAACAAGCCAGATTAGATTGATAGTTACACCTCCTCCTTTAATTAGCCAACCACAGGATCTGTGGAGGCAAAGGCCGGGGGGGTGTGTCGGTGTAGATAACGTGTATTATCTATGTGAAAGATTAATCAAAAGGAGTTGCTTGAGGTGGGAAGGCTTTTCCGGAGAGGTTCCACATGTTGTCAGGTAGTCCCTCTGAATGGCAGCTTCCGGTTCGGTCCCTTAGCTTTCGGAAGTGACATTTAGTCTGATATGTGCCAGCCATGCAATCTACCTAGCCCTGCAAAGTGCAAATATTAACCTAAATGCATATTAAGATACTGTGTGTTAGCTCCTGAACTGAAATAGAGAGCGGGTGTTCCAGCGGAGGCAAGCAAATCGTGTTGATTTACAGTGGCTTGCGGATTTGGCCCATTACCGCTTCTTTATACACTTTTAAAAAGAAATGCCAACTTGATAGTTTAGGCTTCAACTGGAACATGGCAAGTAATTGTATGTTTTGGCGGACCCCTAGTAATGTTGCAGAATCTTTCTCAGAAGTTGTTCCATGGGATAGCCGATTCCTCAGGTAAGAGCTACTTGTTTGTTCAATCCTCCATCTTAGGCCTGCTCCTCAGGTGCATCCTCCTTCTCGCAGCGATTTCCTAGGAACAGATTTCGAAGAACAGCTCTGATCACAGAATCACAGATTGGTTAGGGTTGGAAAGGAGCTCTGGAGATCATCCAGCCCAACCCCCCTGCCAGAGCAGGGTCACCTACAGCAGGTTGCACAGGATGACCTCCAGGCGGGTTTTGAATGTTTCTGGGGTGGGAGACTCTACCGCCTCCCTGGGCAGCCTGTTCCAGCGCTCTGCCACCCTCAAAGTAAAGAAGTTCCTCCTCATGCTTTGATAGAAGTTCCTACGTTCCAGTTTGTACTCGTTACCTCTTGTCCTGGATCATCTTTGATGATCCAGGACAAGAGGTAACGGGCACCAATTGGAACGTAGGAACTTGAACTTGAACTGGAAGGTAGGAACTTGAACTTGAATATAGGATTATCCTTGATGATTCAGGATAGCTGTGTGTCTGACCAGTCCGTCTTTCGAAGGAGGTCCTGGGCCAGCTCCAGCCATGCTGTGCTGAGCAGAGCCCCTGGCAGCAGCCCCACACCTCACTCCCAGTGTGCCTGAATGGAAAAGGTACCAAAGTTGCTCCAACACTTTCTGAAAAACTCTATAGTGTTACCCCACAAGCGCAAAGCGACGGCAAAGCCCGTGAAATGACACCGGTGCTTCCAGAAAATGTCAAGCTTCCTGCCCAAGGGTGACATGCCATGCGGTGGGGTCAGGGCCACGCGCTGAGCACCCGGTGCGCTGGGGTTGCCCCAGCGGTTCCTGAGCAGCTCCTGCAGTGCTGCCGCCGGTACCGTTCTGGCGGCTGTAGTTGTTTAAAAAGCCGTTGTTGTTTCCGGCGTAATCTGACGGCAGTTTTCTCGGGCATTTGGGCCTCTTCTAATAAGTGTGCTGTGAGTACATCTGCAAGCATTCACCTGTCGAGGTCAAATGACTGGTGGTGCTCATCTGCCCCCGTGCTACTGCTGCTGCCTCCCGTGAATGCTCATGTGCCTGCGTGCCCCTGTACAGGCACAGATGCACGCGCGCAACACCTGATCCCGCATCCTAATTATTTTTCGCCCGGTTCTCTGAGTTGTTCTGCTTCCGGCTGATGAATGGGAAAGTGTAGTAGTGCTGTTTCATTTCACCAGCCTCTCAAGTGTGGAAATTATGGTAAATTTGAGAACAAGCCAGATTAGATTGATAGTTACACCTCCTCCTTTAATTAGCCAACCACAGGATCTGTGGAGGCAAATGCCGGGGGGGTGTGTCGGTGTATATAACGTGTATTGTCTATGTGAAAGATTAATCAAAAGGAGTTGCTTGAGGTGGGAAGGCTTTTCCGGAGAGGTTCCACATGTTGTCAGGTAGTCCCTCTGAATGGCAGCTTCCGGTTCGGTCCCTTAGCTTTCGGAAGTGACATTTAGTCTGATATGTGCCAGCCGTGCAATCTACCTAGCCCTGCAAAGTGCAAATATTAACATAAATGCATATTAAGATACTGTGTGTTAGCTCCTGAACTGAAATAGAGAGCGGGTGTTCCAGCGGAGGCAAGCAAATCGTGTTGATTTACAGTGGCTTGAGGATTTGGCCCATTACCGCTTCTTTATACACTTTTAAAAAGAAATGCCAACTCGATAGTTTAGGCTTTAACTGGAACATGGCAAGTAATTGTATGTTTTGGCGGACCCCTAGTAATGTTGCAGAATCTTTCTCAGAAGTTGTTCCATGGGATAGCCGATTCCTCAGGTAAGAGCTACTTGTTTGTTCAATCCTCCATCTTAGGCCTGCTCCTCAGGTGCATACTCCTTCTCGCAGCGATTTCCTAGGAACAGATTTCGAAGAACAGCTCTGATCACAGAATCACAGATTAGTTAGGGTTGGAAAGGACCTCTGGAGATCATCCAGCCCAACCCCCCTGCCAGAGCAGGGTCACCTACAGCAGGTTGCACAGGATGACCTCCAGGCGGGTTTTGAATGTTTCTGGGGTGGGAGACTCTACCGCCTCCCTGGGCAGCCTGTTCCAGCGCTCTGCCACCCTCAAAGTAAAGAAGTTCCTCCTCATGCTTTGATAGAAGTTCCTAGGTTCCAGTTTGTACCCGTTACCTCTTGTCCTGGATCATCTTTGATGATCCAGGACAAGAGGTAACGGGCACCAATTGGAACGTAGGAACTTGAACTTGAACTGGAACGTAGGAACTTGAACATAGGATTATCCTTGATGATTCAGGATAGCTGTGTGTCTGACCAGTCTGTCTTTCGAAGGAGGTCCTGGACCAGCTCCAGCCATGCTGTGCTGAGCAGAGCCCCTGGCAGCAGCCCCACAGCTCACTCCCAGTGTGCCTGAATGGAAAAGGTACCAAAGTTGCTCCAACACTTTCTGAAAAACTCTATAGTGTTACCCCACAAGCGCAAAGCGACGGCAAAGCCCGTGAAATGACACCGGTGCTTCCAGAAAATGTCAAGCTTCCTGCCCAAGGGTGACATGCCATGTGGTGGGGTCAGGGCCACGCGCTGAGCACCCGGTGCGCTGGGGTTGCCCCAGCGGTTCCTGAGCAGCTCCTGCAGTGCTGCCGCCGGTACCGTTCTGGCGGCTGTAGTTGTTTAAAAAGCCGTTGTTGTTTCCGGCGTAATCTGACGGCAGTTTTCTCGGGCATTTGGGCCTCTTCTAATAAGTGTGCTGTGAGTACATCTGCAAGCATTCACCTGTCGAGGTCAAATGACTGGTGGTGCTCATCTGCCCCCGTGCTACTGCTGCTGCCTCCCGTGAATGCTCATGTGCCTGCGTGCCCCTGTACAGGCACAGATGCACGCGCGCAACACCTGATCCCGCATCCTAATTATTTTTCGCCCGGTTCTCGGAGTTGTTCTGCTTCCGGCTGATGAATGGGAAAGTGTAGTAGTGCTGTTTCATTTCACCAGCCTCTCAAGTGTGGAAATTATGGTAAATTTGAGAACAAGCCAGATTAGATTGATAGTTACACCTCCTCCTTTAATTAGCCAACCACAGGATCTGTGGAGGCAAAGGCCGGGGGGGTGTGTCGGTGTATATAAGGTGTATTGTCTATGTGAAAGATTAATCAAAAGGAGTTGCTTGAGGTGGGAAGGCTTTTCCGGAGAGGTTCCACATGTTGTCAGGTAGTCCCTCTGAATGGCAGCTTCCGGTTCGGTCCCTTAGCTTTCGGAAGTGACATTTAGTCTGATATGTGCCAGCCGTGCAATCTACCTAGCCCTGCAAAGTGCAAATATTAACCTAAATGCATATTAAGATACTGTGTGTTAGCTCCTGAACTGAAATAGAGAGCGGGTGTTCCAGCGGAGGCAAGCAAATCGTGTTGATTTAGAGTGGCTGGCGGATTTGGCCCATTACCGCTTCTTTATATACTTTTAAAAAGAAATGCCAACTCGATAGTTTAGGCTTTAACTGGAACATGGCAAGTAATTGTATGTTTTGGCGGACCCCTAGTAATGTTGCAGAATCTTTCTCAGAAGTTGTTCCATGGGATAGCCGATTCCTCAGGTAAGAGCTACTTGTTTGTTCAATCCTCCATCTTAGGCCTGCTCCTCAGGTGCATCCTCCTTCTCGCAGCGATTTCCTAGGAACAGATTTCGAAGAACAGCTCTGATCACAGAATCACAGATTGGTTAGGGTTGGAAAGGAGCTCTGGAGATCATCCAGCCCAACCCCCCTGCCAGAGCAGGGTCACCTACAGCAGGTTGCACAGGATGACCTCCAGGCGGGTTTTGAATGTTTCTGGGGTGGGAGACTCTACCGCCTCCCTGGGCAGCCTGTTCCAGCGCTCTGCCACCCTCAAAGTAAAGAAGTTCCTCCTCATGCTTTGATAGAAGTTCCTAGGTTCCAGTTTGTACCCGTTACCTCTTGTCCTGGATCATCTTTGATGATCCAGGACAAGAGGTAACGGGCACCAATTGGAACGTAGGAACTTGAACTTGAACTGGAACGTAGGAACTTGAACATAGGATTATCCTTGATGATTCAGGATAGCTGTGTGTCTGACCAGTCTGTCTTTCGAAGGAGGTCCTGGACCAGCTCCAGCCATGCTGTGCTGAGCAGAGCCCCTGGCAGCAGCCCCACAGCTCACTCCCAGTGTGCCTGAATGGAAAAGGTACCAAAGTTGCTCCAACACTTTCTGAAAAACTCTATAGTGTTACCCCACAAGCGCAAAGCGACGGCAAAGCCCGTGAAATGACACCGGTGCTTCCAGAAAATGTCAAGCTTCCTGCCCAAGGGTGACATGCCATGCGGTGGGGTCAGGGCCACGCGCTGAGCACCCGGTGCGCTGGGGTTGCCCCAGCGGTTCCTGAGCAGCTCCTGCAGTGCTGCCGCCGGTACCATTCTGGCGGCTGTAGTTGTTTAAAAAGCCGTTGTTGTTTCCGGCGTAATCTGACGGCAGTTTTCTCGGGCATTTGGGCCTCTTCTAATAAGTGTGCTGTGAGTACATCTGCAAGCATTCACCTGTCGAGGTCAAATGAGTGGTGGTGCTCATCTGCCCCCGTGCTACTGCTGCTGCCTCCCGTGAATGCTCATGTGCCTGCGTGCCCCTGTACAGGCACAGATGCACGCGCGCAACACCTGATCCCGCATCCTAATTATTTTTCGCCCGGTTCTCGGAGTTGTTCTGCTTCCGGCTGATGAATGGGAAAGTGTAGTAGTGCTGTTTCATTTCACCAGCCTCTCAAGTGTGGAAATTATGGTAAATTTGAGAACAAGCCAGATTAGATTGATAGTTACACCTCCTCCTTTAATTAGCCAACCACAGGATCTGTGGAGGCAAAGGCCGGGGGGGTGTGTCGGTGTATATAATATGTATTGTCTATGTGAAAGATGAATCAAAAGGAGTTGCTTGAGGTGGGAAGGCTTTTCCGGAGAGGTTCCACATGTTGTCAGGTAGTCCCTCTGAATGGCAGCTTCCGGTTCGGTCCCTTAGCTTTCGGAAGTGACATTTAGTCTGATATGTGCCAGCCGTGCAATCTACCTAGCCCTGCAAAGTGCAAATATTAACCTAAATGTATATTAAGATACTGTGTGTTAGCTCCTGAACTGAAATAGAGAGCGGGTGTTCCAGCGGAGGCAAGCAAATCGTGTTGACTTACAGTGGCTTGAGGATTTGGCCCATTACCGCTTCTTTATACACTTTTAAAAAGAAATGCCAACTCGATAGTTTAGGCTTTAACTGGAACATGGCAAGTAATTGTATGTTTTGGCGGACCCCTAGTAATGTTGCAGAATCTTTCTCAGAAGTTGTTCCATGGGATAGCCGATTCCTCAGGTAAGAGCTACTTGTTTGTTCAATCCTCCATCTTAGGCCTGCTCCTCAGGTGCATCCTCCTTCTCGCAGCGATTTCCTAGGAACAGATTTCGAAGAACAGCTCTGATCACAGAATCACAGATTGGTTAGGGTTGGAAAGGAGCTCTGGAGATCATCCAGTCCAACCCCCCTGCCAGAGCAGGGTCACCTACAGCAGGTTGCACAGGATGACCTCCAGGCGGGTTTTGAATGTCTCTGGGGTCGGAGACTCTACTGCCTCCCTGGGCAGCCTGTTCCAGCGCTCTGCCACCCTCAAAGTAAAGAAGTTCCTCCTCATGCTTTGATAGAAGTTCCTACGTTCCAGTTTGTACCCGTTACCTCTTGTCCTGGATCATCTTTGATGATCCAGGACAAGAGGTAACGGGCACCAATTGGAACGTAGGAACTTAAACTTGAACTGGAAGGTAGGAACTTGAACTTGAACATAGGATTATCCTTGATGATTCAGGATAGCTGTGTGTCTGACCAGTCTGTCTTTCGAAGGAGGTCCTGGACCAGCTCCAGCCATGCTGTGCTGAGCAGAGCCCCTGGCAGCAGCCCCACAGCTCACTCCCAGTGTGCCTGAATGGAAAAGGTACCAAAGTTGCTCCAACACTTTCTGAAAAACTCTATAGTGTTACCCCACAAGCGCAAAGCGACGGCAAAGCCCGTGAAATGACACCGGTGCTTCCAGAAAATGTCAAGCTTCCTGCCCAAGGGTGACATGCCATGCGGTGGGGTCAGGGCCACGCGCTGAGCACCCGGTGCGCTGGGGTTGCCCCAGCGGTTCCTGAGCAGCTCCTGCAGTGCTGCCGCCGGTACCGTTCTGGCGGCTGTAGTTGTTTAAAAAGCCGTTGTTGTTTCCGGCGTAATCTGACGGCAGTTTTCTCGGGCATTTGGGCCTCTTCTAATAAGTGTGCTGTGAGTACATCTGCAAGCATTCACCTGTCGAGGTCAAATGACTGGTGGTGCTCATCTGCCCCCGTGCTACTGCTGCTGCCTCCCGTGAATGCTCATGTGCCTGCGTGCCCCTGTACAGGCACAGATGCACGCGCGCAACACCTGATCCCGCATCCTAATTATTTTTCGCCCGGTTCTCGGAGTTGTTCTGCTTCCGGCTGATGAATGGGAAAGTGTAGTACTGCTGTTTCATTTCACCAGCCTCTCAAGTGTGGAAATTATGGTAAATTTGAGAACAAGCCAGATTAGATTGATAGTTACACCTCCTCCTTTAATTAGCCAACCACAGGATCTGTGGAGGCAAAGGCCGGGGGGGTGTGTCGGTGTATATAAGGTGTATTGTCTATGTGAAAGATTAATCAAAAGGAGTTGCTTGAGGTGGGAAGGCTTTTCCGGAGAGGTTCCACATGTTGTCAGGTAGTCCCTCTGAATGGCAGCTTCCGGTTCGGTCCCTTAGCTTTCGGACGTGACATTTAGTCTGATATGTGCCAGCCGTGCAATCTACCTAGCCCTGCAAAGTGCAAATATTAACCTAAATGCATATTAAGATACTGTGTGTTAGCTCCTGAACTGAAATAGAGAGCGGGTGTTCCAGCGGAGGCAAGCAAATCGTGTTGATTTACAGTGGCTTGAGGATTTGGCCCATTACCGCTTCTTTATACACTTTTAAAAAGAAATGCCAACTCGATAGTTTAGGCTTTAACTGGAACATGGCAAGAAATTGTATGTTTTGGCGGACCCCTAGTAATGTTGCAGAAACTTTCTCAGAAGTTGTTCCATGGGATAGCCGATTCCTCAGGTAAGAGCTACTTGTTTGTTCAATCCTCCATCTTAGGCCTGATCCTCAGGTGCATCCTCCTTCTCGCAGCGATTTCCTAGGAACAGATTTCGAAGAACAGCTCTGATCACAGAATCACAGATTGGTTAGGGTTGGAAAGGACCTCTGGAGATCATCCAGCCCAACCCCCCTGCCAGAGCAGGGTCACCTACAGCAGGTTGCACAGGATGACCTCCAGGCGGGTTTTGAATGTTTCTGGGGTGGGAGACTCTACCGCCTCCCTGGGCAGCCTGTTCCAGCGCTCTGCCACCCTCAAAGTAAAGAAGTTCCTCCTCATGCTTTGATAGAAGTTCCTACGTTCCAGTTTGTACCCGTTACCTCTTGTCCTGGATCATCTTTGATGATCCAGGACAAGAGGTAACGGGCACCAATTGGAACGTAGGAACTTGAACTTGAACTGGAACGTAGGAACTTGAACATAGGATTATCCTTGATGATTCAGGATAGCTGTGTGTCTGACCAGTCTGTCTTTCGAAGGAGGTCCTGGACCAGCTCCAGCCATGCTGTGCTGAGCAGAGCCCCTGGTAGCAGCCCCACAGCTCATTCCCAGTGTGCCTGAATGGAAAAGGTACCAAAGTTGCTCCAACACTTTCTGAAAAACTCTATAGTGTTACCCCACAAGCGCAAAGCGACGGCAAAGCCCGTGAAATGACACCGGTGCTTCCAGAAAATGTCAAGCTTCCTGCCCAAGGGTGACATGCCATGCGGTGGGGTCAGGGCCACGCGCTGAGCACCCGGTGCGCTGGGGTTGCCCCAGCGGTTCCTCAGCAGCTCCTGCAGTGCTGCCGCCGGTACTGTTCTGGCGGCTGTAGTTGTTTAAAAAGCCGTTGTTGTTTCCGGCGTAATCTGACGGCAGTTTTCTCGGGCATTTGGGCCTCTTCTAATAAGTGTGCTGTGAGTACATCTGCAAGCATTCACCTGTCGAGGTCAAATGACTGGTGGTGCTCATCTGCCCCCGTGCTACTGCTGCTGCCTCCCGTGAATGCTCATGTGCCTGCGTGCCCCTGTACAGGCACAGATGCACGCGCGCAACACCTGATCCCGCATCCTAATTATTTTTCGCCCGGTTCTCGGAGTTGTTCTGCTTCCGGCTGATGAATGGGAAAGTGTAGTAGTGCTGTTTCATTTCACCAGCCTCTCAAGTGTGGAAATTATGGTAAATTTGAGAACAAGCCAGATTAGATTGATAGTTACACCTCCTCCTTTAATTAGCCAACCACAGGATCTGTGGAGGCAAAGGCCGGGGGGGTGTGTCGGTGTATATAATATGTATTGTCTATGTGAAAGATTAATCAAAAGGAGTTGCTTGAGGTGGGAAGGCTTTTCCGGAGAGGTTCCACATGTTGTCAGGTAGTCCCTCTGAATGGCAGCTTCCGGTTCGGTCCCTTAGCTTTCGGAAGTGACATTTAGTCTGATATGTGCCAGCCGTGCAATCTACCTAGCCCTGCAAAGTGCAAATATTAACCTAAATGTATATTAAGATACTGTGTGTTAGCTCCTGAACTGAAATAGAGAGCGGGTGTTCCAGCGGAGGCAAGCAAATCGTGTTGACTTACAGTGGCTTGAGGATTTGGCCCATTACCGCTTCTTTATACACTTTTAAAAAGAAATGCCAACTCGATAGTTTAGGCTTTAACTGGAACATGGCAAGTAATTGTATGTTTTGGCGGACCCCTAGTAATGTTGCAGAATCTTTCTCAGAAGTTGTTCCATGGGATAGCCGATTCCTCAGGTAAGAGCTACTTGTTTGTTCAATCCTCCATCTTAGGCCTGCTCCTCAGGTGCATCCTCCTTCTCGCAGCGATTTCCTAGGAACAGATTTCGAAGAACAGCTCTGATCACAGAATCACAGATTGGTTAGGGTTGGAAAGGAGCTCTGGAGATCATCCAGTCCAACCCCCCTGCCAGAGCAGGGTCACCTACAGCAGGTTGCACAGGATGACCTCCAGGCGGGTTTTGAATGTCTCTGGGGTCGGAGACTCTACTGCCTCCCTGGGCAGCCTGTTCCAGCGCTCTGCCACCCTCAAAGTAAAGAAGTTCCTCCTCATGCTTTGATAGAAGTTCCTACGTTCCAGTTTGTACCCGTTACCTCTTGTCCTGGATCATCTTTGATGATCCAGGACAAGAGGTAACGGGCACCAATTGGAACGTAGGAACTTGAACTTGAACTGGAAGGTAGGAACTTGAACTTGAACATAGGATTATCCTTGATGATTCAGGATAGCTGTGTGTCTGACCAGTCTGTCTTTCGAAGGAGGTCCTGGACCAGCTCCAGCCATGCTGTGCTGAGCAGAGCCCCTGGCAGCAGCCCCACAGCTCACTCCCAGTGTGCCTGAATGGAAAAGGTACCAAAGTTGCTCCAACACTTTCTGAAAAACTCTATAGTGTTACCCCACAAGCGCAAAGCGACGGCAAAGCCCGTGAAATGACACCGGTGCTTCCAGAAAATGTCAAGCTTCCTGCCCAAGGGTGACATGCCATGCGGTGGGGTCAGGGCCACGCGCTGAGCACCCGGTGCGCTGGGGTTGCCCCAGCGGTTCCTGAGCAGCTCCTGCAGTGCTGCCGCCGGTACCGTTCTGGCGGCTGTAGTTGTTTAAAAAGCCGTTGTTGTTTCCGGCGTAATCTGACGGCAGTTTTCTCGGGCATTTGGGCCTCTTCTAATAAGTGTGCTGTGAGTACATCTGCAAGCATTCACCTGTCGAGGTCAAATGACTGGTGGTGCTCATCTGCCCCCGTGCTACTGCTGCTGCCTCCCGTGAATGCTCATGTGCCTGCGTGCCCCTGTACAGGCACAGATGCACGCGCGCAACACCTGATCCCGCATCCTAATTATTTTTCGCCCGGTTCTCGGAGTTGTTCTGCTTCCGGCTGATGAATGGGAAAGTGTAGTAGTGCTGTTTCATTTCACCAGCCTCTCAAGTGTGGAAATTATGGTAAATTTGAGAACAAGCCAGATTAGATTGATAGTTACACCTCCTCCTTTAATTAGCCAACCACAGGATCTGTGGAGGCAAAGGCCGGGGGGGTGTGTCGGTGTATATAAGGTGTATTGTCTATGTGAAAGATTAATCAAAAGGAGTTGCTTGAGGTGGGAAGGCTTTTCCGGAGAGGTTCCACATGTTGTCAGGTAGTCCCTCTGAATGGCAGCTTCCGGTTCGGTCCCTTAGCTTTCGGACGTGACATTTAGTCTGATATGTGCCAGCCGTGCAATCTACCTAGCCCTGCAAAGTGCAAATATTAACCTAAATGCATATTAAGATACTGTGTGTTAGCTCCTGAACTGAAATAGAGAGCGGGTGTTCCAGCGGAGGCAAGCAAATCGTGTTGATTTACAGTGGCTTGAGGATTTGGCCCATTACCGCTTCTTTATACACTTTTAAAAAGAAATGCCAACTCGATAGTTTAGGCTTTAACTGGAACATGGCAAGAAATTGTATGTTTTGGCGGACCCCTAGTAATGTTGCAGAAACTTTCTCAGAAGTTGTTCCATGGGATAGCCGATTCCTCAGGTAAGAGCTACTTGTTTGTTCAATCCTCCATCTTAGGCCTGATCCTCAGGTGCATCCTCCTTCTCGCAGCGATTTCCTAGGAACAGATTTCGAAGAACAGCTCTGATCACAGAATCACTAATTGGTTAGGGTTGGAAAGGACCTCTGGAGATCATCCAGCCCAACCCCCCTGCCAGAGCAGGGTCACCTACAGCAGGTTGCACAGGATGACCTCCAGGCGGGTTTTGAATGTTTCTGGGGTGGGAGACTCTACCGCCTCCCTGGGCAGCCTGTTCCAGCGCTCTGCCACCCTCAAAGTAAAGAAGTTCCTCCTCATGCTTTGATAGAAGTTCCTACGTTCCAGTTTGTACCCGTTACCTCTTGTCCTGGATCATCTTTGATGATCCAGGACAAGAGGTAACGGGCACCAATTGGAACGTAGGAACTTGAACTTGAACTGGAACGTAGGAACTTGAACATAGGATTATCCTTGATGATTCAGGATAGCTGTGTGTCTGACCAGTCTGTCTTTCGAAGGAGGTCCTGGACCAGCTCCAGCCATGCTGTGCTGAGCAGAGCCCCTGGCAGCAGCCCCACAGCTCATTCCCAGTGTGCCTGAATGGAAAAGGTACCAAAGTTGCTCCAACACTTTCTGAAAAACTCTATAGTGTTACCCCACAAGCGCAAAGCGACGGCAAAGCCCGTGAAATGACACCGGTGCTTCCAGAAAATGTCAAGCTTCCTGCCCAAGGGTGACATGCCATGCGGTGGGGTCAGGGCCACGCGCTGAGCACCCGGTGCGCTGGGGTTGCCCCAGCGGTTCCTCAGCAGCTCCTGCAGTGCTGCCGCCGGTACCGTTCTGGCGGCTGTAGTTGTTTAAAAAGCCGTTGTTGTTTCCGGCGTAATCTGACGGCAGTTTTCTCGGGCATTTGGGCCTCTTCTAATAAGTGTGCTGTGAGTACATCTGCAAGCATTCACCTGTCGAGGTCAAATGACTGGTGGTGCTCATCTGCCCCCGTGCTACTGCTGCTGCCTCCCGTGAATGCTCATGTGCCTGCGTGCCCCTGTACAGGCACAGATGCACGCGCGCAACACCTGATCCCGCATCCTAATTATTTTTCGCCCGGTTCTCGGAGTTGTTCTGCTTCCGGCTGATGAATGGGAAAGTGTAGTAGTGCTGTTTCATTTCACCAGCCTCTCAAGTGTGGAAATTATGGTAAATTTGAGAACAAGCCAGATTAGATTGATAGTTACACCTCCTCCTTTAATTAGCCAACCACAGGATCTGTGGAGGCAAAGGCCGGGGGGGTGTGTCGGTGTATATAACGTGTATTGTCTATGTGAAAGATTAATCAAAAGGAGTTGCTTGAGGTGGGAAGGCTTTTCCGGAGAGGTTCCACATGTTGTCAGGTAGTCCCTCTGAATGGCAGCTTCCGGTTCGGTCCCTTAGCTTTCGGAAGTGACATTTAGTCTGATATGTGCCAGCCGTGCAATCTACCTAGCCCTGCAAAGTGCAAATATTAACCTAAATGCATATTAAGATACTGTGTGTTAGCTCCTGAACTGCAATAGAGAGCGGGTGTTCCAGCGGAGGCAAGCAAATCGTGTTGACTTACAGTGGCTTGAGGATTTGGCCCATTACCGCTTCTTTATACACTTTTAAAAAGAAATGCCAACTCGATAGTTTAGGCTTTAACTGGAACATGGCAAGTAATTGTATGTTTTGGCGGACCCCTAGTAATGTTGCAGAATCTTTCTCAGAAGTTGTTCCATGGGATAGCCGATTCCTCAGTTAAGAGCTACTTGTTTGTTCAATCCTCCATCTTAGGCCTGCTCCTCAGGTGCATCCTCCTTCTCGCAGCGATTTCCTAGGAACAGATTTCGAAGAACAGCTCTGATCACAGAATCACAGATTGCTTTGGGTTGGAAAGGAGGTCTGGAGATCATCCAGTCCAACCACCCTGCCAGAGCAGGGTCACCTACAGCAGGTTGCACAGGATGACCTCCAGGCGGGTTTTGAATGTCTCTGGGGTGGGAGACTCTACCGCCTCCCTGGGCAGCCTGTTCCAGCGCTCTGCCACCCTCAAAGTAAAGAAGTTCCTCCTCATGCTTTGATAGAAGTTCCTACGTTCCAGTTTGTACCCGTTACCTCTTGTCCTGGATCATCTTTGATGATCCAGGACAAGAGGTAACGGGCACCAATTGGAACGTAGGAACTTAAACTTGAACTGGAAGGTAGGAACTTGAACTTGAACATAGGATTATCCTTGATGATTCAGGATAGCTGTGTGTCTGACCAGTCTGTCTTTCGAAGGAGGTCCCGGACCAGCTCCAGCCATGCTGTGCTGAGCAGAGCCCCTGGCAGTAGCCCCACAGCTCACTCCCAGTGTGCCTGAATGGAAAAGGTACCAAAGTTGCTCCAACACTTTCTGAAAAACTCTATAGTGTTACCCCACAAGCGCAAAGCGACGGCAAAGCCCGTGAAATGACACCGGTGCTTCCAGAAAATGTCAAGCTTCCTGCCCAAGGGTGACATGCCATGCGGTGGGGTCAGGGCCACGCGCTGAGCACCCGGTGCGCTGGGGTTGCCCCAGCGGTTCCTGAGCAGCTCCTGCAGTGCTGCCGCCGGTACCGTTCTGGCGGCTGTAGTTGTTTAAAAAGCCGTTGTTGTTTCCGGCGTAATCTGACGGCAGTTTTCTCGGGCATTTGGGCCTCTTCTAATAAGTGTGCTGTGAGTACATCTGCAAGCATTCACCTGTCGAGGTCAAATGACTGGTGGTGCTCATCTGCCCCCGTGCTACTGCTGCTGCCTCCCGTGAATGCTCATGTGCCTGCGTGCCCCTGTACAGGCACAGATGCACGCGCGCAACACCTGATCCCGCATCCTAATTATTTTTCGCCCGGTTCTCGGAGTTGTTCTGCTTCCGGCTGATGAATGGGAAAGTGTAGTAGTGCTGTTTCATTTCACCAGCCTCTCAAGTGTGGAAATTATGGTAAATTTGAGAACAAGCCAGATTAGATTGATAGTTACACCTCCTCCTTTAATTAGCCAACCACAGGATCTGTGGAGGCAAAGGCCGGGGGGGTGTGTCGGTGTATATAAGGTGTATTGTCTATGTGAAAGATTAATCAAAAGGAGTTGCTTGAGGTGGGAAGGCTTTTCCGGAGAGGTTCCACATGTTGTCAGGTAGTCCCTCTGAATGGCAGCTTCCGGTTCGGTCCCTTAGCTTTCGGACGTGACATTTAGTCTGATATGTGCCAGCCGTGCAATCTACCTAGCCCTGCAAAGTGCAAATATTAACCTAAATGCATATTAAGATACTGTGTGTTAGCTCCTGAACTGAAATAGAGAGCGGGTGTTCCAGCGGAGGCAAGCAAATCGTGTTGATTTACAGTGGCTTGAGGATTTGGCCCATTACCGCTTCTTTATACACTTTTAAAAAGAAATGCCAACTCGATAGTTTAGGCTTTAACTGGAACATGGCAAGAAATTGTATGTTTTGGCGGACCCCTAGTAATGTTGCAGAATCTTTCTCAGAAGTTGTTCCGTGGGATAGCCGATTCCTCAGGTAAGAGCTACTTGTTTGTTCAATCCTCCATCTTAGGCCTGCTCCTCAGGTGCATCCTCCTTCTCGCAGCGATTTCCTAGGAACAGATTTCGAAGAACAGCTCTGATCACAGAATCACAGATTGGTTAGGGTTGGAAAGGAGCTCTGGAGATCATCCAGCCCAACCCCCCTGCCAGAGCAGGGTCACCTACAGCAGGTTGCACAGGATGACCTCCAGGCGGGTTTTGAATGTTTCTGGGGTGGGAGACTCTACCGCCTCCCTGGGCAGCCTGTTCCAGCGCTCTGCCACCCTCAAAGTAAAGAAGTTCCTCCTCATGCTTTGATAGAAGTTCCTCTGTTCCAGTTTGTACCCGTTACCTCTTGTCCTGGATCATCTTTGATGATCCAGGACAAGAGGTAACGGGCACCAATTGGAACGTAGGAACTTGAACTTGAACTGGAACGTAGGAACTTGAACATAGGATTATCCTTGATGATTCAGGATAGCTGTGTGTCTGACCAGTCTGTCTTTCGAAGGAGGTCCTGGGCCAGCTCCAGCCATGCTGTGCTGAGCAGAGCCCCTGGCAGAAGCCCCACAGCTCACTCCCAGTGTGCCTGAATGGAAAAGGTACCAAAGTTGCTCCAACACTTTCTGAAAAACTCTATAGTGTTACCCCACAAGCGCAAAGCGACGGCAAAGCCCGTGAAATGACACCGGTGCTTCCAGAAAATGTCAAGCTTCCTGCCCAAGGGTGACATGCCATGCGGTGGGGTCAGGGCCACGCGCTGAGCACCCGGTGCGCTGGGGTTGCCCCAGCGGTTCCTGAGCAGCTCCTGCAGTGCTGCCGCCGGTACCGTTCTGGCGGCTGTAGTTGTTTAAAAAGCCGTTGTTGTTTCCGGCGTAATCTGACGGCAGTTTTCTCGGGCATTTGGGCCTCTTCTAATAAGTGTGCTGTGAGTACATCTGCAAGCATTCACCTGTCGAGGTCAAATGACTGGTGGTGCTCATCTGCCCCCGTGCTACTGCTGCTGCCTCCCGTGAATGCTCATGTGCCTGCGTGCCCCTGTACAGGCACAGATGCACGCGCGCAACACCTGATCCCGCATCCTAATTATTTTTCGCCCGGTTCTCGGAGTTGTTCTGCTTCCGGCTGATGAATGGGAAAGTGTAGTAGTGCTGTTTCATTTCACCAGCCTCTCAAGTGTGGAAATTATGGTAAATTTGAGAACAAGCCAGATTAGATTGATAGTTACACCTCCTCCTTTAATTAGCCAACCACAGGATCTGTGGAGGCAAAGGGCGGGAGGGTGTGTCGGTGTATATAACGTGTATTGTCTATGTGAAAGATTAATCAAAAGGAGTTGCTTGAGGTGGGAAGGCTTTTCCGGAGAGGTTCCACATGTTGTCAGGTAGTCCCTCTGAATGGCAGCTTCCGGTTCGGTCCCTTAGCTTTCGGAAGTGACATTTAGTCTGATATGTGCCAGCCGTGCAATCTACCTAGCCCTGCAAAGTGCAAATATTAACATAAATGCATATTAAGATACTGTGTGTTAGCTCCTGAACTGAAATAGAGAGCGGGTGTTCCAGCGGAGGCAAGCAAATCGTGTTGATTTACAGTGGCTGGCGGATTTGGCCCATTACCGCTTCTTTATACACTTTTAAAAAGAAATGCCAACTCGATAGTTTAGGCTTTAACTGGAACATGGCAAGTAATTGTATGTTTTGGCGGACCCCTAGTAATGTTGCAGAATCTTTCTCAGAAGTTGTTCCATGGGATAGCCAATTCCTCAGGTAAGAGCTACTTGTTTGTTCAATCCTCCATCTTAGGCCTGCTCCTCAGGTGCATCCTCCTTCTCGCAGCGATTTCCTAGGAACAGATTTCGAAGAACAGCTCTAATCACAGAATCACAGATTGGTTAGGGTTGGAAAGGAGGTCTGGAGATCATCCAGTCAACCACCCTGCCAGAGCAGGGTCACCTACAGCAGGTTGCACAGGATGACCTCCAGGCGGGTTTTGAATGTTTCTGGGGTCGGAGACTCTACCGCCTCCCTGGGCAGCCTGTTCCAGCGCTCTGCCACCCTCAAAGTAAAGAAGTTCCTCCTCATGCTTTGATAGAAGTTCCTACGTTCCAGTTTGTACCCGTTACCTCTTGTCCTGGATCATCTTTGATGATCCAGGACAAGAGGTAACGGGCACCAATTGGAACGTAGGAACTTAAACTTGAACTGGAAGGTAGGAACTTGAACTTGAACATAGGATTATCCTTGATGATTCAGGATAGCTGTGTGTCTGACCAGTCTGTCTTTCGAAGGAGGTCCTGGGCCAGCTCCAGCCATGCTGTGCTGAGCAGAGCCCCTGGCAGCAGCCCCACAGCTCACTCCCAGTGTGCCTGAATGGAAAAGGTACCAAAGTTGCTCCAACACTTTCTGAAAAACTCTATAGTGTTACCCCACAAGCGCAAAGCGACGGCAAAGCCCGTGAAATGACACCGGTGCTTCCAGAAAATGTCAAGCTTCCTGCCCAAGGGTGACATGCCATGCGGTGGGGTCAGGGCCACGCGCTGAGCACCCGGTGCGCTGGGGTTGCCCCAGCGGTTCCTGAGCAGCTCCTGCAGTGCTGCCGCCGGTACCGTTCTGGCGGCTGTAGTTGTTTAAAAAGCCGTTGTTGTTTCCGGCGTAATCTGACGGCAGTTTTCTCGGGCATTTGGGCCTCTTCTAATAAGTGTGCTGTGAGTACATCTGCAAGCATTCACCTGTCGAGGTCAAATGACTGGTGGTGCTCATCTGCCCCCGTGCTACTGCTGCTGCCTCCCGTGAATGCTCATGTGCCTGCGTGCCCCTGTACAGGCACAGATGCACGCGCGCAACACCTGATCCCGCATCCTAATTATTTTTCGCCCGGTTCTCTGAGTTGTTCTGCTTCCGGCTGATGAATGGGAAAGTGTAGTAGTGCTGTTTCATTTCACCAGCCTCTCAAGTGTGGAAATTATGGTAAATTTGAGAACAAGCCAGATTAGATTGATAGTTACACCTCCTCCTTTAATTAGCCAACCACAGGATCTGTGGAGGCAAAGGCCGGGGGGGTGTGTCGGTGTATATAAGGTGTATTGTCTATGTGAAAGATTAATCAAAAGGAGTTGCTTGAGGTGGGAAGGCTTTTCCGGAGAGGTTCCACATGTTGTCAGGTAGTCCCTCTGAATGGCAGCTTCCGGTTCGGTCCCTTAGCTTTCGGACGTGACATTTAGTCTGATATGTGCCAGCCGTGCAATCTACCTAGCCCTGCAAAGTGCAAATATTAACATAAATGCATATTAAGATACTGTGTGTTAGCTCCTGAACTGAAATAGAGAGCGGGTGTTCCAGCGAAGGCAAGCAAATCGTGTTGATTTACAGTGGCTTGAGGATTTGGCCCATTACCGCTTCTTTATACACTTTTAAAAAGAAATGCCAACTCGATAGTTTAGGCTTTAACTAGAACATGGCAAGAAATTGTATGTTTTGGCGGACCCCTAGTAATGTTGCAGAAACTTTCTCAGAAGTTGTTCCATGGGATAGCCGATTCCTCAGGTAAGAGCTACTTGTTTGTTCAATCCTCCATCTTAGGCCTGCTCCTCAGGTGCATCCTCCTTCTCGCAGCGATTTCCTAGGAACAGATTTCGAAGAACAGCTCTGATCACAGAATCACAGATTGGTTAGGGTTGGAAAGGAGCTCTGGAGATCATCCAGTCCAACCCCCTGCCAGAGCAGGGTCACCTACAGCAGGTTGCACAGGATGACCTCCAGGCGGGTTATGAATGTCTCTGGGGTGGGAGACTCTACCGCCTCCCTGGGCAGCCTGTTCCAGCGCTCTGCCACCCTCAAAGTAAAGAAGTTCCTCCTCATGCTTTGATAGAAGTTCCTAGGTTCCAGTTTGTACCCGTTACCTCTTGTCCTGGATCATCTTTGATGATCCAGGCCAAGAGGTAACGGGCACCAATTGGAACGTAGGAACTTGAACTTGAACTGGAAGGTAGGAACTGGAACTTGAACATAGGATTATCCTTGATGATTCAGGATAGCTGTGTGTCTGACCAGTCTGTCTTTCGAAGGAGGTCCTGGGCCAGCTCCAGCCATGCTGTGCTGAGCAGAGCCCCTGGCAGCAGCCCCACACCTCACTCCCAGTGTGCCTGAATGGAAAAGGTACCAAAGTTGCTCCAACACTTTCTGAAAAACTCTATAGTGTTACCCCACAAGCGCAAAGCGACGGCAAAGCCCGTGAAATGACACCGGTGCTTCCAGAAAATGCCAAGCTTCCTGCCCAAGGGTGACATGCCATGCGGTGGGGTCAGGGCCACGCGCTGAGCACCCGGTGCGCTGGGGTTGCCCCAGCGGTTCCTGAGCAGCTCCTGCAGTGCTGCCGCCGGTACCGTTCTGGCGGCTGTAGTTGTTTAAAAAGCCGTTGTTGTTTCCGGCGTAATCTGACGGCAGTTTTCTCGGGCATTTGGGCCTCTTCTAATAAGTGTGCTGTGAGTACATCTGCAAGCATTCACCTGTCGAGGTCAAATGACTGGTGGTGCTCATCTGCCCCCGTGCTACTGCTGCTGCCTCCCGTGAATGCTCATGTGCCTGCGTGCCCCTGTACAGGCACAGATGCACGCGCGCAACACCTGATCCCGCATCCTAATTATTTTTCGCCCGGTTCTCTGAGTTGTTCTGCTTCCGGCTGATGAATGGGAAAGTGTAGTAGTGCTGTTTCATTTCACCAGCCTCTCAAGTGTGGAAATTATGGTAAATTTGAGAACAAGCGAGATTAGATTGATAGTTACACCTCCTCCTTTAATTAGCCAACCACAGGATCTGTGGAGGCAAAGGCGGGGGGGGGTGTCGGAGGGGGGGCATACGAGTTTACCATGGTGAGAGTGCTGGAGGTTCTTTCTTGTCTGTTCTTTCTTGTCTTGTAAATTGGTATGAGATTCTGCCAGTCTTCCTCACGTAGCACAATCCCTCTTGATTTCTGGAGGTTCCTCACAGGGTAAGCTAATGTTTAACATAAATAAGGGTTACTGAATCTTGTCCTTGAGAAGCAGGAGTCTGGAAGCTGTTGTCAATCCAACTGCTGTATTCCTGACCAGCAAGCCCGCTCGATTCAGGGTTAATTAACTGATTACTTAGAGCGGAAGTGTTGTGGAAGAGCCCGATCATTACCATTTCTATTCATTCTAATATGATGTATTTCAACTCCCCGTCCCTCACGCCTTCTAGAGAGTGATCTGGTGAAGGAGGATGACAAGTCTTTGTGAAACCATCTCGAGTTCTGCCAGATACTCGTAGTTGAAGTTGTCTAGCGGTACGAGATTAGACACCGTGTGAAAGGCAATACTGCACAGATTCTTTATTCCAGACCATTTTCTAAGTTCGCGTGATACAAAACCTCACGGTTACTGGGCAGCTCTCCCACTTTTCACGTCAACCTTTGCTACCTAGCCCGCTGCAACGTGCAGGAAAGAAACATTGATTTGAATTGCGCCGTGGTGCCGTGCATCTTAATGACACTCTGGAGTGACTGGCAGTGTGTCTGGGTCCTGGGGTTGGACCCGGTCTAGCTGCCAGGAGGCAACATTGCAGAGAGGGGCTACAGCTGTGGTCTCTGAAGGGACCTGGCTACTCTATGTAGGCCTTCTCTCCCTGCGTCTCAGAGTGCTTGAAGATGCTAATTGGTTCACATTTTCCTCTGTTCGTTAAGGTATTCTGTCCTTAAAAATTCAGCTTTTTAAAATAGTAACGTGTATTGTCTATGTGAAAGATTAATCAAAAGGAGTTGCTTGAGGTGGGAAGGCTTTTCCGGAGAGGTTCCACATGTTGTCAGGTAGTCCCTCTGAATGGCAGCTTCCGGTTCGGTCCCTTAGCTTTTGGAAGTGACATTTAGTCTGATATGTGCCAGCCGTGCAATCTACCTAGCCCTGCAAAGTGCAAATATTAACCTAAATGCATATTAAGATACTGTGTGTTAGCTCCTGAACTGAAATAGAGAGCGGGTGTTCCAGCGGAGGCAAGCAAATCGTGTTGATTTACAGTGGCTTGAGGATTTGGCCCATTACCGCTTCTTTATACACTTTTAAAAAGAAATGCCAACTCGATAGTTTAGGCTTTAACTGGAACATGGCAAGTAATTGTATGTTTTGGCGGACCCCTAGTAATGTTGCAGAATCTTTCTCAGAAGTTGTTCCATGGGATAGCCGATTCCTCAGGTAAGAGCTACTTGTTTGTTCAATCCTCCATCTTAGGCCTGCTCCTCAGGTGCATCCTCCTTCTCGCAGCGATTTCCTAGGAACAGATTTCGAAGAACAGCTCTGATCACAGAATCACAGATTGGTTAGGGTTGGAAAGGAGCTCTGGAGATCATCCAGTCCAACCCCCCTGCCAGAGCAGGGTCACCTACAGCAGGTTGCACAGGATGACCTCCAGGCGGGTTTTGAATGTCTCTGGGGTCGGAGACTCTACTGCCTCCCTGGGCAGCCTGTTCCAGCGCTCTGCCACCCTCAAAGTAAAGAAGTTCCTCCTCATGCTTTGATAGAAGTTCCTACGTTCCAGTTTGTACCCGTTACCTCTTGTCCTGGATCATCTTTGATGATCCAGGACAAGAGGTAACGGGCACCAATTGGAACGTAGGAACTTGAACTTGAACTGGAACGTAGGAACTTGAACTTGAACATAGGATTATCCTTGATGATTCAGGATAGCTGTGTGTCTGACCAGTCTGTCTTTCGAAGGAGGTCCTGGGCCAGCTCCAGCCATGCTGTGCTGAGCAGAGCCCCTGGCAGCAGCCCCACACCTCACTCCCAGTGTGCCTGAATGGAAAAGGTACCAAAGTTGCTCCAACACTTTCTGAAAAACTCTATAGTGTTACCCCACAAGCGCAAAGCGACGGCAAAGCCCGTGAAATGACACCGGTGCTTCCAGAAAATGTCAAGCTTCCTGCCCAAGGGTGACATGCCATGCGGTGGGGTCAGGGCCACGCGCTGAGCACCCGGTGCGCTGGGGTTGCCCCAGCGGTTCCTGAGCAGCTCCTGCAGTGCTGCCGCCGGTACCGTTCTGGCGGCTGTAGTTGTTTAAAAAGCCGTTGTTGTTTCCGGCGTAATCTGACGGCAGTTTTCTCGGGCATATGGGCCTCTTCTAATAAGTGTGCTGTGAGTACATCTGCAAGCATTCACCTGTCGAGGTCAAATGACTGGTGGTGCTCATCTCCCCCCGTGCTACTGCTGCTGCCTCCCGTGAATGCTCATGTGCCTGCGTGCCCCTGTACAGGCACAGATGCACGCGCGCAACACCTGATCCCGCATCCTAATTATTTTTTGCCCGGTTCTCTGAGTTGTTCTGCTTCCGGCTGAAAAATGGGAAAGTGTAGTAGTGCTGTTTCATTTCACCAGCCTCTCAAGTGTGGAAATTATGGTAAATTTGAGAACAAGCCAGATTAGATTGATAGTTACACCTCCTCCTTTAATTAGCCAACCACAGGATCTGTGGAGGCAAAGGCCGGGGGTGTGTGTCGGTGTATATAACGTGTATTGTCTATGTGAAAGATTAATCAAAAGGAGTTGCTTGAGGTGGGAAGGCTTTTCCGGAGAGGTTCCACATGTTGTCAGGTAGTCCCTCTGAATGGCAGCTTCCGGTTCGGTCCCTTAGCTTTTGGAAGTGACATTTAGTCTGATATGTGCCAGCCGTGCAATCTACCTAGCCCTGCAAAGTGCAAATATTAACCTAAATGCATATTAAGATACTGTGTGTTAGCTCCTGAACTGAAATAGAGAGCGGGTGTTCCAGCGGAGGCAAGCAAATCGTGTTGATTTACAGTGGCTTGAGGATTTGGCCCATTACCGCTTCTTTATACACTTTTAAAAAGAAATGCCAACTCGATAGTTTAGGCTTTAACTGGAACATGGCAAGTAATTGTATGTTTTGGCGGACCCCTAGTAATGTTGCAGAATCTTTCTCAGAAGTTGTTCCATGGGATAGCCGATTCCTCAGGTAAGAGCTACTTGTTTGTTCAATCCTCCATCTTAGGCCTGCTCCTCAGGTGCATCCTCCTTCTCGCAGCGATTTCCTAGGAACAGATTTCGAAGAACAGCTCTGATCACAGAATCACAGATTGGTTAGGGTTGGAAAGGAGCTCTGGAGATCATCCAGTCCAACCCCCCTGCCAGAGCAGGGTCACCTACAGCAGGTTGCACAGGATGACCTCCAGGCGGGTTTTGAATGTCTCTGGGGTGGGAGACTCTACTGCCTCCCCGGGCAGCCTGTTCCAGCGCTCTGCCACCCTCAAAGTAAAGAAGTTCCTCCTCATGCTTTGATAGAAGTTCCTAGGTTCCAGTTTGTACGCGTTACCTCTTGTCCTGGATCATCTTTGATGATCATCATCTTTGATAATCCAGGACAAGAGGTAACGGGCACCAATTGGAACGTAGGAACTTGAACTTGAACTGGATTGTAGGAACTTGAACATAGGATTATCCTTGATGATTCAGGATAGCTGTGTGTCTGACCAGTCTGTCTTTCGAAGGAGGTCCTGGGCCAGCTCCAGCCATGCTGTGCTGAGCAGAGCCCCTGGCAGCAGCCCCACACCTCACTCCCAGTGTGCCTGAATGGAAAAGGTACCAAAGTTGCTCCAACACTTTCTGAAAAACTCTATAGTGTTACCCCACAAGCGCAAAGCGACGGCAAAGCCCGTGAAATGACACCGGTGCTTCCAGAAAATGTCAAGCTTCCTGCCCAAGGGTGACATGCCATGCGGTGGGGTCAGGGCCACGCGCTGAGCACCCGGTGCGCTGGGGTTGCCCCAGCGGTTCCTGAGCAGCTCCTGCAGTGCTGCTGCCGGTACCGTTCTGGCGGCTGTAGTTGTTTAAAAAGCCGTTGTTGTTTCCGGCGTAATCTGACGGCAGTTTTCTCGGGCGTTTGGGCCTCTTCTAATAAGTGTGCTGTGAGTACATCTGCAAGCATTCACCTGTCGAGGTCAAATGACTGGTGGTGCTCATCTGCCCCCGTGCTACTGCTGCTGCCTCCCGTGAATGCTCATGCGCCTGCGTGCCCCTGTACAGGCACAGATGCACGCGCGCAACACCTGATCCCACATCCTAATTATTTTTCGCCCGGTTCTCTGAGTTGTTCTGCTTCCGACTGATGAATGGGAAAGTGTAGTAGTGCTGTTTCATTTCACCAGCCTCTCAAGTGTGGAAATTATGGTAAATTTGAGAACAAGCCAGATTAGATTGATAGTTACACCTCCTCCTTTAATTAGCCAACCACAGGATCTGTGGAGGCAAAGGCCGGGGGTGTGTGTCGGTGTATATAACGTGTATTGTCTATGTGAAAGATTAATCAAAAGGAGTTGCTTGAGGTGGGAAGGCTTTTCCGGAGAGGTTCCACATGTTGTCAGGTAGTCCCTCTGAATGGCAGCTTCCGGTTCGGTCCCTTAGCTTTCGGAAGTGACATTTAGTCTGATATGTGCCAGCCGTGCAATCTACCTAGCCCTGCAAAGTGCAAATATTAACCTAAATGCATATTAAGATACTGTGTGTTAGCTCCTGAACTGAAATAGAGAGCGGGTGTTCCAGCGGAGGCAAGCAAATCGTGTTGATTTAGAGTGGCTTGAGGATTTGGCCCATTACCGCTTCTTTATACACTTTTAAAAAGAAATGCCAACTCGATAGTTTAGGCTTTAACTGGAACATGGCAAGTAATTGTATGTTTTGGCGGACCCCTAGTAATGTTGCAGAATCTTTCTCAGAAGTTGTTCCATGGGATAGCCGATTCCTCAGGTAAGAGCTACTTGTTTGTTCAATCCTCCATCTTAGGCCTGCTCCTCAGGTGCATCCTCCTTCTCGCAGCGATTTCATAGGAACAGATTTCGAAGAACAGCTCTGATCACAGAATCACAGATTGGTTAGGGTTGGAAAGGACCTCTGGAGATCATCCAGTCCAACCCCCTGCCAGAGCAGGGTCACCTACAGCAGGTTGCACAGGATGACCTCCAGGCGGGTTATGAATGTCTCTGGGGTGGGAGACTCTACCGCCTCCCTGGGCAGCCTGTTCCAGCGCTCTGCCACCCTCAAAGTAAAGAAGTTCTTCCTCATGCTTTGATAGAAGTTCCTAGGTTCCAGTTTGTACCCGTTACCTCTTGTCCTGGATCATCTTTGATGATCCAGGACAAGAGGTAACGGGCACCAATTGGAACGTAGGAACTTGAACTTGAACTGGAAGGTAGGAACTTGAACTTGAACATAGGATTATCCTTGATGATTCAGGATAGCTGTGTGTCTGACCAGTCTGTCTTTCGAAGGAGGTCCTGGGCCAGCTCCAGCCATGCTGTGCTGAGCAGAGCCCCTGGCAGCAGCCCCACAGCTCACTCCCAGTGTGCCTGAATGGAAAAGGTACCAAAGTTGCTCCAACACTTTCTGAAAAACTCTATAGTGTTACCCCACAAGCGCAAAGCGACGGCAAAGCCCGTGAAATGACACCAGTGCTTCCAGAAAATGTCAAGCTTCCTGCCCAAGGGTGACATGCCATGCGGTGGGGTCAGGGCCACGCGCTGAGCACCCGGTGCGCTGGGGTTGTCCCAGCGGTTCCTGAGCAGCTCCTGCAGTGCTGCCGCCGGTACCGTTCTGGCGGCTGTAGTTGTTTAAAAAGCCGTTGTTGTTTCCGGCGTAATCTGACGGCAGTTTTCTCGGGCATTTGGGCCTCTTCTAATAAGTGTGCTGTGAGTACATCTGCAAGCATTCACCTGTCGAGGTCAAATGACTGGTGGTGCTCATCTGCCCCCGTGCTACTGCTGCTGCCTCCCGTGAATGCTCATGTGCCTGCGTGCCCCTGTACAGGCACAGATGCACGCGCGCAACACCTGATCCCGCATCCTAATTATTTTTCGCCCGGTTCTTGGAGTTGTTCTGCTTCCGGCTGATGAATGGGAAAGTGTAGTAGTGCTGTTTCATTTCACCAGCCTCTCAAGTGTGGAAATTATGGTAAATTTGAGAACAAGCCAGATTAGATTGATAGTTACACCTCCTCCTTTAATTAGCCAACCACAGGATCTGTGGAGGCAAAGGCCGGGGGGGTGTGTCGGTGTATATAACGTGTATTGTCTATGTGAAAGATTAATCAAAAGGAGTTGCTTGAGGTGGGAAGGCTTTTCCGGAGAGGTTCCACATGTTGTCAGGTAGTCCCTCTGAATGGCAGCTTCCGGTTCGGTCCCTTAGCTTTCGGACGTGACATTTAGTCTGATATGTGCCAGCCGTGCAATCTACCTAGCCCTGCAAAGTGCAAATATTAACCTAAATGCATATTAAGATACTGTGTGTTAGCTCCTGAACTGAAATAGAGAGCGGGTGTTCCAGCAGAGGCAAGCAAATCGTGTTGATTTAGAGTGGCTTGAGGATTTGGCCCATTACCGCTTCTTTATACACTTTTAAAAAGAAATGCCAACTCGATAGTTTAGGCTTTAACTGGAACATGGCAAGTAATTGTATGTTTTGGCGGACCCCTAGTAATGTTGCAGAATCTTTCTCAGAAGTTGTTCCATGGGATAGCCGATTCCTCAGGTAAGAGCTACTTGTTTGTTCAATCCTCCATCTTAGGCCTGCTCCTCAGGTGCATCCTCCTTCTCGCAGCGATTTCCTAGGAACAGATTTCGAAGAACAGCTCTGATCACAGAATCACAGATTGGTTAGGGTTGGAAAGGAGCTCTGGAGATCATCCAGTCCAACCCCCTGCCAGAGCAGGGTCACCTACAGCAGGTTGCACAGGATGACCTCCAGGCGGGTTATGAATGTCTCTGGGGTCGGAGACTCTACCGCCTCCCTGGGCAGCCTGTTCCAGCGCTCTGCCACCCTCAAAGTAAAGAAGTTCCTCCTCATGCTTTGATAGAAGTTCCTAGGTTCCAGTTTGTACCCGTTACCTCTTGTCCTGGATCATCTTTGATGATCCAGGACAAGAGGTAACGGGCACCAATTGGAACGTAGGAACTTGAACTTGAACTGGAACGTAGGAACTTGAACATAGGATTATCCTTGATGATTCAGGATAGCTGTGTGTCTGACCAGTCTGTCTTTCGAAGGAGGTCCTGGACCAGCTCCAGCCATGCTGTGCTGAGCAGAGCCCCTGGCAGCAGCCCCACAGCTCACTCCCAGTGTGCCTGAATGGAAAAGGTACCAAAGTTGCTCCAACACTTTCTGAAAAACTCTATAGTGTTACCCCACAAGCGCAAAGCGACGGCAAAGCCCGTGAAATGACACCGGTGCTTCCAGAAAATGTCAAGCTTCCTGCCCAAGGGTGACATGCCATGCGGTGGGGTCAGGGCCACGTGCTGAGCACCCGGTGCGCTGGGGTTGCCCCAGCGGTTCCTGAGCAGCTCCTGCAGTGCTGCCGCCGGTACCGTTCTGGCGGCTGTAGTTGTTTAAAAAGCCGTTGTTGTTTCCGGCGTAATCTGACGGCAGTTTTCTCGGGCATTTGGGCCTCTTCTAATAAGTGTGCTGTGAGTACATCTGCAAGCATTCACCTGTCGAGGTCAAATGACTGGTGGTGCTCATCTGCCCCCGTGCTACTGCTGCTGCCTCCCGTGAATGCTCATGTGCCTGCGTGCCCCTGTACAGGCACAGATGCACGCGCGCAACACCTGATCCCGCATCCTAATTATTTTTCGCCCGGTTCTCGGAGTTGTTCTGCTTCCGGCTGATGAATGGGAAAGTGTAGTAGTGCTGTTTCATTTCACCAGCCTCTCAAGTGTGGAAATTATGGTAAATTTGAGAACAAGCCAGATTAGATTGATAGTTACACCTCCTCCTTTAATTAGCCAACCACAGGATCTGTGGAGGCAAAGGCCGGGGGGGTGTGTCGGTGTATATAACGTGTATTGTCTATGTGAAAGATTAATCAAAAGGAGTTGCTTGAGGTGGGAAGGCTTTTCCGGAGAGGTTCCACATGTTGTCAGGTAGTCCCTCTGAATGGCAGCTTCCGGTTCGGTCCCTTAGCTTTCGGAAGTGACATTTAGTCTGATATGTGCCAGCCGTGCAATCTACCTAGCCCCGCAAAGTGCAAATATTAACATAAATGCATATTAAGATACTGTGTGTTAGCTCCTGAACTGAAATAGAGAGCGGGTGTTCCAGCGGAGGCAAGCAAATCGTGTTGATTTACAGTGGCTTGAGGATTTGGCCCATTACCGCTTCTTTATACACTTTTAAAAAGAAATGCCAACTCGATAGTTTAGGCTTTAACTGGAACATGGCAAGTAATTGTATGTTTTGGCGGACCCCTAGTAATGTTGCAGAATCTTTCTCAGAAGTTGTTCCATGGGATAGCCGTTTCCTCAGGTAAGAGCTACTTGTTTGTTCAATCCTCCATCTTAGGCCTGCTCCTCAGGTGCATCCTCCTTCTCGCAGCGATTTCCTAGGAACAGATTTCGAAGAACAGCTCTGATCACAGAATCACAGATTGGTTAGGGTTGGAAAGGACCTCTGGAGATCATCCAGCCCAACCCCCCTGCCAGAGCAGGGTCACCTACAGCAGGTTGCACAGGATGACCTCCAGGCGGGTTTTGAATGTTTCTGGGGTGGGAGACTCTACCGCCTCCCTGGGCAGCCTGTTCCAGCGCTCTGCCACCCTCAAAGTAAAGAAGTTCCTCCTCATGCTTTGATAGAAGTTCCTAGGTTCCAGTTTGTACCCGTTACCTCTTGTCCTGGATCATCTTTGATGATCCAGGCCAAGAGGTAATGGGCACCAATTGGAACGTAGGAACTTGAACTTGAACTGGAACGTAGGAACTTGAACATAGGATTATCCTTGATGATTCAGGATAGCTGTGTGTCTGACCAGTCTGTCTTTCGAAGGAGGTCCTGGACCAGCTCCAGCCATGCTGTGCTGAGCAGAGCCCCTGGCAGCAGCCCCACAGCTCACTCCCAGTGTGCCTGAATGGAAAAGGTACCAAAGTTGCTCCAACACTTTCTGAAAAACTCTATAGTGTTACCCCACAAGCGCAAAGCGACGGCAAAGCCCGTGAAATGACACCGGTGCTTCCAGAAAATGTCAAGCTTCCTGCCCAAGGGTGACATGCCATGCGGTGGGGTCAGGGCCACGTGCTGAGCACCCGGTGCGCTGGGGTTGCCCCAGCGGTTCCTGAGCAGCTCCTGCAGTGCTGCCGCCGGTACCGTTCTGGCGGCTGTAGTTGTTTAAAAAGCCGTTGTTGTTTCCGGCGTAATCTGACGGCAGTTTTCTCGGGCATTTGGGCCTCTTCTAATAAGTGTGCTGTGAGTACATCTGCAAGCATTCACCTGTCGAGGTCAAATGACTGGTGGTGCTCATCTGCCCCCGTGCTACTGCTGCTGCCTCCCGTGAATGCTCATGTGCCTGCGTGCCCCTGTACAGGCACAGATGCACGCGCGCAACACCTGATCCCGCATCCTAATTATTTTTCGCCCGGTTCTCGGAGTTGTTCTGCTTCCGGCTGATGAATGGGAAAGTGTAGTAGTGCTGTTTCATTTCACCAGCCTCTCAAGTGTGGAAATTATGGTAAATTTGAGAACAAGCCAGATTAGATTGATAGTTACACCTCCTCCTTTAATTAGCCAACCACAGGATCTGTGGAGGCAAAGGCCGGGGGGGTGTGTCGGTGTATATAACGTGTATTGTCTATGTGAAAGATTAATCAAAAGGAGTTGCTTGAGGTGGGAAGGCTTTTCCGGAGAGGTTCCACATGTTGTCAGGTAGTCCCTCTGAATGGCAGCTTCCGGTTCGGTCCCTTAGCTTTCGGAAGTGACATTTAGTCTGATATGTGCCAGCCGTGCAATCTACCTAGCCCCGCAAAGTGCAAATATTAACATAAATGCATATTAAGATACTGTGTGTTAGCTCCTGAACTGAAATAGAGAGCGGGTGTTCCAGCGGAGGCAAGCAAATCGTGTTGATTTAGTGGCTTGCGGATTTGGCCCATTACCGCTTCTTTATACACTTTTAAAAAGAAATGCCAACTCGATAGTTTAGGCTTTAACTGGAACATGGCAAGTAATTGTATGTTTTGGCGGACCCCTAGTAATGTTGCAGAATCTTTCTCAGAAGTTGTTCCATGGGATAGCCGTTTCCTCAGGTAAGAGCTACTTGTTTGTTCAATCCTCCATCTTAGGCCTGCTCCTCAGGTGCATCCTCCTTCTCGCAGCGATTTCCTAGGAACAGATTTCGAAGAACAGCTCTGATCACAGAATCACAGATTGGTTAGGGTTGGAAAGGAGCTCTGGAGATCATCCAGCCCAACCCCCCTGCCAGAGCAGGGTCACCTACAGCAGGTTGCACAGGATGACCTCCAGGCGGGTTTTGAATGTTTCTGGGGTGGGAGACTCTACCGCCTCCCTGGGCAGCCTGTTCCAGCGCTCTGCCACCCTCAAAGTAAAGAAGTTCCTCCTCATGCTTTGATAGAAGTTCCTACGTTCCAGTTTGTACCCGTTACCTCTTGTCCTGGATCATCTTTGATGATCCAGGACAAGAGGTAACGGGCACCAATTGGAACGTAGGAACTTGAACTTGAACTGGAACGTAGGAACTTGAACATAGGATTATCCTTGATGATTCAGGATAGCTGTGTGTCTGACCAGTCTGTCTTTCAAAGGAGGTCCTGGACCAGCTCCAGCCATGCTGTGCTGAGCAGAGCCCCTGGCAGCAGCCCCACAGCTCACTCCCAGTGTGCCTGAATGGAAAAGGTACCAAAGTTGCTCCAACACTTTCTGAAAAACTCTATAGTGTTACCCCACAAGCGCAAAGCGACGGCAAAGCCCGTGAAATGACACCGGTGCTTCCAGAAAATGTCAAGCTTCCTGCCCAAGGGTGACATGCCATGTGGTGGGGTCAGGGCCACGCGCTGAGCACCCGGTGCGCTGGGGTTGCCCCAGCGGTTCCTGAGCAGCTCCTGCAGTGCTGCCGCCGGTACCGTTCTGGCGGCTGTAGTTGTTTAAAAAGCCGTTGTTGTTTCCGGCGTAATCTGACGGCAGTTTTCTCGGGCATTTGGGCCTCTTCTAATAAGTGTGCTGTGAGTACATCTGCAAGCATTCACCTGTCGAGGTCAAATGACTGGTGGTGCTCATCTGCCCCCGTGCTACTGCTGCTGCCTCCCGTGAATGCTCATGTGCCTGCGTGCCCCTGTACAGGCACAGATGCACGCGCGCAACACCTGATCCCGCATCCTAATTATTTTTCGCCCGGTTCTCGGAGTTGTTCTGCTTCCGGCTGATGAATGGGAAAGTGTAGTAGTGCTGTTTCATTTCACCAGCCTCTCAAGTGTGGAAATTATGGTAAATTTGAGAACAAGCCAGATTAGATTGATAGTTACACCTCCTCCTTTAATTAGCCAACCACAGGATCTGTGGAGGCAAAGGCCGGGGGGGTGTGTCTGTGTATATAACGTGTATTGTCTATGTGAAAGATTAATCAAAAGGAGTTGCTTGAGGTGGGAAGGCTTTTCCGGAGAGGTTCCACATGTTGTCAGGTAGTCCCTCTGAATGGCAGCTTCCGGTTCGGTCCCTTAGCTTTCGGAAGTGACATTTAGTCTGATATGTGCCAGCCGTGCAATCTACCTAGCCCTGCAAAGTGCAAATATTAACCTAAATGCATATTAAGATACTGTGTGTTAGCTCCTGAACTGAAATAGAGAGCGGGTGTTCCAGCGGAGGCAAGCAAATCGTGTTGATTTACAGTGGCTTGTGGATTTGGCCCATTACCGCTTCTTTATACACTTTAAAAAAGAAATGCCAACTCGATAGTTTAGGCTTTAACTGGAACATGGCAAGTAATTGTATGTTTTGGCGGACCCCTAGTAATGTTGCAGAATCTTTCTCAGAAGTTGTTCCATGGGATAGCCGATTCCTCAGGTAAGAGCTACTTGTTTGTTCAATCCTCCATCTTAGGCCTGCTCCTCAGGTGCATCCTCCTTCTCGCAGCGATTTCCTAGGAACAGATTTCGAAGAACAGCTCTGATCACAGAATCACAGATTGGTTAGGGTTGGAAAGGAGCTCTGGAGATCATCCAGCCCAACCCCCCTGCCAGAGCAGGGTCACCTACAGCAGGTTGCACAGGATGACCTCCAGGCGGGTTTTGAATGTTTCTGGGGTGGGAGACTCTACCGCCTCTCTGGGCAGCCTGTTCCAGCGCTCTGCCACCCTCAAAGTAAAGAAGTTCCTCCTCATGCTTTGATAGAAGTTCCTAGGTTCCAGTTTGTACCCGTTACCTCTTGTCCTGGATCATCTTTGATGATCCAGGACAAGAGGTAACGGGCACCAATTGGAACGTAGGAACTTGAACTTGAACTGGAACGTAGGAACTTGAACATAGGATTATCCTTGATGATTCAGGATAGCTGTGTGTCTGACCAGTCTGTCTTTCGAAGGAGGTCCTGGACCAGCTCCAGCCATGCTGTGCTGAGCAGAGCCCCTGGCAGCAGCCCCACAGCTCACTCCCAGTGTGCCTGAATGGAAAAGGTACCAAAGTTGCTCCAACACTTTCTGAAAAACTCTATAGTGTTACCCCACAAGCGCAAAGCGACGGCAAAGCCCGTGAAATGACACCGGTGCTTCCAGAAAATGTCAAGCTTCCTGCCCAAGGGTGACATGCCATGTGGTGGGGTCAGGGCCACGCGCTGAGCACCCGGTGCGCTGGGGTTGCCCCAGCAGTTCCTGAGCAGCTCCTGCAGTGCTGCCGCCGGTACCGTTCTGGCGGCTGTAGTTGTTTAAAAAGCCGTTGTTGTTTCCGGCGTAATCTGACGGCAGTTTTCTCGGGCATTTGGGCCTCTTCTAATAAGTGTGCTGTGACTACATCTGCAAGCATTCACCTGTCGAGGTCAAATGACTGGTGGTGCTCATCTGCCCCCGTGCTACTGCTGCTGCCTCCCGTGAATGCTCATGTGCCTGCGTGCCCCTGTACAGGCACAGATGCACGCGCGCAACACCTGATCCCGCATCCTAATTATTTTTCGCCCGGTTCTCGGAGTTGTTCTGCTTCCGGCTGATGAATGGGAAAGTGTAGTAGTGCTGTTTCATTTCACCAGCCTCTCAAGTGTGGAAATTATGGTAAATTTGAGAACAAGCCAGATTAGATTGATAGTTACACCTCCTCCTTTAATTAGCCAACCACAGGATCTGTGGAGGCAAAGGCCGGGGGGGTGTGTCGGTGTATATAAGGTGTATTGTCTATGTGAAAGATTAATCAAAAGGAGTTGCTTGAGGTGGGAAGGCTTTTCCGGAGAGGTTCCACATGTTGTCAGGTAGTCCCTCTGAATGGCAGCTTCCGGTTCGGTCCCTTAGCTTTCGGAAGTGACATTTAGTCTGATATGTGCCAGCCGTGCAATCTACCTAGCCCTGCAAAGTGCAAATATTAACCTAAATGCATATTAAGATACTGTGTGTTAGCTCCTGAACTGCAATAGAGAGCGGGTGTTCCAGCGGAGGCAAGCAAATCGTGTTGATTTACAGTGGCTTGCGGATTTGGCCCATTACCGCTTCTTTATACACTTTTAAAAAGAAATGCCAACTCGATAGTTTAGGCTTTAACTGGAACATGGCAAGTAATTGTATGTTTTGGCGGACCCCTAGTAATGTTGCAGAATCTTTCTCAGAAGTTGTTCCATGGGATAGCCGATTCCTCAGGTAAGAGCTACTTGTTTGTTCAATCCTCCATCTTAGGCCTGCTCCTCAGGTGCATCCTCCTTCTCGCAGCGATTTCCTAGGAACAGATTTCGAAGAACAGCTCTGATCACAGAATCACAGATTGGTTAGGGTTGGAAAGGAGCTCTGGAGATCATCCAGCCCAACCCCCCTGCCAGAGCAGGGTCACCTACAGCAGGTTGCACAGGATGACCTCCAGGCGGGTTTTGAATGTTTCTGGGGTCGGAGACTCTACCGCCTCCCTGGGCAGCCTGTTCCAGCGCTCTGCCACCCTCAAAGTAAAGAAGTTCCTCCTCATGCTTTGATAGAAGTTCCTACGTTCCAGTTTGTACCCGTTACCTCTTGTCCTGGATCATCTTTGATGATCCAGGACAAGAGGTAACGGGCACCAATTGGAACGTAGGAACTTGAACTTGAACTGGAACGTAGGAACTTGAACATAGGATTATCCTTGATGATTCAGGATAGCTGTGTGTCTGACCAGTCTGTCTTTCGAAGGAGGTCCTGGACCAGCTCCAGCCATGCTGTGCTGAGCAGAGCCCCTGGCAGCAGCCCCACAGCTCACTCCCAGTGTGCCTGAATGGAAAAGGTACCAAAGTTGCTCCAACACTTTCTGAAAAACTCTATAGTGTTACCCCACAAGCGCAAAGCGACGGCAAAGCCCGTGAAATGACACCGGTGCTTCCAGAAAATGTCAAGCTTCCTGCCCAAGGGTGACATGCCATGCGGTGGGGTCAGGGCCACGCGCTGAGCACCCGGTGCGCTGGGGTTGCCCCAGCGGTTCCTGAGCAGCTCCTGCAGTGCTGCCGCCGGTACCGTTCTGGCGGCTGTAGTTGTTTAAAAAGCCGTTGTTGTTTCCGGCGTAATCTGACGGCAGTTTTCTCGGGCATTTGGGCCTCTTCTAATAAGTGTGCTGTGAGTACATCTGCAAGCATTCACCTGTCGAGGTCAAATGACTGGTGGTGCTCATCTGCCCCCGTGCTACTGCTGCTGCCTCCCGTGAATGCTCATGTGCCTGCGTGCCCCTGTACAGGCACAGATGCACGCGCGCAACACCTGATCCCGCATCCTAATTATTTTTCGCCCGGTTCTCGGAGTTGTTCTGCTTCCGGCTGATGAATGGGAAAGTGTAGTAGTGCTGTTTCATTTCACCAGCCTCTCAAGTGTGGAAATTATGGTAAATTTGAGAACAAGCCAGATTAGATTGATAGTTACACCTCCTCCTTTAATTAGCCAACCACAGGATCTGTGGAGGCAAAGGCCGGGGGGGTGTGTCGGTGTATATAAGGTGTATTGTCTATGTGAAAGATTAATCAAAAGGAGTTGCTTGAGGTGGGAAGGCTTTTCCGGAGAGGTTCCACATGTTGTCAGGTAGTCCCTCTGAATGGCAGCTTCCGGTTCGGTCCCTTAGCTTTCGGAAGTGACATTTAGTCTGATATGTGCCAGCCGTGCAATCTACCTAGCCCTGCAAAGTGCAAATATTAACATAAATGCATATTAAGATACTGTGTGTTAGCTCCTGAACTGCAATAGAGAGCGGGTGTTCCAGCGGAGGCAAGCAAATCGTGTTGATTTACAGTGGCTTGCGGATTTGGCCCATTACCGCTTCTTTATACACTTTTAAAAAGAAATGCCAACTCGATAGTTTAGGCTTTAACTGGAACATGGCAAGTAATTGTATGCTTTGGCGGACCCCTAGTAATGTTGCAGAATCTTTCTCAGAAGTTGTTCCATGGGATAGCCGATTCCTCAGGTAAGAGCTACTTGTTTGTTCAATCCTCCATCTTAGGCCTGCTCCTCAGGTGCATCCTCCTTCTCGCAGCGATTTCCTAGGAACAGATTTCGAAGAACAGCTCTGATCACAGAATCACAGATTGGTTAGGGTTGGAAAGGAGCTCTGGAGATCATCCAGCCGAACCCCCCTGCCAGAGCAGGGTCACCTACAGCAGGTTGCACAGGATGACCTCCAGGCGGGTTTTGAATGTTTCTGGGGTGGGAGACTCTACCGCCTCCCTGGGCAGCCTGTTCCAGCGCTCTGCCACCCTCAAAGTAAAGAAGTTCCTCCTCATGCTTTGATAGAAGTTCCTACGTTCCAGTTTGTACCCGTTACCTCTTGTCCTGGATCATCTTTGATGATCCAGGACAAGAGGTAACGGGCACCAATTGGAACGTAGGAACTTGAACTTGAACTGGAAGGTAGGAACTTGAACTTGAACATAGGATTATCCTTGATGATTCAGGATAGCTGTGTGTCTGACCAGTCTGTCTTTCGAAGGAGGTCCTGGACCAGCTCCAGCCATGCTGTGCTGAGCAGAGCCCCTGGCAGCAGCCCCACAGCTCACTCCCAGTGTGCCTGAATGGAAAAGGTACCAAAGTTGCTCCAACACTTTCTGAAAAACTCTATAGTGTTACCCCACAAGCGCAAAGCGACGGCAAAGCCCGTGAAATGACACCGGTGCTTCCAGAAAATGTCAAGCTTCCTGCCCAAGGGTGACATGCCATGCGGTGGGGTCAGGGCCACGCGCTGAGCACCCGGTGCGCTGGGGTTGCCCCAGCGGTTCCTGAGCAGCTCCTGCAGTGCTGCCGCCGGTACCGTTCTGGCGGCTGTAGTTGTTTAAAAAGCCGTTGTTGTTTCCGGCGTAATCTGACGGCAGTTTTCTCGGGCATTTGGGCCTCTTCTAATAAGTGTGCTGTGACTACATCTGCAAGCATTCACCTGTCGAGGTCAAATGACTGGTGGTGCTCATCTGCCCCCGTGCTACTGCTGCTGCCTCCCGTGAATGCTCATGTGCCTGCATGCCCCTGTACAGGCACAGATGCACGCGCGCAACACCTGATCCCGCATCCTAATTATTTTTCGCCCGGTTCTCGGAGTTGTTCTGCTTCCGGCTGATGAATGGGAAAGTGTAGTAGTGCTGTTTCATTTCACCAGCCTCTCAAGTGTGGAAATTATGGTAAATTTGAGAACAAGCCAGATTAGATTGATAGTTACACCTCCTCCTTTAATTAGCCAACCACAGGATCTGTGGAGGCAAAGGCCGGGGGGGTGTGTCGGTGTATATAACGTGTATTGTCTATGTGAAAGATTAATCAAAAGGAGTTGCTTGAGGTGGGAAGGCTTTTCCGGAGAGGTTCCACATGTTGTCAGGTAGTCCCTCTGAATGGCAGCTTCCGGTTCGGTCCCTTAGCTTTCGGAAGTGACATTTAGTCTGATATGTGCCAGCCGTGCAATCTACCTAGCCCTGCAAAGTGCAAATATTAACCTAAATGCATATTAAGATACTGTGTGTTAGCTCCTGAACTGAAATAGAGAGCGGGTGTTCCAGCGGAGGCAAGCAAATCGTGTTGATTTACAGTGGCTTGCGGATTTGGCCCATTACCGCTTCTTTATACACTTTTAAAAAGAAATGCCAACTCGATAGTTTAGGCTTTAACTGGAACATGGCAAGTAATTGTATGTTTTGGCGGACCCCTAGTAATGTTGCAGAATCTTTCTCAGAAGTTGTTCCATGGGATAGCCGATTCCTCAGGTAAGAGCTACTTGTTTGTTCAATCCTCCATCTTAGGCCTGCTCCTCAGGTGCATCCTCCTTCTCGCAGCGATTTCCTAGGAACAGATTTCGAAGAACAGCTCTGATCACAGAATCACAGATTGGTTAGGGTTGGAAAGGACCTCTGGAGATCATCCAGCCCAACCCCCCTGCCAGAGCAGGGTCACCTACAGCAGGTTGCACAGGATGACCTCCAGGCGGGTTTTGAATGTTTCTGGGGTCGGAGACTCTACCGCCTCCCTGGGCAGCCTGTTCCAGCGCTCTGCCACCCTCAAAGTAAAGAAGTTCCTCCTCATGCTTTGATAGAAGTTCCTACGTTCCAGTTTGTACCCGTTACCTCTTGTCCTGGATCATCTTTGATGATCCAGGACAAGAGGTAACGGGCACCAATTGGAACGTAGGAACTTGAACTTGAACTGGAACGTAGGAACTTGAACATAGGATTATCCTTGATGATTCAGGATAGCTGTGTGTCTGACCAGTCTGTCTTTCGAAGGAGGTCCTGGACCAGCTCCAGCCATGCTGTGCTGAGCAGAGCCCCTGGCAGCAGCCCCACAGCTCACTCCCAGTGTGCCTGAATGGAAAAGGTACCAAAGTTGCTCCAACACTTTCTGAAAAACTCTATAGTGTTACCCCACAAGCGCAAAGCGACGGCAAAGCCCGTGAAATGACACCGGTGCTTCCAGAAAATGTCAAGCTTCCTGCCCAAGGGTGACATGCCATGCGGTGGGGTCAGGGCCACGCGCTGAGCACCCGGTGCGCTGGGGTTGCCCCAGCGGTTCCTGAGCAGCTCCTGCAGTGCTGCCGCCGGTACCGTTCTGGCGGCTGTAGTTGTTTAAAAAGCCGTTGTTGTTTCCGGCGTAATCTGACGGCAGTTTTCTCGGGCATTTGGGCCTCTTCTAATAAGTGTGCTGTGAGTACATCTGCAAGCATTCACCTGTCGAGGTCAAATGACTGGTGGTGCTCATCTGCCCCCGTGCTACTGCTGCTGCCTCCCGTGAATGCTCATGTGCCTGCGTGCCCCTGTACAGGCACAGATGCACGCGCGCAACACCTGATCCCGCATCCTAATTATTTTTCGCCCGGTTCTCGGAGTTGTTCTGCTTCCGGCTGATGAATGGGAAAGTGTAGTAGTGCTGTTTCATTTCACCAGCCTCTCAAGTGTGGAAATTATGGTAAATTTGAGAACAAGCCAGATTAGATTGATAGTTACACCTCCTCCTTTAATTAGCCAACCACAGGATCTGTGGAGGCAAAGGCCGGGGGGGTGTGTCGGTGTATATAACGTGTATTGTCTATGTGAAAGATTAATCAAAAGGAGTTGCTTGAGGTGGGAAGGCTTTTCCGGAGAGGTTCCACATGTTGTCAGGTAGTCCCTCTGAATGGCAGCTTCCGGTTCGGTCCCTTAGCTTTCGGAAGTGACATTTAGTCTGATATGTGCCAGCCGTGCAATCTACCTAGCCCTGCAAAGTGCAAATATTAACCTAAATGCATATTAAGATACTGTGTGTTAGCTCCTGAACTGAAATAGAGAGCGGGTGTTCCAGCGGAGGCAAGCAAATCGTGTTGATTTAGTGGCTTGCGGATTTGGCCCATTACCGCTTCTTTATACATTTTTAAAAAGAAATGCCAACTCGATAGTTTAGGCTTTAACTGGAACATGGCAAGTAATTGTATTTTTGGCGGACCCCTAGTAATGTTGCAGAATCTTTCTCAGAAGTTGTTCCATGGGATAGCCGTTTCCTCAGGTAAGAGCTACTTGTTTGTTCAATCCTCCATCTTAGGCCTGCTCCTCAGGTGCATCCTCCTTCTCGCAGCGATTTCCTAGGAACAGATTTCGAAGAACAGCTCTGATCACAGAATCACAGATTGGTTAGGGTTGGAAAGGAGCTCTGGAGATCATCCAGCCCAACCCCCCTGCCAGAGCAGGGTCACCTACAGCAGGTTGCACAGGATGACCTCCAGGCGGGTTTTGAATGTTTCTGGGGTGGGAGACTCTACCGCCTCCCTGGGCAGCCTGTTCCAGCGCTCTGCCACCCTCAAAGTAAAGAAGTTCCTCCTCATGCTTTGATAGAAGTTCCTACGTTCCAGTTTGTACCCGTTACCTCTTGTCCTGGATCATCTTTGATGATCCAGGACAAGAGGTAACGGGCACCAATTGGAACGTAGGAACTTGAACTTGAACTGGAACGTAGGAACTTGAACATAGGATTATCCTTGATGATTCAGGATAGCTGTGTGTCTGACCAGTCTGTCTTTCGAAGGAGGTCCTGGGCCAGCTCCAGCCATGCTGTGCTGAGCAGAGCCCCTGGCAGCAGCCCCACAGCTCACTCCCAGTGTGCCTGAATGGAAAAGGTACCAAAGTTGCTCCAACACTTTCTGAAAAACTCTATAGTGTTACCCCACAAGCGCAAAGCGACGGCAAAGCCCGTGAAATGACACCGGTGCTTCCAGAAAATGTCAAGCTTCCTGCCCAAGGGTGACATGCCATGCGGTGGGGTCAGGGCCACGCGCTGAGCACCCGGTGCGCTGGGGTTGCCCCAGCGGTTCCTGAGCAGCTCCTGCAGTGCTGCCGCCAGTACCGTTCTGGCGGCTGTAGTTGTTTAAAAAGCCGTTGTTGTTTCCGGCGTAATCTGACGGCAGTTTTCTCGGGCATTTGGGCCTCTTCTAATAAGTGTGCTGTGAGTACATCTGCAAGCATTCACCTGTCGAGGTCAAATGACTGGTGGTGCTCATCTGCCCCCGTGCTACTGCTGCTGCCTCCCGTGAATGCTCATGTGCCTGCGTGCCCCTGTACAGGCACAGATGCACGCGCGCAACACCTGATCCCGCATCCTAATTATTTTTCGCCCGGTTCTCGGAGTTGTTCTGCTTCCGGCTGATGAATGGGAAAGTGTAGTAGTGCTGTTTCATTTCACCAGCCTCTCAAGTGTGGAAATTATGGTAAATTTGAGAACAAGCCAGATTAGATTGATAGTTACACCTCCTCCTTTAATTAGCCAACCACAGGATCTGTGGAGGCAAAGGCCGGGGGGGTGTGTCGGTGTATATAAGGTGTATTGTCTATGTGAAAGATTAATCAAAAGGAGTTGCTTGAGGTGGGAAGGCTTTTCCGGAGAGGTTCCACATGTTGTCAGGTAGTCCCTCTGAATGGCAGCTTCCGGTTCGGTCCCTTAGCTTTCGGAAGTGACATTTAGTCTGATATGTGCCAGCCGTGCAATCTACCTAGCCCTGCAAAGTGCAAATATTAACCTAAATGCATATTAAGATACTGTGTGTTAGCTCCTGAACTGCAATAGAGAGCGGGTGTTCCAGCGGAGGCAAGCAAATCGTGTTGATTTACAGTGGCTTGCGGATTTGGCCCATTACCGCTTCTTTATACACTTTTAAAAAGAAATGCCAACTCGATAGTTTAGGCTTTAACTGGAACATGGCAAGTAATTGTATGCTTTGGCGGACCCCTAGTAATGTTGCAGAATCTTTCTCAGAAGTTGTTCCATGGGATAGCCGATTCCTCAGGTAAGAGCTACTTGTTTGTTCAATCCTCCATCTTAGGCCTGCTCCTCAGGTGCATCCTCCTTCTCGCAGCGATTTCCTAGGAACAGATTTCGAAGAACAGCTCTGATCACAGAATCACAGATTGGTTAGGGTTGGAAAGGACCTCTGGAGATCATCCAGCCCAACCCCCCTGCCAGAGCAGGGTCACCTACAGCAGGTTGCACAGGATGACCTCCAGGCGGGTTTTGAATGTTTCTGGGGTGGGAGACTCTACCGCCTCCCTGGGCAGCCTGTTCCAGCGCTCTGCCACCCTCAAAGTAAAGAAGTTCCTCCTCATGCTTTGATAGAAGTTCCTACGTTCCAGTTTGTACCCGTTACCTCTTGTCCTGGATCATCTTTGATGATCCAGGACAAGAGGTAACGGGCACCAATTGGAACGTAGGAACTTGAACTTGAACTGGAACGTAGGAACTTGAACATAGGATTATCCTTGATGATTCAGGATAGCTGTGTGTCTGACCAGTCTGTCTTTCGAAGGAGGTCCTGGACCAGCTCCAGCCATGCTGTGCTGAGCAGAGCCCCTGGCAGCAGCCCCACAGCTCACTCCCAGTGTGCCTGAATGGAAAAGGTACCAAAGTTGCTCCAACACTTTCTGAAAAACTCTATAGTGTTACCCCACAAGCGCAAAGCGACGGCAAAGCCCGTGAAATGACACCGGTGCTTCCAGAAAATGTCAAGCTTCCTGCCCAAGGGTGACATGCCATGCGGTGGGGTCAGGGCCACGCGCTGAGCACCCGGTGCGCTGGGGTTGCCCCAGCGGTTCCTGAGCAGCTCCTGCAGTGCTGCCGCCGGTACCGTTCTGGCGGCTGTAGTTGTTTAAAAAGCCGTTGTTGTTTCCGGCGTAATCTGACGGCAGTTTTCTCGGGCATTTGGGCCTCTTCTAATAAGTGTGCTGTGACTACATCTGCAAGCATTCACCTGTCGAGGTCAAATGACTGGTGGTGCTCATCTGCCCCCGTGCTACTGCTGCTGCCTCCCGTGAATGCTCATGTGCCTGCGTGCCCCTGTACAGGCACAGATGCACGCGCGCAACACCTGATCCCGCATCCTAATTATTTTTCGCCCGGTTCTCGGAGTTGTTCTGCTTCCGGCTGATGAATGGGAAAGTGTAGTAGTGCTGTTTCATTTCACCAGCCTCTCAAGTGTGGAAATTATGGTAAATTTGAGAACAAGCCAGATTAGATTGATAGTTACACCTCCTCCTTTAATTAGCCAACCACAGGATCTGTGGAGGCAAAGGCCGGGGGGGTGTGTCGGTGTAGATAACGTGTATTGTCTATGTGAAAGATTAATCAAAAGGAGTTGCTTGAGGTGGGAAGGCTTTTCCGGAGAGGTTCCACATGTTGTCAGGTAGTCCCTCTGAATGGCAGCTTCCGGTTCGGTCCCTTAGCTTTCGGAAGTGACATTTAGTCTGATATGTGCCAGCCGTGCAATCTACCTAGCCCTGCAAAGTGCAAATATTAACCTAAATGCATATTAAGATACTGTGTGTTAGCTCCTGAACTGAAATAGAGAGCGGGTGTTCCAGCGGAGGCAAGCAAATCGTGTTGATTTACAGTGGCTTGCGGATTTGGCCCATTACCGCTTCTTTATACACTTTTAAAAAGAAATGCCAACTCGATAGTTTAGGCTTTAACTGGAACATGGCAAGTAATTGTATGTTTTGGCGGACCCCTAGTAATGTTGCAGAATCTTTCTCAGAAGTTGTTCCATGGGATAGCCGATTCCTCAGGTAAGAGCTACTTGTTTGTTCAATCCTCCATCTTAGGCCTGCTCCTCAGGTGCATCCTCCTTCTCGCAGCGATTTCCTAGGAACAGATTTCGAAGAACAGCTCTGATCACAGAATCACAGATTGGTTAGGGTTGGAAAGGAGCTCTGGAGATCATCCAGCCCAACCCCCCTGCCAGAGCAGGGTCACCTACAGCAGGTTGCACAGGATGACCTCCAGGCGGGTTTTGAATGTTTCTGGGGTGGGAGACTCTACCGCCTCCCTGGGCAGCCTGTTCCAGCGCTCTGCCACCCTCAAAGTAAAGAAGTTCCTCCTCATGCTTTGATAGAAGTTCCTAGGTTCCAGTTTGTACCCGTTACCTCTTGTCCTGGATCATCTTTGATGATCCAGGACAAGAGGTAACGGGCACCAATTGGAACGTAGGAACTTGAACTTGAACTGGAACGTAGGAACTTGAACATAGGATTATCCTTGATGATTCAGGATAGCTGTGTGTCTGACCAGTCTGTCTTTCGAAGGAGGTCCTGGACCAGCTCCAGCCATGCTGTGCTGAGCAGAGCCCCTGGCAGCAGCCCCACAGCTCACTCCCAGTGTGCCTGAATGGAAAAGGTACCAAAGTTGCTCCAACACTTTCTGAAAAACTCTATAGTGTTACCCCACAAGCGCAAAGCGACGGCAAAGCCCGTGAAATGACACCGGTGCTTCCAGAAAATGTCAAGCTTCCTGCCCAAGGGTGACATGCCATGCGGTGGGGTCAGGGCCACGCGCTGAGCACCCGGTGCGCTGGGGTTGCCCCAGCGGTTCCTGAGCAGCTCCTGCAGTGCTGCCGCCGGTACCGTTCTGGCGGCTGTAGTTGTTTAAAAAGCCGTTGTTGTTTCCGGCGTAATCTGACGGCAGTTTTCTCGGGCATTTGGGCCTCTTCTAATAAGTGTGCTGTGAGTACATCTGCAAGCATTCACCTGTCGAGGTCAAATGACTGGTGGTGCTCATCTGCCCCCGTGCTACTGCTGCTGCCTCCCGTGAATGCTCATGTGCCTGCGTGCCCCTGTACAGGCACAGATGCACGCGCGCAACACCTGATCCCGCATCCTAATTATTTTTCGCCCGGTTCTCGGAGTTGTTCTGCTTCCGGCTGATGAATGGGAAAGTGTAGTAGTGCTGTTTCATTTCACCAGCCTCTCAAGTGTGGAAATTATGGTAAATTTGAGAACAAGCCAGATTAGATTGATAGTTACACCTCCTCCTTTAATTAGCCAACCACAGGATCTGTGGAGGCAAAGGCCGGGGGGGTGTGTCGGTGTATATAACGTGTATTGTCTATGTGAAAGATTAATCAAAAGGAGTTGCTTGAGGTGGGAAGGCTTTTCCGGAGAGGTTCCACATGTTGTCAGGTAGTCCCTCTGAATGGCAGCTTCCGGTTCGGTCCCTTAGCTTTCGGAAGTGACATTTAGTCTGATATGTGCCAGCCGTGCAATCTACCTAGCCCCGCAAAGTGCAAATATTAACATAAATGCATATTAAGATACTGTGTGTTAGCTCCTGAACTGAAATAGAGAGCGGGTGTTCCAGCGGAGGCAAGCAAATCGTGTTGATTTAGTGGCTTGCGGATTTGGCCCATTACCGCTTCTTTATACACTTTTAAAAAGAAATGCCAACTCGATAGTTTAGGCTTTAACTGGAACATGGCAAGTAATTGTATGTTTTGGCGGACCCCTAGTAATGTTGCAGAATCTTTCTCAGAAGTTGTTCCATGGGATAGCCGTTTCCTCAGGTAAGAGCTACTTGTTTGTTCAATCCTCCATCTTAGGCCTGCTCCTCAGGTGCATCCTCCTTCTCGCAGCGATTTCCTAGGAACAGATTTCGAAGAACAGCTCTGATCACAGAATCACAGATTGGTTAGGGTTGGAAAGGACCTCTGGAGATCATCCAGCCCAACCCCCCTGCCAGAGCAGGGTCACCTACAGCAGGTTGCACAGGATGACCTCCAGGCGGGTTTTGAATGTTTCTGGGGTGGGAGACTCTACCGCCTCCCTGGGCAGCCTGTTCCAGCGCTCTGCCACCCTCAAAGTAAAGAAGTTCCTCCTCATGCTTTGATAGAAGTTCCTAGGTTCCAGTTTGTACCCGTTACCTCTTGTCCTGGATCATCTTTGATGATCCAGGACAAGAGGTAACGGGCACCAATTGGAACGTAGGAACTTGAACTTGAACTGGAACGTAGGAACTTGAACATAGGATTATCCTTGATGATTCAGGATAGCTGTGTGTCTGACCAGTCTGTCTTTCGAAGGAGGTCCTGGACCAGCTCCAGCCATGCTGTGCTGAGCAGAGCCCCTGGCAGCAGCCCCACAGCTCACTCCCAGTGTGCCTGAATGGAAAAGGTACCAAAGTTGCTCCAACACTTTCTGAAAAACTCTATAGTGTTACCCCACAAGCGCAAAGCGACGGCAAAGCCCGTGAAATGACACCGGTGCTTCCAGAAAATGTCAAGCTTCCTGCCCAAGGGTGACATGCCATGCGGTGGGGTCAGGGCCACGTGCTGAGCACCCGGTGCGCTGGGGTTGCCCCAGCGGTTCCTGAGCAGCTCCTGCAGTGCTGCCGCCGGTACCGTTCTGGCGGCTGTAGTTGTTTAAAAAGCCGTTGTTGTTTCCGGCGTAATCTGACGGCAGTTTTCTCGGGCATTTGGGCCTCTTCTAATAAGTGTGCTGTGAGTACATCTGCAAGCATTCACCTGTCGAGGTCAAATGACTGGTGGTGCTCATCTGCCCCCGTGCTACTGCTGCTGCCTCCCGTGAATGCTCATGCGCCTGCGTGCCCCTGTACAGGCACAGATGCACGCGCGCAACACCTGATCCCGCATCCTAATTATTTTTCGCCCGGTTCTCGGAGTTGTTCTGCTTCCGGCTGATGAATGGGAAAGTGTAGTAGTGCTGTTTCATTTCACCAGCCTCTCAAGTGTGGAAATTATGGTAAATTTGAGAACAAGCCAGATTAGATTGATAGTTACACCTCCTCCTTTAATTAGCCAACCACAGGATCTGTGGAGGCAAAGGCCGGGGGGGTGTGTCGGTGTATATAACGTGTATTGTCTATGTGAAAGATTAATCAAAAGGAGTTGCTTGAGGTGGGAAGGCTTTTCCGGAGAGGTTCCACATGTTGTCAGGTAGTCCCTCTGAATGGCAGCTTCCGGTTCGGTCCCTTAGCTTTCGGAAGTGACATTTAGTCTGATATGTGCCAGCCGTGCAATCTACCTAGCCCCGCAAAGTGCAAATATTAACATAAATGCATATTAAGATACTGTGTGTTAGCTCCTGAACTGAAATAGAGAGCGGGTGTTCCAGCGGAGGCAAGCAAATCGTGTTGATTTAGTGGCTTGCGGATTTGGCCCATTACCGCTTCTTTATACACTTTTAAAAAGAAATGCCAACTCGATAGTTTAGGCTTTAACTGGAACATGGCAAGTAATTGTATGTTTTGGCGGACCCCTAGTAATGTTGCAGAATCTTTCTCAGAAGTTGTTCCATGGGATAGCCGTTTCCTCAGGTAAGAGCTACTTGTTTGTTCAATCCTCCATCTTAGGCCTGCTCCTCAGGTGCATCCTCCTTCTCGCAGCGATTTCCTAGGAACAGATTTCGAAGAACAGCTCTGATCACAGAATCACAGATTGGTTAGGGTTGGAAAGGAGCTCTGGAGATCATCCAGCCCAACCCCCCTGCCAGAGCAGGGTCACCTACAGCAGGTTGCACAGGATGACCTCCAGGCGGGTTTTGAATGTTTCTGGGGTGGGAGACTCTACCGCCTCCCTGGGCAGCCTGTTCCAGCGCTCTGCCACCCTCAAAGTAAAGAAGTTCCTCCTCATGCTTTGATAGAAGTTCCTAGGTTCCAGTTTGTACCCGTTACCTCTTGTCCTGGATCATCTTTGATGATCCAGGACAAGAGGTAACGGGCACCAATTGGAACGTAGGAACTTGAACTTGAACTGGAACGTAGGAACTTGAACATAGGATTATCCTTGATGATTCAGGATAGCTGTGTGTCTGACCAGTCTGTCTTTCGAAGGAGGTCCTGGACCAGCTCCAGCCATGCTGTGCTGAGCAGAGCCCCTGGCAGCAGCCCCACAGCTCACTCCCAGTGTGCCTGAATGGAAAAGGTACCAAAGTTGCTCCAACACTTTCTGAAAAACTCTATAGTGTTACCCCACAAGCGCAAAGCGACGGCAAAGCCCGTGAAATGACACCGGTGCTTCCAGAAAATGTCAAGCTTCCTGCCCAAGGGTGACATGCCATGCGGTGGGGTCAGGGCCACGCGCTGAGCACCCGGTGCGCTGGGGTTGCCCCAGCGGTTCCTGAGCAGCTCCTGCAGTGCTGCCGCCGGTACCGTTCTGGCGGCTGTAGTTGTTTAAAAAGCCGTTGTTGTTTCCGGCGTAATCTGACGGCAGTTTTCTCGGGCATTTGGGCCTCTTCGAATAAGTGTGCTGTGAGTACATCTGCAAGCATTCACCTGTCGAGGTCAAATGACTGGTGGTGCTCATCTGCCCCCGTGCTACTGCTGCTGCCTCCCGTGAATGCTCATGTGCCTGCGTGCCCCTGTACAGGCACAGATGCACGCGCGCAACACCTGATCCCGCATCCTAATTATTTTTCGCCCGGTTCTCGGAGTTGTTCTGCTTCCGGCTGATGAATGGGAAAGTGTAGTAGTGCTGTTTCATTTCACCAGCCTCTCAAGTGTGGAAATTATGGTAAATTTGAGAACAAGCCAGATTAGATTGATAGTTACACCTCCTCCTTTAATTAGCCAACCACAGGATCTGTGGAGGCAAAGGCCGGGGGGGTGTGTCGGTGTATATAAGGTGTATTGTCTATGTGAAAGATTAATCAAAAGGAGTTGCTTGAGGTGGGAAGGCTTTTCCGGAGAGGTTCCACATGTTGTCAGGTAGTCCCTCTGAATGGCAGCTTCCGGTTCGGTCCCTTAGCTTTCGGAAGTGACATTTAGTCTGATATGTGCCAGCCGTGCAATCTACCTAGCCCTGCAAAGTGCAAATATTAACCTAAATGCATATTAAGATACTGTGTGTTAGCTCCTGAACTGAAATAGAGAGCGGGTGTTCCAGCGGAGGCAAGCAAATCGTGTTGATTTACAGTGGCTTGCGGATTTGGCCCATTACCGCTTCTTTATACACTTTTAAAAAGAAATGCCAACTCGATAGTTTAGGCTTTAACTGGAACATGGCAAGTAATTGTATGCTTTGGCGGACCCCTAGTAATGTTGCAGAATCTTTCTCAGAAGTTGTTCCATGGGATAGCCGATTCCTCAGGTAAGAGCTACTTGTTTGTTCAATCCTCCATCTTAGGCCTGCTCCTCAGGTGCATCCTCCTTCTCGCAGCGATTTCCTAGGAACAGATTTCGAAGAACAGCTCTGATCACAGAATCACAGATTGGTTAGGGTTGGAAAGGAGCTCTGGAGATCATCCAGCCCAACCCCCCTGCCAGAGCAGGGTCACCTACAGCAGGTTGCACAGGATGACCTCCATGCGGGTTTTGAATGTTTCTGGGGTGGGAGACTCTACCGCCTCCCTGGGCAGCCTGTTCCAGCGCTCTGCCACCCTCAAAGTAAAGAAGTTCCTCCTCATGCTTTGATAGAAGTTCCTACGTTCCAGTTTGTACCCGTTACCTCTTGTCCTGGATCATCTTTGATGATCCAGGACAAGAGGTAACGGGCACCAATTGGAACGTAGGAACTTGAACTTGAACTGGAACGTAGGAACTTGAACATAGGATTATCCTTGATGATTCAGGATAGCTGTGTGTCTGACCAGTCTGTCTTTCGAAGGAGGTCCTGGACCAGCTCCAGCCATGCTGTGCTGAGCAGAGCCCCTGGCAGCAGCCCCACAGCTCACTCCCAGTGTGCCTGAATGGAAAAGGTACCAAAGTTGCTCCAACACTTTCTGAAAAACTCTATAGTGTTACCCCACAAGCGCAAAGCGACGGCAAAGCCCGTGAAATGACACCGGTGCTTCCAGAAAATGTCAAGCTTCCTGCCCAAGGGTGACATGCCATGCGGTGGGGTCAGGGCCACGCGCTGAGCACCCGGTGCGCTGGGGTTGCCCCAGCGGTTCCTGAGCAGCTCCTGCAGTGCTGCCGCCGGTACCGTTCTGGCGGCTGTAGTTGTTTAAAAAGCCGTTGTTGTTTCCGGCGTAATCTGACGGCAGTTTTCTCGGGCATTTGGGCCTCTTCTAATAAGTGTGCTGTGACTACATCTGCAAGCATTCACCTGTCGAGGTCAAATGACTGGTGGTGCTCATCTGCCCCCGTGCTACTGCTGCTGCCTCCCGTGAATGCTCATGTGCCTGCGTGCCCCTGTACAGGCACAGATGCACGCGCGCAACACCTGATCCCGCATCCTAATTATTTTTCGCCCGGTTCTCGGAGTTGTTCTGCTTCCGGCTGATGAATGGGAAAGTGTAGTAGTGCTGTTTCATTTCACCAGCCTCTCAAGTGTGGAAATTATGGTAAATTTGAGAACAAGCCAGATTAGATTGATAGTTACACCTCCTCCTTTAATTAGCCAACCACAGGATCTGTGGAGGCAAAGGCCGGGGGGGTGTGTCGGTGTATATAACGTGTATTGTCTATGTGAAAGATTAATCAAAAGGAGTTGCTTGAGGTGGGAAGGCTTTTCCGGAGAGGTTCCACATGTTGTCAGGTAGTCCCTCTGAATGGCAGCTTCCGGTTCGGTCCCTTAGCTTTCGGAAGTGACATTTAGTCTGATATGTGCCAGCCGTGCAATCTACCTAGCCCTGCAAAGTGCAAATATTAACCTAAATGCATATTAAGATACTGTGTGTTAGCTCCTGAACTGAAATAGAGAGCGGGTGTTCCAGCGGAGGCAAGCAAATCGTGTTGATTTACAGTGGCTTGCGGATTTGGCCCATTACCGCTTCTTTATACACTTTTAAAAAGAAATGCCAACTCGATAGTTTAGGCTTTAACTGGAACATGGCAAGTAATTGTATGCTTTGGCGGACCCCTAGTAATGTTGCAGAATCTTTCTCAGAAGTTGTTCCATGGGATAGCCGATTCCTCAGGTAAGAGCTACTTGTTTGTTCAATCCTCCATCTTAGGCCTGCTCCTCAGGTGCATCCTCCTTCTCGCAGCGATTTCCTAGGAACAGATTTCGAAGAACAGCTCTGATCACAGAATCACAGATTGGTTAGGGTTGGAAAGGACCTCTGGAGATCATCCAGCCCAACCCCCCTGCCAGAGCAGGGTCACCTACAGCAGGTTGCACAGGATGACCTCCAGGCGGGTTTTGAATGTTTCTGGGGTCGGAGACTCTACCGCCTCCCTGGGCAGCCTGTTCCAGCGCTCTGCCACCCTCAAAGTAAAGAAGTTCCTCCTCATGCTTTGATAGAAGTTCCTACGTTCCAGTTTGTACCCGTTACCTCTTGTCCTGGATCATCTTTGATGATCCAGGCCAAGAGGTAACGGGCACCAATTGGAACGTAGGAACTTGAACTTGAACTGGAACGTAGGAACTTGAACATAGGATTATCCTTGATGATTCAGGATAGCTGTGTGTCTGACCAGTCTGTCTTTCGAAGGAGGTCCTGGACCAGCTCCAGCCATGCTGTGCTGAGCAGAGCCCCTGGCAGCAGCCCCACAGCTCACTCCCAGTGTGCCTGAATGGAAAAGGTACCAAAGTTGCTCCAACACTTTCTGAAAAACTCTATAGTGTTACCCCACAAGCGCAAAGCGACGGCAAAGCCCGTGAAATGACACCGGTGCTTCCAGAAAATGTCAAGCTTCCTGCCCAAGGGTGACATGCCATGCGGTGGGGTCAGGGCCACGCGCTGAGCACCCGGTGCGCTGGGGTTGCCCCAGCGGTTCCTGAGCAGCTCCTGCAGTGCTGCCGCCGGTACCGTTCTGGCGGCTGTAGTTGTTTAAAAAGCCGTTGTTGTTTCCGGCGTAATCTGACGGCAGTTTTCTCGGGCATTTGGGCCTCTTCTAATAAGTGTGCTGTGAGTACATCTGCAAGCATTCACCTGTCGAGGTCAAATGACTGGTGGTGCTCATCTGCCCCCGTGCTACTGCTGCTGCCTCCCGTGAATGCTCATGTGCCTGCGTGCCCCTGTACAGGCACAGATGCACGCGCGCAACACCTGATCCCGCATCCTAATTATTTTTCGCCCGGTTCTCGGAGTTGTTCTGCTTCCGGCTGATGAATGGGAAAGTGTAGTAGTGCTGTTTCATTTCACCAGCCTCTCAAGTGTGGAAATTATGGTAAATTTGGGAACAAGCCAGATTAGATTGATAGTTACACCTCCTCCTTTAATTAGCCAACCACAGGATCTGTGGAGGCAAAGGCCGGGGGGGTGTGTCGGTGTATATAACGTGTATTGTCTATGTGAAAGATTAATCAAAAGGAGTTGCTTGAGGTGGGAAGGCTTTTCCGGAGAGGTTCCACATGTTGTCAGGTAGTCCCTCTGAATGGCAGCTTCCGGTTCGGTCCCTTAGCTTTCGGAAGTGACATTTAGTCTGATATGTGCCAGCCGTGCAATCTACCTAGCCCTGCAAAGTGCAAATATTAACCTAAATGCATATTAAGATACTGTGTGTTAGCTCCTGAACTGCAATAGAGAGCGGGTGTTCCAGCGGAGGCAAGCAAATCGTGTTGATTTACAGTGGCTTGAGGATTTGGCCCATTACCGCTTCTTTATACACTTTTAAAAAGAAATGCCAACTCGATAGTTTAGGCTTTAACTGGAACATGGCAAGTAATTGTATGTTTTGGCGGACCCCTAGTAATGTTGCAGAATCTTTCTCAGAAGTTGTTCCATGGGATAGCCGATTCCTCAGGTAAGAGCTACTTGTTTGTTCAATCCTCCATCTTAGGCCTGCTCCTCAGGTGCGTCCTCCTTCTCGCAGCGATTTCCTAGGAACAGATTTCAAAGAACAGCTCTGATCACAGAATCACAGATTGGTTAGGGTTGGAAAGGACCTCTGGAGATCATCCAGCCCAACCCCCCTGCCAGAGCAGGGTCACCTACAACAGGTTGCACCGGATGACCTCCAGGCGGGTTTTGAATGTCTCTGGGGTGGGAGACTCTACCGCCTCCCTGGGCAGCCTGTTCCAGCGCTCTGCCACCCTCAAAGTAAAGAAGTTCCTCCTCATGCTTTGATAGAAGTTCCTAGGTTCCAGTTTGTACCCGTTACCTCTTGTCCTGGATCATCTTTGATGATCCAGGCCAAGAGGTAACGGGCACCAATTGGAACGTAGGAACTTGAACTTGAACTGGAACGTAGGAACTTGAACATAGGATTATCCTTGATGATTCAGGATAGCTGTGTGTCTGACCAGTCTGTCTTTCGAAGGAGGTCCTGGACCAGCTCCAGCCATGCTGTGCTGAGCAGAGCCCCTGGCAGCAGCCCCACAGCTCACTCCCAGTGTGCCTGAATGGAAAAGGTACCAAAGTTGCTCCAACACTTTCTGAAAAACTCTATAGTGTTACCCCACAAGCGCAAAGCGACGGCAAAGCCCGTGAAATGACACCGGTGCTTCCAGAAAATGTCAAGCTTCCTGCCCAAGGGTGACATGCCATGCGGTGGGGTCAGGGCCACGCGCTGAGCACCCGGTGCGCTGGGGTTGCCCCAGCGGTTCCTGAGCAGCTCCTGCAGTGCTGCCGCCGGTACCGTTCTGGCGGCTGTAGTTGTTTAAAAAGCCGTTGTTGTTTCCGGCGTAATCTGACGGCAGTTTTCTCGGGCATTTGGGCCTCTTCTAATAAGTGTGCTGTGAGTACATCTGCAAGCATTCACCTGTCGAGGTCAAATGACTGGTGGTGCTCATCTGCCCCCGTGCTACTGCTGCTGCCTCCCGTGAATGCTCATGTGCCTGCGTGCCCCTGTACAGGCACAGATGCACGCGCGCAACACCTGATCCCGCATCCTAATTATTTTTCGCCCGGTTCTCGGAGTTGTTCTGCTTCCGGCTGATGAATGGGAAAGTGTAGTAGTGCTGTTTCATTTCACCAGCCTCTCAAGTGTGGAAATTATGGTAAATTTGAGAACAAGCCAGATTAGATTGATAGTTACACCTCCTCCTTTAATTAGCCAACCACAGGATCTGTGGAGGCAAAGGCCGGGGGGGTGTGTCGGTGTATATAACGTGTATTGTCTATGTGAAAGATTAATCAAAAGGAGTTGCTTGAGGTGGGAAGGCTTTTCCGGAGAGGTTCCACATGTTGTCAGGTAGTCCCTCTGAATGGCAGCTTCCGGTTCGGTCCCTTAGCTTTCGGAAGTGACATTTAGTCTGATATGTGCCAGCCGTGCAATCTACCTAGCCCTGCAAAGTGCAAATATTAACATAAATGCATATTAAGATACTGTGTGTTAGCTCCTGAACTGAAATAGAGAGCGGGTGTTCCAGCGGAGGCAAGCAAATCGTGTTGATTTACAGTGGCTTGCGGATTTGGCCCATTACCGCTTCTTTATACACTTTTAAAAAGAAATGCCAACTCGATAGTTTAGGCTTTAACTGGAACATGGCAAGTAATTGTATGTTTTGGCGGACCCCTAGTAATGTTGCAGAATCTTTCTCAGAAGTTGTTCCATGGGATAGCCGATTCCTCAGGTAAGAGCTACTTGTTTGTTCAATCCTCCATCTTAGGCCTGCTCCTCAGGTGCATCCTCCTTCTCGCAGCGATTTCCTAGGAACAGATTTCGAAGAACAGCTCTGATCACAGAATCACAGATTGGTTAGGGTTGGAAAGGAGCTCTGGAGATCATCCAGCCCAACCCCCCTGCCAGAGCAGGGTCACCTACAGCAGGTTGCACAGGATGACCTCCAGGCGGGTTTTGAATGTTTCTGGGGTCGGAGACTCTACCGCCTCCCTGGGCAGCCTGTTCCAGCGCTCTGCCACCCTCAAAGTAAAGAAGTTCCTCCTCATGCTTTGATAGAAGTTCCTACGTTCCAGTTTGTACCCGTTACCTCTTGTCCTGGATCATCTTTGATGATCCAGGACAAGAGGTAACGGGCACCAATTGGAACGTAGGAACTTGAACTTGAACTGGAACGTAGGAACTTGAACATAGGATTATCCTTGATGATTCAGGATAGCTGTGTGTCTGACCAGTCTGTCTTTCGAAGGAGGTCCTGGACCAGCTCCAGCCATGCTGTGCTGAGCAGAGCCCCTGGCAGCAGCCCCACAGCTCACTCCCAGTGTGCCTGAATGGAAAAGGTACAAAAGTTGCTCCAACACTTTCTGAAAAACTCTATAGTGTTACCCCACAAGCGCAAAGCGACGACAAAGCCCGTGAAATGACACCGGTGCTTCCAGAAAATGTCAAGCTTCCTGCCCAAGGGTGACATGCCATGCGGTGGGGTCAGGGCCACGCGCTGAGCACCCGGTGCGCTGGGGTTGCCCCAGCGGTTCCTGAGCAGCTCCTGCAGTGCTGCCGCCGGTACCGTTCTGGCGGCTGTAGTTGTTTAAAAAGCCGTTGTTGTTTCCGGCGTAATCTGACGGCAGTTTTCTCGGGCATTTGGGCCTCTTCTAATAAGTGTGCTGTGAGTACATCTGCAAGCATTCACCTGTCGAGGTCAAATGACTGGTGGTGCTCATCTGCCCCCGTGCTACTGCTGCTGCCTCCCGTGAATGCTCATGTGCCTGCGTGCCCCTGTACAGGCACAGATGCACGCGCGCAACACCTGAACCCGCATCCTAATTATTTTTCGCCCGGTTCTCGGAGTTGTTCTGCTTCCGGCTGATGAATGGGAAAGTGTAGTAGTGCTGTTTCATTTCACCAGCCTCTCAAGTGTGGAAATTATGGTAAATTTGAGAACAAGCCAGATTAGATTGATAGTTACACCTCCTCCTTTAATTAGCCAACCACAGGATCTGTGGAGGCAAAGGCCGGGGGGGTGTGTCGGTGTATATAACGTGTATTGTCTATGTGAAAGATTAATCAAAAGGAGTTGCTTGAGGTGGGAAGGCTTTTCCGGAGAGGTTCCACATGTTGTCAGGTAGTCCCTCTGAATGGCAGCTTCCGGTTCGGTCCCTTAGCTTTCGGAAGTGACATTTAGTCTGATATGTGCCAGCCGTGCAATCTACCTAGCCCTGCAAAGTGCAAATATTAACCTAAATGCATATTAAGATACTGTGTGTTAGCTCCTGAACTGCAATAGAGAGCGGGTGTTCCAGCGGAGGCAAGCAAATCGTGTTGATTTACAGTGGCTTGAGGATTTGGCCCATTACCGCTTCTTTATACACTTTTAAAAAGAAATGCCAACTCGATAGTTTAGGCTTTAACTGGAACATGGCAAGTAATTGTATGTTTTGGCGGACCCCTAGTAATGTTGCAGAATCTTTCTCAGAAGTTGTTCCATGGGATAGCCGATTCCTCAGGTAAGAGCTACTTGTTTGTTCAATCCTCCATCTTAGGCCTGCTCCTCAGGTGCATCCTCCTTCTCGCAGCGATTTCCTAGGAACAGATTTCGAAGAACAGCTCTGATCACAGAATCACAGATTGGTTAGGGTTGGAAAGGAGCTCTGGAGATCATCCAGCCCAACCCCCCTGCCAGAGCAGGGTCACCTACAGCAGGTTGCACAGGATGACCTCCAGGCGGGTTTTGAATGTTTCTGGGGTGGGAGACTCTACCGCCTCCCTGGGCAGCCTGTTCCAGCGCTCTGCCACCCTCAAAGTAAAGAAGTTCCTCCTCATGCTTTGATAGAAGTTCCTACGTTCCAGTTTGTACCCGTTACCTCTTGTCCTGGATCATCTTTGATGATCCAGGACAAGAGGTAACGGGCACCAATTGGAACGTAGGAACTTGAACTTGAACTGGAACGTAGGAACTTGAACATAGGATTATCCTTGATGATTCAGGATAGCTGTGTGTCTGACCAGTCTGTCTTTCGAAGGAGGTCCTGGACCAGCTCCAGCCATGCTGTGCTGAGCAGAGCCCCTGGCAGCAGCCCCACAGCTCACTCCCAGTGTGCCTGAATGGAAAAGGTACCAAAGTTGCTCCAACACTTTCTGAAAAACTCTATAGTGTTACCCCACAAGCGCAAAGCGACGGCAAAGCCCGTGAAATGACACCGGTGCTTCCAGAAAATGTCAAGCTTCCTGCCCAAGGGTGACATGCCATGCGGTGGGGTCAGGGCCACGCGCTGAGCACCCGGTGCGCTGGGGTTGCCCCAGCGGTTCCTGAGCAGCTCCTGCAGTGCTGCCGCCGGTACCGTTCTGGCGGCTGTAGTTGTTTAAAAAGCCGTTGTTGTTTCCGGCGTAATCTGACGGCAGTTTTCTCGGGCATTTGGGCCTCTTCTAATAAGTGTGCTGTGAGTACATCTGCAAGCATTCACCTGTCGAGGTCAAATGACTGGTGGTGCTCATCTGCCCCCGTGCTACTGCTGCTGCCTCCCGTGAATGCTCATGTGCCTGCGTGCCCCTGTACAGGCACAGATGCACGCACGCAACACCTGATCCCGCATCCTAATTATTTTTCGCCCGGTTCTCGGAGTTGTTCTGCTTCCGGCTGATGAATGGGAAAGTGTAGTAGTGCTGTTTCATTTCACCAGCCTCTCAAGTGTGGAAATTATGGTAAATTTGAGAACAAGCCAGATTAGATTGATAGTTACACCTCCTCCTTTAATTAGCCAACCACAGGATCTGTGGAGGCAAAGGCCGGGGGGGTGTGTCGGTGTATATAACGTGTATTGTCTATGTGAAAGATTAATCAAAAGGAGTTGCTTGAGGTGGGAAGGCTTTTCCGGAGAGGTTCCACATGTTGTCAGGTAGTCCCTCTGAATGGCAGCTTCCGGTTCGGTCCCTTAGCTTTCGGAAGTGACATTTAGTCTGATATGTGCCAGCCGTGCAATCTACCTAGCCCCGCAAAGTTCAAATATTAACATAAATGCATATTAAGATACTGTGTGTTAGCTCCTGAACTGCAATAGAGAGCGGGTGTTCCAGCGGAGGCAAGCAAATCGTGTTGACTTACAGTGGCTTGAGGATTTGGCCCATTACCGCTTCTTTATACACTTTTAAAAAGAAATGCCAACTCGATAGTTTAGGCTTTAACTGGAACATGGCAAGTAATTGTATGTTTTGGCGGACCCTTAGTAATGTTGCAGAATCTTTCTCAGAAGTTGTTCCATGGGATAGCCGATTCCTCAGGTAAGAGCTACTTGTTTGTTCAATCCTCCATCTTAGGCCTGCTCCTCAGGTGCATCCTCCTTCTCGCAGCGATTTCCTAGGAACAGATTTCGAAGAACAGCTCTGATCACAGAATCACAGATTGGTTAGGGTTGGAAAGGAGCTCTGGAGATCATCCAGCCCAACCCCCCTGCCAGAGCAGGGTCACCTACAGCAGGTTGCACAGGATGACCTCCAGGCGGGTTTTGAATGTTTCTGGGGTCGGAGACTCTACCGCCTCCCTGGGCAGCCTGTTCCAGCGCTCTGCCACCCTCAAAGTAAAGAAGTTCCTCCTCATGCTTTGATAGAAGTTCCTAGGTTCCAGTTTGTACCCGTTACCTCTTGTCCTGGATCATCTTTGATGATCCAGGACAAGAGGTAACGGGCACCAATTGGAACGTAGGAACTTGAACTTGAACTGGAACGTAGGAACTTGAACATAGGATTATCCTTGATGATTCAGGATAGCTGTGTGTCTGACCAGTCTGTCTTTCGAAGGAGGTCCTGGACCAGCTCCAGCCATGCTGTGCTGAGCAGAGCCCCTGGCAGCAGCCCCACACCTCACTCCCAGTGTGCCTGAATGGAAAAGGTACAAAAGTTGCTCCAACACTTTCTGAAAAACTCTATAGTGTTACCCCACAAGCGCAAAGCGACGACAAAGCCCGTGAAATGACACCGGTGCTTCCAGAAAATGTCAAGCTTCCTGCCCAAGGGTGACATGCCATGCGGTGGGGTCAGGGCCACGCGCTGAGCACCCGGTGCGCTGGGGTTGCCCCAGCGGTTCCTGAGCAGCTCCTGCAGTGCTGCCGCCGGTACCGTTCTGGCGGCTGTAGTTGTTTAAAAAGCCGTTGTTGTTTCCGGCGTAATCTGACGGCAGTTTTCTCGGGCATTTGGGCCTCTTCTAATAAGTGTGCTGTGAGTACATCTGCAAGCATTCACCTGTCGAGGTCAAATGACTGGTGGTGCTCATCTGCCCCCGTGCTACTGCTGCTGCCTCCCGTGAATGCTCATGTGCCTGCGTGCCCCTGTACAGGCACAGATGCACGCGCGCAACACCTGATCCCGCATCCTAATTATTTTTCGCCCGGTTCTCGGAGTTGTTCTGCTTCCGGCTGATGAATGGGAAAGTGTAGTAGTGCTGTTTCATTTCACCAGCCTCTCAAGTGTGGAAATTATGGTAAATTTGAGAACAAGCCAGATTAGATTGATAGTTACACCTCCTCCTTTAATTAGCCAACCACAGGATCTGTGGAGGCAAAGGCCGGGGGGGTGTGTCGGTGTATATAACGTGTATTGTCTATGTGAAAGATTAATCAAAAGGAGTTGCTTGAGGTGGGAAGGCTTTTCCGGAGAGGTTCCACATGTTGTCAGGTAGTCCCTCTGAATGGCAGCTTCCGGTTCGGTCCCTTAGCTTTCGGAAGTGACATTTAGTCTGATATGTGCCAGCCGTGCAATCTACCTAGCCCTGCAAAGTGCAAATATTAACCTAAATGCATATTAAGATACTGTGTGTTAGCTCCTGAACTGAAATAGAGAGCGGGTGTTCCAGCGGAGGCAAGCAAATCGTGTTGATTTAGAGTGGCTTGAGGATTTGGCCCATTACCGCTTCTTTATACACTTTTAAAAAGAAATGCCAACTCGATAGTTTAGGCTTTAACTGGAACATGGCAAGTAATTGTATGTTTTGGCGGACCCCTAGTAATGTTGCAGAATCTTTCTCAGAAGTTGTTCCATGGGATAGCCGATTCCTCAGGTAAGAGCTACTTGTTTGTTCAATCCTCCATCTTAGGCCTGCTCCTCAGGTGCATCCTCCTTCTCGCAGCGATTTCCTAGGAACAGATTTCAAAGAACAGCTCTGATCACAGAATCACAGATTGGTTAGGGTTGGAAAGGACCTCTGGAGATCATCCAGCCCAACCCCCCTGCCAGAGCAGGGTCACCTACAGCAGGTTGCACAGGATGACCTCCAGGCGGGTTTTGAATGTTTCTGGGGTGGGAGACTCTACCGCCTCCCTGGGCAGCCTGTTCCAGCGCTCTGCCACCCTCAAAGTAAAGAAGTTCCTCCTCATGCTTTGATAGAAGTTCCTAGGTTCCAGTTTGTACCCGTTACCTCTTGTCCTGGATCATCTTTGATGATCCAGGCCAAGAGGTAACGGGCACCAATTGGAACGTAGGAACTTGAACTTGAACTGGAAGGTAGGAACTTGAACATAGGATTATCCTTGATGATTCAGGATAGCTGTGTGTCTGACCAGTCTGTCTTTCGAAGGAGGTCCTGGACCAGCTCCAGCCATGCTGTGCTGAGCAGAGCCCCTGGCAGCAGCCCCACAGCTCACTCCCAGTGTGCCTGAATGGAAAAGGTACCAAAGTTGCTCCAACACTTTCTGAAAAACTCTATAGTGTTACCCCACAAGCGCAAAGCGACGGCAAAGCCCATGAAATGACACCGGTGCTTCCAGAAAACGTCAAGCTTCCTGCCCAAGGGTGACATGCCATGCGGTGGGGTCAGGGCCACGCGCTGAGCACCCAGTGCGCTGGGGTTGCCCCAGCGGTTCCTGAGCAGCTCCTGCAGTGCTGCCGCCGGTACCGTTCTGGCGGCTGTAGTTGTTTAAAAAGCCGTTGTTGTTTCCGGCGTAATCTGACGGCAGTTTTCTCGGGCATTTGGGCCTCTTCTAATAAGTGTGCTGTGAGTACATCTGCAAGCATTCACCTGTCGAGGTCAAATGACTGGTGGTGCTCATCTGCCCCCGTGCTACTGCTGCTGCCTCCCGTGAATGCTCATGTGCCTGCGTGCCCCTGTACAGGCACAGATGCACGCGCGCAACACCTGATCCCGCATCCTAATTATTTTTCGCCCGGTTCTCGGAGTTGTTCTGCTTCCGGCTGATGAATGGGAAAGTGTAGTAGTGCTGTTTCATTTCACCAGCCTCTCAAGTGTGGAAATTATGGTAAATTTGAGAACAAGCCAGATTAGATTGATAGTTACACCTCCTCCTTTAATTAGCCAACCACAGGATCTGTGGAGGCAAAGGCCGGGGGGGTGTGTCGGTGTATATAACGTGTATTGTCTATGTGAAAGATTAATCAAAAGGAGTTGCTTGAGGTGGGAAGGCTTTTCCGGAGAGGTTCCACATGTTGTCAGGTAGTCCCTCTGAATGGCAGCTTCCGGTTCGGTCCCTTAGCTTTCGGAAGTGACATTTAGTCTGATATGTGCCAGCCGTGCAATCTACCTAGCCCTGCAAAGTGCAAATATTAACCTAAATGCATATTAAGATACTGTGTGTTAGCTCCTGAACTGCAATAGAGAGCGGGTGTTCCAGCGGAGGCAAGCAAATCGTGTTGATTTACAGTGGCTTGCAGATTTGGCCCATTACTGCTTCTTTATACACTTTTAAAAAGAAATGCCAACTCGATAGTTTAGGCTTTAACTGGAACATGGCAAGTAATTGTATGTTTTGGCGGACCCCTAGTAATGTTGCAGAATCTTTCTCAGAAGTTGTTCCATGGGATAGCCGATTCCTCAGGTAAGAGCTACTTGTTTGTTCAATCCTCCATCTTAGGCCTGCTCCTCAGGTGCATCCTCCTTCTCGCAGCTATTTCCTAGGAACAGATTTCGAAGAACAGCTCTGATCACAGAATCACAGATTGGTTAGGGTTGGAAAGGAGCTCTGGAGATCATCCAGTCCAACCCCCCTGCCAGAGCAGGGTCACCTACAGCAGGTTGCACAGGATGACCTCCAGGCGGGTTTTGAATGTTTCTGGGGTGGGAGACTCTACCGCCTCCCTGGGCAGCCTGTTCCAGCGCTCTGCCACCCTCAAAGTAAAGAAGTTCCTCCTCATGCTTTGATAGAAGTTCCTACGTTCCAGTTTGTACCCGTTACCTCTTGTCCTGGATCATCTTTGATGATCCAGGACAAGAGGTAACGGGCACCAATTGGAACGTAGGAACTTGAACTTGAACTGGAACGTAGGAACTTGAACATAGGATTATCCTTGATGATTCAGGATAGCTGTGTGTCTGACCAGTCTGTCTTTCGAAGGAGGTCCTGGGCCAGCTCCAGCCATGCTGTGCTGAGCAGAGCCCCTGGCAGCAGCCCCACAGCTCACTCCCAGTGTGCCTGAATGGAAAAGGTACCAAAGTTGCTCCAACACTTTCTGAAAAACTCTACAGTGTTACCCCAGAAGCGCAAAGCGACGGCAAAGCCCGTGAAATGACACCGGTGCTTCCAGAAAATGTCAAGCTTCCTGCCCAAGGGTGACATGCCATGCGGTGGGGTCAGGGCCACGCGCTGAGCACCCGGTGCGCTGGGGTTGCCCCAGCGGTTCCTGAGCAGCTCCTGCAGTGCTGCCGCCGGTACCGTTCTGGCGGCTGTAGTTGTTTAAAAAGCCATTGTTGTTTCCGGCGTAATCACGGCAGTTTTCTCGGGCATTTGGGCCTCTTCTAATAAGTGTGCTGTGAGTACATCTGCAAGCATTCACCTGTCGAGGTCAAATGACTGGTGGTGCTCATCTGCCCCCGTGCTACTGCTGCTGCCTCCCGTGAATGCTCATGTGCCTGCGTGCCCCTGTACAGGCACAGATGCACGCGCGCAACACCTGATCCCGCATCCTAATTATTTTTCGCCCGGTTCTCGGAGTTGTTCTGCTTCCGGCTGATGAATGGGAAAGTGTAGTAGTGCTGTTTCATTTCACCAGCCTCTCAAGTGTGGAAATTATGGTAAATTTGGGAACAAGCCAGATTAGATTGATAGTTACACCTCCTCCTTTAATTAGCCAACCACAGGATCTGTGGAGGCAAAGGCCGGGGGGGTGTGTCGGTGTATATAACGTGTATTGTCTATGTGAAAGATTAATCAAAAGGAGTTGCTTGAGGTGGGAAGGCTTTTCCGGAGAGGTTCCACATGTTGTCAGGTAGTCCCTCTGAATGGCAGCTTCCGGTTCGGTCCCTTAGCTTTCGGAAGTGACATTTAGTCTGATATGTGCCAGCCGTGCAATCTACCTAGCCCTGCAAAGTGCAAATATTAACATAAATGCATATTAAGATACTGTGTGTTAGCTCCTGAACTGCAATAGAGAGCGGGTGTTCCAGCGGAGGCAAGCAAATCGTGTTGATTTACAGTGGCTTGAGGATTTGGCCCATTACCGCTTCTTTATACACTTTTAAAAAGAAATGCCAACTCGATAGTTTAGGCTTTAACTGGAACATGGCAAGTAATTGTATGTTTTGGCGGACCCCTAGTAATGTTGCAGAATCTTTCTCAGAAGTTGTTCCGTGGGATAGCCGATTCCTCAGGTAAGAGCTACTTGTTTGTTCAATCCTCCATCTTAGGCCTGCTCCTCAGGTGCATCCTCCTTCTCGCAGCGATTTCCTAGGAACAGATTTCGAAGAACAGCTCTGATCACAGAATCACAGATTGGTTAGGGTTGGAAAGGAGCTCTGGAGATCATCCAGCCCAACCCCCCTGCCAGAGCAGGGTCACCTACAGCAGGTTGCACAGGATGACCTCCAGGCGGGTTTTGAATGTTTCTGGGGTGGGAGACTCTACCGCCTCCCTGGGCAGCCTGTTCCAGCGCTCTGCCACCCTCAAAGTAAAGAAGTTCCTCCTCATGCTTTGATAGAAGTTCCTACGTTCCAGTTTGTACCCGTTACCTCTTGTCCTGGATCATCTTTGATGATCCAGGACAAGAGGTAACGGGCACCAATTGGAACGTAGGAACTTGAACTTGAACTGGAACGTAGGAACTTGAACATAGGATTATCCTTGATGATTCAGGATAGCTGTGTGTCTGACCAGTCTGTCTTTCGAAGGAGGTCCTGGGCCAGCTCCAGCCATGCTGTGTTGAGCAGAGCCCCTGGCAGCAGCCCCACAGCTCACTCCCAGTGTGCCTGAATGGAAAAGGTACCAAAGTTGCTCCAACACTTTCTGAAAAACTCTATAGTGTTACCCCACAAACGCAAAGCGACGGCAAAGCCCGTGAAATGACACCGGTGCTTCCAGAAAATGTCAAGCTTCCTGCCCAAGGGTGACATGCCATGCGGTGGGGTCAGGGCCACACGCTGAGCACCCGGTGCGCTGGGGTTGCCCCAGCGGTTCCTGAGCAGCTCCTGCAGTGCTGCCGCCGGTACCGTTCTGGCGGCTGTAGTTGTTTAAAAAGCTGTTGTTGTTTCCGGCGTAATCTGACGGCAGTTTTCTCGGGCATTTGGGCCTCTTCTAATAAGTGTGCTGTGAGTACATCTGCAAGCATTCACCTGTCGAGGTCAAATGACTGGTGGTGCTCATCTCCCCCCGTGCTACTGCTGCTGCTGCCTCCCGTGAATGCTCATGTGCCTGCGTGCCCCTGTACAGGCACAGAAGCACGCGCGCAACACCTGATCCCGCATCCTAATTATTTTTCGCCCGGTTCTCGGAGTTGTTCTGCTTCCGGCTGATGAATGGGAAAGTGTAGTAGTGCTGTTTCATTTCACCAGCCTCTCAAGTGTGGAAATTATGGTAAATTTGAGAACAAGCCAGATTAGATTGATAGTTACACCTCCTCCTTTAATTAGCCAACCACAGGATCTGTGGAGGCAAAGGCCGGGGGGGTGTGTCGGTGTATATAACGTGTATTGTCTATGTGAAAGATTAATCAAAAGGAGTTGCTTGAGGTGGGAAGGCTTTTCCGGAGAGGTTCCACATGTTGTCAGGTAGTCCCTCTGAATGGCAGCTTCCGGTTCGGTCCCTTAGCTTTCGGAAGTGACATTTAGTCTGATATGTGCCAGCCGTGCAATCTACCTAGCCCTGCAAAGTGCAAATATTAACCTAAATGCATATTAAGATAGTGTGTGTTAGCTCCTGAACTGAAATAGAGAGCGGGTGTTCCAGCGGAGGCAAGCAAATCGTGTTGATTTACAGTGGCTGGCGGATTTGGCCCATTACCGCTTCTTTATACACTTCTAAAAAGAAATGCCAACTCGATAGTTTAGGCTTTAACTGGAACATGGCAAGTAATTGTATGCTTTGGCGGACCCCTAGTAATGTTGCAGAATCTTTCTCAGAAGTTGTTCCATGGGATAGCCGATTCCTCAGGTAAGAGCTACTTGTTTGTTCAATCCTCCATCTTAGGCCTGCTCCTCAGGTGCATCCTCCTTCTCGCAGCGATTTCCTAGGAACAGATTTCGAAGAACAGCTCTGATCACAGAATCACAGATTAGTTAGGGTTGGAAAGGAGCTCTGGAGATCATCCAGCCCAACCCCCCTGCCAGAGCAGGGTCACCTACAGCAGGTTGCACAGGATGACCTCCAGGCGGGTTTTGAATGTCTCTGGGGTGGGAGACTCTACCGCCTCCCTGGGCAGCCTGTTCCAGCGCTCTGCCACCCTCAAAGTAAAGAAGTTCCTCCTCATGCTTTGATAGAAGTTCCTAGGTTCCAGTTTGTACCCGTTACCTCTTGTCCTGGATCATCTTTGATGATCCAGGACAAGAGGTAACGGGCACCAATTGGAACGTAGGAACTTGAACTTGAACTGGAAGGTAGGAACTTGAACTTGAACATAGGATTATCCTTGATGATTCAGGATAGCTGTGTGTCTGACCAGTCTGTCTTTCGAAGGAGGTCCTGGGCCAGCTCCAGCCATGCTGTGCTGAGCAGAGCCCCTGGCAGCAGCCCCACAGCTCACTCCCAGTGTGCCTGAATGGAAAAGGTACCAAAGTTGCTCCAACACTTTCTGAAAAACTCTATAGTGTTACCCCACAAGCGCAAAGCGACGGCAAAGCCCGTGAAATGACACCGGTGCTTCCAGAAAATGCCAAGCTTCCTGCCCAAGGGTGACATGCCATGCGGTGAAGGGAATGATCTGATCAGCCTTGGAAGAACTCCTAGTGATAGCCAGCTAATCGAAAAGGACGTGCTGGAGCTCATGCAGCGCGAACTACAGAAAGTTTGAACAATGCAGCGCCTTGAAAAAAGCCTCTGCTTGGGCAAGACTGTTATCTGTCACAAGATAAACATCAGGAACAACAGACTGCAACATCCTGGCTTTGTTTATAGAACAAGGAATTGGTGGTTGAAAGAAATTGGGCAACAGGATGCGAAAAGAGACGGACGACTCTGAAATGACTGGCCAATTAGGAGCTCAGCTTTTGTAATATGTATGAGATGATTTTCTGTGTAACCAATCAGACTCTAACACGCTGTCTTCTAATGAATATTTGATCATATAAAAGATGGTTGCTGAAAACAATAAAGTTAGATCTGGCGTGCACCCAGCTAGGTCTCCGTCTCTCAATCGCGGCAAATTGGTGACCCCGACGTGATTCCCGGGTTCGACAACCACCTAACTGCGTGGCAGGCTGCGAGTCCCACAGAACTTTAAATGAGCTGCTGAAAGGAAGCAGGAGCCGGCCTAAGAATCCCTCTGGAACGAATAGGTGAGCTGTGGGAAACATGGGAAATCAAGCGTCTTCCCCAGAGAGAGACGTATATGAGCTTATGAAAGCTCTTCTTAAGAAACATGGAAAGAATATTTCTGGGCAAGACCTTAAAATGATGCTTAAATGGGTACAAGTAAAAATACCCACTGTGACTGCCTCCACTATTTTTACACGGGAACTGTGGGATGATGTAGGGGTGAAACTGTGGCATGCAGCCACAACTGGAAACGTTGAAGCGCAGCGTATGCTTCCGTGGTGGCGAACTATTTTTGAAACCTTAAAGGCGCAGGAGGGCAAGGACGGTAGAGAGGCTGGAGACACCGATAACCCGCCAGGTACCGAGCATACTAAAGGGCCCCTCACGGTGGGAGCGGCAGGGTATCCCCCGGAGGAGGATCCCTTTGACCCAGGACCCATAGACCCTGATAAGGAGCCACAACTTTACCCCCCTGACCCACACGATGTATGGGCTAATATCAAGCGACAAGCCTTGAAAGAGGGAGAACTGGACATAGCTCGGACAATCGTGGCTCCTGTGATATATCAAGGTCGTGGGGGAGGGGCACAATGGGAGGCTCTATCTTTCCCGGTAGTGAAGGAACTACGCCGTACTATCACAGAGCACGGGCTCTCCTCCCCATATTTTGCGAGCCTGCTGTCCTCCGCTTTTGATACTTATGTGATGACTCCGCATGATCTAAAGTCCCTTGCACAATTGTTACTAACCCCCACTCAGTACTCGTTGTGGGAATCGCATTGGAGGGGAGGACTCCAAGCTCTTCTGCTGACCTATGTAGGTCACGACAATGGAGGCCTTGCTGCACTGACTATAGAACATCTTACGGGTACGGGACAATGGGCAAATCCAGTTGCCCAGGCGCGGGACATCCCACGGGAAGCTCTTGAGGCGATACGGGAAGAAGCTAGAAAGGCTCTAAGAAAAGTCCCAGACTCTCAAAAGCCGCAAAAGGCCTTTACTACTATCGTACAAGAACCTCGGGAGCCCTATATGCAGTTTATTGACAGATTGAAACAAGCTCTGGAACGTCAGATAGATAATGCGGAAGCTCGAGAAATTTTGTTGTTAAAACTGGCTGTGGAAAATGCTAATGCAGATTGCAAAAAACTTTTGAAATCTCTCCCTAATCAAAACCCCACCCTAGTTGAAATGGTTGAAGCCTGTAATAGGATTGGTACTGCGGATCATAAGTATGAAGCCATGGCAGCTGCCTTTGCGGCTATGCGCGGCCCAATGGGTCCGGGTGTCTGCTATGGGTGCGGTAAGCCTGGTCACTTGAAGAAAAATTGCTTAGCCGCTAACGGCAGTACTAAACCTCGAGCTCCGGGAATTTGTCCCAGATGTAAGAAAGGGCATCATTATGCTAATCAATGTCGGTCTAAGTATGATTTGCAGGGTCAATTAATCCAGGGAAACCGATCACGGAGCGCGGAGCAGCGACGCGTGCAGACACAAATGCCGCAGCAGACATTCCCAAACCCTCAGGGGGGGGCAGTAGCGCCTCAAGTCTTCGTCCAGCAACGGCCGGAAGCGCCGGACTGGACCTGGCAACCGCCCACACAGTAACGGTACTCGATCCCTCGGTCCACCTATTATCTACAAATGTTTCGGGGCCTCTGCCCCCTGGAACGCAAGCGTTATTGTTAGGAAGATCATCTACAACTTTGTCAGGACTTTTTGTGTTGCCGGGAGTTATTGACTCTGATAGTATTGATGAGATTAAGATCATGGCATGGACTCCATTCCCCCCCTGTACAATACCGAAAGGTAGCCGTATAGCGCAACTGATATTAATTCCCAAGGAGACTGGCGCCCCTATCCCCACTCAATCCCAACAGAGGAAGGGGGGCTTTGGGTCTACGGGAAACCCGCAAATCTTGTGGGTACAATCCATTTCCCAGAGAAGGCCCGTATGTCAATGTACTCTTACCCGCGAGGGACAGCAAATAGTGTTAAGCGGAATCATTGATACTGGAGCTGATGTTACAGTAATCTCTCAGGCCAAATGGCCCCCGCAATGGCCTCTAGCTAATATTTCTCAGGCGTTGGCGGGCATTGGAGGGACTGGTAATAGCCAACAAAGTTTGGATTTGATCCAAATTAAAGGCCCAGAGGGACATGTAGCTTCTGTTAAGCCCTTTGTGTTGCCTGTTCCTATGATCTTGTGGGGACGAGATGTGTTGTCCCAGTGGGGGATGTCTATTCAGACACATTTTTAGGTGGGGCCATTGAAGAGCGCGACACCCTGAAATTGACTTGGAAAACCAATACCCCTGTTTGGGTTGACCAATGGCCCCTACCGTTAGAAAAGCTTCGCGCTCTCCAGGAATTAGTTACAGAACAACTGTCAAAAGGCCACATTGTACCCTCTGTTAGTCCTTGGAATTCCCCTGTCTTTGTTATTAAAAAGCAAACCGGCAAGTGGCGCTTGCTCCATGACCTTAGAAAAATCAATGACGCGATGGAGGACATGGGAGCCCTCCAACCGGGGCTCCCATCCCCTACTATGATCCCTCGAGATTGGCATTTAACTGTTATCGATCTTAAAGATTGCTTTTTTAATATTCCGTTGCATCCGGATGATGCTCCTAAATTTGCCTTCTCAGTTCCAAGTGTCAACATGCAAGCCCCGTTGCAAAGATATCAGTGGGTTGTGCTGCCACAAGGAATGAAAAATAGCCCTACGATATGCCAATGGTATGTAGCCAAAGTCCTTAGTCCTGTTAGGACTAAGATGCCCAGTGTCTTATTGTATCATTATATGGATGATATCCTGATGGCTGCACAACATCACAAGGTCCTGGAGGAAGCTGTAGCCCTTGTCACAGCTGCTGTTAATTCAGCAGGTCTCTGTATTGCGCCAGAAAAAATTCAAAAAATTGCACCATGGAAATATCTAGGCTGGCGCATACGAGCGCAAACCATAGTTCCTCAGCCCCTGCAAATTCGGGCAGACATAAAAAACTTGCATGATGTGCAAAAGTTGTTAGGAACAATTAATTGGGTACGACCGTTGTTGGGAATTTCCAATGCAGACTTAAGTCCTTTGTTTGAATTGCTTAAAGGAGATACTAATTTAAACTCCCCTCGGGCTCTCGGCCCTGAGGCTGTTGACTCTCTGCAAAGAGTCGCAACTGCAATTGCCCTTAGACAAGCACACCGATGCGCTCCTGAGTCACCCTTTTATCTAATCATCTTAAATCCTGCTCGACAGCCTTACGCCTTGATATTTCAATGGGATTTTCAGAAATCCGATCCATTGTTAATTATTGAATGGGTCTTTTTGCCAAATCAGCCCACAAAGACTATCGTAACACAGCATGAAATGTTTGCATTTTTGATCATTCGAGCCCGGAGGCGTTTATTAACATTGTCAGGAATAGATTTTATTTGTATTTATTTGCCTATAGCAAACGAATATCTGCAGTGGCTCCACCAACAATCAGAGGCCTTCAGTATAGCAGTAGCCGGCTACGCAGGTCAGCTTTCTTCTCACCCACCTTCTCATAAACTGTTTAGCGCCGACTTCCGTCTGGTGTCCAAGCCAAAGAAAAGTGACCAACCTCTGCAAGCCTTAACTGTATTTACAGACGGATCCGGAAAATCACACAAGTCAGTTATTCTCTGGTGGGATAACCACAGTGGACAATGGGACTCTGATATAGAGACTGTGCCAGGCTCTCCTCAAATAGTAGAATTAGCAGCAGTTGTCCGCGCATTTAGAAAATGGTCGATGCCACTTAATATTGTTACAGACTCTGCTTATGTTACAGGAATTGTTGAGCGAGCCGAGGCATCTTTGTTGCGTGATGTTTCACATGCTGACTTATTTTCTTTGTTACAGGAGCTTATTTACCTCCTCGACTCACGTCCTCACCCTTATTTTATTATGCATGTTAGGTCTCATACTTCTTTGCCTGGTTTTATTGCAGAGGGAAATCGACAAGCCGATCTGCTTACATTACCAGTACAAGTGTTACCGGACCGTGTAGCACAAGCCAAATTAAGTCATTCCTTTTTCCACCAAAATGCTGGAGGTCTTAAACGACAATTTAGTCTTACTACTCAGCAAGCAACGACTATCATTGCTGTATGCCCTGATTGTCAAAAACACTCCTTTCCCTCAGTAGCAGGAGGAGTTAACCCTAGGGGTTTGCAGAGTTTGCAACTCTGGCAAACCGATGTCACCCACTTTTCAGAATTTGGCCACCTAAAATATATTCATTCTTCCATTGATACCTTCTCTGGCGCATTATTTGCCTCCTGCCATACAGGAGAAAGGGCGCGCGATGTCCAAAGGCATTTGGCACGTGCATTTGCCACTTCAGGTATACCCTCCCAAATTAAGACTGATAACGGTCCTGCATATATATCAGCAGCAATTAAAAAATTTTTTGACTCCTGGGGAATCGATCATGTCACCGGAATTCCTCACTCCCCTACAGGACAATCGTTAATCGAGCGCTCCCATCAATCCTTAAAACGCCTCTTACTACAGCAGAAAGGGGGAGTAGGGACTGCTACCCCCGAGGAGCGCTTACAGACAGCTTTATATGTTTTTAATTTTCTGAACTGTTCTTTATTAGACAGCAATCCTCCTATAGTTCGCCATTTTAACATGAACGCCTCGCTGGAAATGCGGATTAAGCCACCAGTCTTGGTCCGAGACCCAGAAACAGGTAAAATTGTGGGACCTTATCCTCTTATCACCTGGGGTAGAGGTTATGCTTCTGTCTCCACAGAGAAGGGTCCCAGGTGGATTCCTGCTAAGAACGTGCGACCCTTCCGCGAGCCCCTACCGCAAACCTCACCGGAGAATCCTGATCATCACGTAGAAGAATCTCTCATCGAGGAAACAGAGCAAAAGGAACTGGCTGTTCTGAACAAATAAGCGTTCTATGAATAAGTGTCGTGAAGTGCCCATTAGAAACATTACCTGTGGCTTGTGTGGACATTGTGACCCCTGGGTCCTGTGTGTTTGTTACACTTGTGACAAGGAGTGGTGGCGTCGGGCGACGCTTGCTGGACGCTGGTGTGAAATTTGTTTAGAAAAAGAGATTAGTACGGCCAGACTCCTGCTTGTCACAGGACACGAGTTAGGTGACACTGATCGATACTTTTCCTGCCTTACTGATTGGGCAAAAATAGTGACTGATCAAGCAGGAAAAATATTGGTTTGTGACTTGGAGTGTAGTAGGACCAATCTGGTACCCGCCATCTGGCCCGTCTTAAGAAAGGACTGGGACCGTACAAAGAGAGAATGCAAAAGGCGGTTTGCTTGGAAAATGAAAAAGGGGTGGCGACGTCAATTTTCCCAATAATAGTTATGACCAATATAATGGGAGGAGCATGGGGCAATCTGTTCCCGCCAGCATTGCCCAAGGTTAATGTATGGGTAACACTAGCAAATCTCACGGGACAGGATACCTTGTGTCTATCTACTGCTTCCCCGAACAACCCTTTCTCTACCTGTCTCGTGGGCTTGCCGCTAGATGAATGGCCGGTACCCCAAGATTTAAGAAAAGTAGACGTCAGGGAAATAATAAAATATTGGGACGCGTGGGCCCCCCGACTCCCGCAGGCCAGTTTGGAACCGCAAGAAATTGAGTTATTGGGATCAGTAAAAATGGATCTTTGTTTTAAATTTAATTATACAGGAAAAAATCAGTCTAAGGTGTGGGATGTTTCTCCCGTTCACCCTGTCTTCCGGAATGCTAGTGTTTGGTGTAACTCCACAGCCTTAAATGTGTCTAAATCTACGAATGTCCCCCTCTTATTACCCCCCGGAATATTCTTTATTTGTGGGGATAAGGCTTGGCCTAGCATCCCTTCTCATATAAAAGGGGGTCCCTGCAGTCTTGGACGCCTCTCAGTCTTGACCCCCAACACGTCTATGATTTTGCAACACCGCCTTTCTCATAGGGCAAAACGTAGTGTCCATACCTATACCCCTGACTGTGATGATAGTGTGGAATTTTGGTCTTTTGGTCAACGCTTTGCTGCTTCTTTTTTGTTGCCTGGGGCTGCTGCTGGGAAAGCCTTGGCAACTTTAGATAAGCTTGTCTGTTGGCTTGCCAAGCAAACAAATGCCACCAGCAAGGCATTATCTGGTCTCTTGTTAGATGTGGATAGTGTTCGCCATGCTACACTGCAAAATAGGGCTGCTATAGATTTTTTGCTTTTAGCACAAGGCCATGGGTGTGAGGATTTTGAAGGTATGTGTTGTATGAACCTTTCTGATCATTCTGAATCGATTCACGCAAGTATTCAGCAGCTTAAGGAAGGAGTCTCTAAACTCCACCAGGATGACAGCTGGGATTGGCTAGACAAACTTTTTAAAGGATGGGGTTTGTCTGGCTGGCTAAGAAGCCTGGTAAAAACAATTGTGTATGCTTTGGCTGTCTTTGTCCTTTTATTGCTCTTTTTACCCTGTCTGTTGCAATGTTTACAGAGGTTAATAGCAAACTCAATGAAGCGGGTCCTTATTGTGCAACAAGAGGGGGGAGATGAAGGGAATGATCTGATCAGCCTTGGAAGAACTCCTAGTGATAGCCAGCTAATCGAAAAGGACGTGCTGGAGCTCATGTAGCGCGAACTACAGAAAGTTTGAACAATGCAGCGCCTTGAAAAAAGCCTCTGCTTGGGCAAGACTGTTATCTGTCACAAGATAAACATCAGGAACAACAGACTGCAACATCCTGGCTTTGTTTATAGAACAAGGAATTGGTGGTTGAAAGAAATTGGGCAACAGGATGCGAAAAGAGACGGACGACTCTGAAATGACTGGCCAATTAGGAGCTCAGCTTTTGTAATATGTATGAGATGATTTTCTGTGTAACCAATCAGACTCTAACACGCTGTCTTCTAATGAATATTTGATCATATAAAAGATGGTTGCTGAAAACAATAAAGTTAGATCTGGCGTGCACCCAGCTAGGTCTCCGTCTCTCAATCGCGGCAATGCGGTGGGGTCAGGGCCACGCGCTGAGCACCCAGTGCGCTGGGGTTGCCCCAGCGGTTCCTGAGCAGCTCCTGCAGTGCTGCCGCCGGTACCGTTCTGGCGGCTGTAGTTCTTTAAAAAGCCGTTGTTGTTTCCGGCGTAATCTGACGGCAGTTTTCTCGGGCATTTGGGCCTCTTCTAATAAGTGTGCTGTGAGTACATCTGCAAGCATTCACCTGTCGAGGTCAAATGACTGGTGGTGCTCATCTGCCCCTGTGCTACTGCTGCTGCCTCCCGTGAATGCTCATGTGCCTGCGTGCCCCTGTACAGGCACAGATGCACGCGCGCAACACCTGATCCCGCATCCTAATTATTTTTCGCCCGGTTCTCGGAGTTGTTCTGCTTCCGGCTGATGAATGGGAAAGTGTAGTAGTGCTGTTTCATTTCACCAGCCTCTCAAGTGTGGAAATTATGGTAAATTTGAGAACAAGCCAGATTAGATTGATAGTTACACCTCCTCCTTTAATTAGCCAACCACAGGATCTGTGGAGGCAAAGGCCGGGGGGGTGTGTCGGTGTATATAACGTGTATTGTCTATGTGAAAGATTAATCAAAAGGAGTTGCTTGAGGTGGGAAGGCTTTTCCGGAGAGGTTCCACATGTTGTCAGGTAGTCCCTCTGAATGGCAGCTTCCGGTTCGGTCCCTTAGCTTTCGGAAGTGACATTTAGTCTGATATGTGCCAGCCGTGCAATCTACCTAGCCCTGCAAAGTGCAAATATTAACCTAAATGCATATTAAGATACTGTGTGTTAGCTCCTGAACTGCAATAGAGAGCGGGTGTTCCAGCGGAGGCAAGCAAATCGTGTTGATTTACAGTGGCTTGAGGATTTGGCCCATTACCGCTTCTTTATACACTTTTAAAAAGAAATGCCAACTCGATAGTTTAGGCTTTAACTGGAACATGGCAAGTAATTGTATGTTTTGGCGGACCCCTAGTAATGTTGCAGAATCTTTCTCAGAAGTTGTTCCATGGGATAGCCGATTCCTCAGGTAAGAGCTACTTGTTTGTTCAATCCTCCATCTTAGGCCTGCTCCTCAGGTGCATCCTCCTTCTCGCAGCGATTTCCTAGGAACAGATTTCGAAGAACAGCTCTGATCACAGAATCACAGATTGGTTAGGGTTGGAAAGGACCTCTGGAGATCATCCAGTCCAACCCCCTGCCAGAGCAGGGTCACCTACAGCAGGTTGCACAGGATGACCTCCAGGCGGGTTATGAATGTAGCTGGGGTCGGAGACTCTACTGCCTCCCTGGGCAGCCTGTTCCAGCGCTCTGCCACCCTCAAAGTAAAGAAGTTCCTCCTCATGCTTTGATAGAAGTTCCTACGTTCCAGTTTGTACCCGTTACCTCTTGTCCTGGATCATCTTTGATGATCCAGGACAAGAGGTAACGGGCACCAATTGGAACGTAGGAACTTGAACTTGAACTGGAACGTAGGAACTTGAACATAGGATTATCCTTGATGATTCAGGATAGCTGTGTGTCTGACCAGTCTGTCTTTCGAAGGAGGTCCTGGACCAGCTCCAGCCATGCTGTGCTGAGCAGAGCCCCTGGCAGCAGCCCCACAGCTCACTCCCAGTGTGCCTGAATGGAAAAGGTACCAAAGTTGCTCCAACACTTTCTGAAAAACTCTATAGTGTTACCCCACAAGCGCAAAGCGACGGCAAAGCCCGTGAAATGACACCGGTGCTTCCAGAAAATGTCAAGCTTCCTGCCCAAGGGTGACATGCCATGCGGTGGGGTCAGGGCCACGCGCTGAGCACCCGGTGCGCTGGGGTTGCCCCAGCGGTTCCTGAGCAGCTCCTGCAGTGCTGCCGCCGGTACCGTTCTGGCGGCTGTAGTTGTTTAAAAAGCCGTTGTTGTTTCCGGCGTAATCTGACGGCAGTTTTCTCGGGCATTTGGGCCTCTTCGAATAAGTGTGCTGTGAGTACATCTGCAAGCATTCACCTGTCGAGGTCAAATGACTGGTGGTGCTCATCTGCCCCCGTGCTACTGCTGCTGCCTCCCGTGAATGCTCATGTGCCTGCGTGCCCCTGTACAGGCACAGATGCACGCGCGCAACACCTGATCCCGCATCCTAATTATTTTTCGCCCGGTTCTCGGAGTTGTTCTGCTTCCGGCTGATGAATGGGAAAGTGTAGTAGTGCTGTTTCATTTCACCAGCCTCTCAAGTGTGGAAATTATGGTAAATTTGAGAACAAGACAGATTAGATTAATAGTTACACCTCCTCCTTTAATTAGCCAACCACAGGATCTGTGGAGGCAAAGGCCGGGGGGCGTGTCGGTGGGGGGGCATACGATTTTACCATGGCGAGATTGCTGGAGGTTCTTTCTTGTCTGTTCTTTCTTGTCTTGTAAATTGGTATGAGGTTCTGCCAGTCTTCCTCACGTAGCACAATCGCTCTTGATTTCTGGAGGTTGCTCACAGGGTAAGCTAATGTTTAACATCAATAAGGGTTACCGAATCTTGTCCTTGAGAAGCAGGAGTCTGGAAGCTGTTGTCAATCCAACTGCTGTATTCCTGACCAGCAAGCCCGCTCGATTCAGGGTTAATTAACTGATTACTTAGAGCGGAAGTGTTGTGGAAGAGCCCGATCATTACCATTTCTATTCATTCTAATATGATGTATTTCAACTCCCCCTCCCTCACGCCTTCCAGAGAGTGATCTGGTGAAAGAGGATGACAAGTCTTTGTGAAACCATCTCGAGTTCTGCCAGATACTCGTAGTTGAAGTTGTCTAGCGGTGCGAGATTAGACACCGTGTGAAAGGCAATACTGCACAGATTCTTTATTCCAGACCATTTTGTAAGTTCGCATGATACAAAACCTCACGGTTACTGGGCAGCTCTCCCACTTTTCACGTCAACCTTTGCTACCTCGCCCGCTGCAACGTGCAGGAAAGAAACATTGATTTGAATTGCGCCGTGGTGCCGTGCATCTTAATGACACTCTGGAGTGACTGGCAGTGTGTCTGGGTCCTGGGGTTGGACCCGGTCTAGCTGCCAGGAGGCAACATTGCAGAGAGGGGCTACAGCTGTGGTCTCTGAAGGGACCTGGCTACTCTATGTAGGCCTTCTCTCCCTGCGTCTCAGAGTGCTTGAAGATGCTAATTGGTTCACATTTTCCTCTGTTCGTTAAGGTATTCTGTCCTTAAAAATTCAGCTTTTTAAAATAGTAACGTGTATTGTCTATGTGAAAGATTAATCAAAAGGAGTTGCTTGAGGTGGGAAGGCTTTTCCGGAGAGGTTCCACATGTTGTCAGGTAGTCCCTCTGAATGGCAGCTTCCGGTTCGGTCCCTTAGCTTTTGGAAGTGACATTTAGTCTGATATGTGCCAGCCGTGCAATCTACCTAGCCCTGCAAAGTGCAAATATTAACCTAAATGCATATTAAGATACTGTGTGTTAGCTCCTGAACTGAAATAGAGAGCGGGTGTTCCAGCGGAGGCAAGCAAATCGTGTTGATTTACAGTGGCTTGAGGATTTGGCCCATTACCGCTTCTTTATACACTTTTAAAAAGAAATGCCAACTCGATAGTTTAGGCTTTAACTGGAACATGGCAAGTAATTGTATGTTTTGGCGGACCCCTAGTAATGTTGCAGAATCTTTCTCAGAAGTTGTTCCATGGGATAGCCGATTCCTCAGGTAAGAGCTACTTGTTTGTTCAATCCTCCATCTTAGGCCTGCTCCTCAGGTGCATCCTCCTTCTCGCAGCGATTTCCTAGGAACAGATTTCGAAGAACAGCTCTGATCACAGAATCACAGATTGGTTAGGGTTGGAAAGGACCTCTGGAGATCATCCAGTCCAACCCCCTGCCAGAGCAGGGTCACCTACAGCAGGTTGCACAGGATGACCTCCAGGCGGGTTATGAATGTAGCTGGGGTCGGAGACTCTACTGCCTCCCTGGGCAGCCTGTTCCAGCGCTCTGCCACCCTCAAAGTAAAGAAGTTCCTCCTCATGCTTTGATAGAAGTTCCTAGGTTCCAGTTTGTACCCGTTACCTCTTGTCCTGGATCATCTTTGATGATCCAGGACAAGAGGTAACGGGCACCAATTGGAACGTAGGAACTTGAACTTGAACTGGAACGTAGGAACTTGAACTTGAACATAGGATTATCCTTGATGATTCAGGATAGCTGTGTGTCTGACCAGTCTGTCTTTCGAAGGAGGTCCTGGACCAGCTCCAGCCATGCTGTGCTGAGCAGAGCCCCTGGCAGCAGCCCCACAGCTCACTCCCAGTGTGCCTGAATGGAAAAGGTACCAAAGTTGCTCCAACACTTTCTGAAAAACTCTATAGTGTTACCCCACAAGCGCAAAGCGACGGCAAAGCCCGTGAAATGACACCGGTGCTTCCAGAAAATGTCAAGCTTCCTGCCCAAGGGTGACATGCCATGCGGTGGGGTCAGGGCCACGTGCTGAGCACCCGGTGCGCTGGGGTTGCCCCAGCGGTTCCTGAGCAGCTCCTGCAGTGCTGCCGCCGGTACCGTTCTGGCGGCTGTAGTTGTTTAAAAAGCCGTTGTTGTTTCCGGCGTAATCTGACGGCAGTTTTCTCGGGCATTTGGGCCTCTTCTAATAAGTGTGCTGTGAGTACATCTGCAAGCATTCACCTGTCGAGGTCAAATGACTGGTGGTGCTCATCTGCCCCCGTGCTACTGCTGCTGCCTCCCGTGAATGCTCATGTGCCTGCGTGCCCCTGTACAGGCACAGATGCACGCGCGCAACACCTGATCCCGCATCCTAATTATTTTTCGCCCGGTTCTCGGAGTTGTTCTGCTTCCGGCTGATGAATGGGAAAGTGTAGTAGTGCTGTTTCATTTCACCAGCCTCTCAAGTGTGGAAATTATGGTAAATTTGAGAACAAGCGAGATTAGATTGATAGTTACACCTCCTCCTTTAATTAGCCAACCACAGGATCTGTGGAGGCAAAGGCCGGGGGGGTGTGTCGGTGTATATAACGTGTATTGTCTATGTGAAAGATTAATCAAAAGGAGTTGCTTGAGGTGGGAAGGCTTTTCCGGAGAGGTTCCACATGTTGTCAGGTAGTCCCTCTGAATGGCAGCTTCCGGTTCGGTCCCTTAGCTTTCGGAAGTGACATTTAGTCTGATATGTGCCAGCCGTGCAATCTACCTAGCCCCGCAAAGTGCAAATATTAACCTAAATGCATATTAAGATACTGTGTGTTAGCTCCTGAACTGAAATAGAGAGCGGGTGTTCCAGCGGAGGCAAGCAAATCGTGTTGATTTACAGTGGCTTGCGGATTTGGCCCATTACCGCTTCTTTATACACTTTTAAAAAGAAATGACAACTCGATAGTTTAGGCTTTAACTGGAACATGGAAAGTAATTGTATGTTTTGGCGGACCCCTAGTAATGTTGCAGAATCTTTCTCAGAAGTTGTTCCATGGGATAGCCGATTCCTCAGGTAAGAGCTACTTGTTTGTTCAATCCTCCATCTTAGGCCTGCTCCTCAGGTGCATCCTCCTTCTCGCAGCGATTTCCTAGGAACAGATTTCGAAGAACAGCTCTGATCACAGAATCACAGATTGGTTAGGGTTGGAAAGGACCTCTGGAGATCATCCAGCCCAACCCCCCTGCCAGAGCAGGGTCACCTACAGCAGGTTGCACAGGATGACCTCCAGGCGGGTTTTGAATGTTTCTGGGGTGGGAGACTCTACCGCCTCCCTGGGCAGCCTGTTCCAGCGCTCTGCCACCCTCAAAGTAAAGAAGTTCCTCCTCATGCTTTGATAGAAGTTCCTAGGTTCCAGTTTGTACCCGTTACCTCTTGTCCTGGATCATCTTTGATGATCCAGGACAAGAGGTAACGGGCACCAATTGGAACGTAGGAACTTGAACTTGAACTGGAACGTAGGAACTTGAACATAGGATTATCCTTGATGATTCAGGATAGCTGTGTGTCTGACCAGTCTGTCTTTCGAAGGAGGTCCTGGGCCAGCTCAAGCCATGCTGTGCTGAGCAGAGCCCCTGGCAGCAGCCCCACAGCTCACTCCCAGTGTGCCTGAATGGAAAAGGTACCAAAGTTGCTCCAACACTTTCTGAAAAACTCTATAGTGTTACCCCACAAGCGCAAAGCGACGGCAAAGCCCGTGAAATGACACCGGTGCTTCCAGAAAATGTCAAGCTTCCTGCCCAAGGGTGACATGCCATGCGGTGGGGTCAGGGCCACGCGCTGAGCACCCGGTGCGCTGGGGTTGCCCCAGCGGTTCCTGAGCAGCTCCTGCAGTGCTGCCGCCGGTACCGTTCTGGCGGCTGTAGTTGTTTAAAAAGCCGTTGTTGTTTCCGGTGTAATCTGACGGCAGTTTTCTCGGGCATTTGGGCCTCTTCGAATAAGTGTGCTGTGAGTACATCTGCAAGCATTCACCTGTCGAGGTCAAATGACTGGTGGTGCTCATCTGCCCCCGTGCTACTGCTGCTGCCTCCCGTGAATGCTCATGTGCCTGCGTGCCCCTGTACAGGCACAGATGCACGCGCGCAACACCTGATCCCGCATCCTAATTATTTTTCGCCCGGTTCTCGGAGTTGTTCTGCTTCCGGCTGATGAATGGGAAAGTGTAGTAGTGCTGTTTCATTTCACCAGCCTCTCAAGTGTGGAAATTATGGTAAATTTGAGAACAAGCCAGATTAGATTGATAGTTACACCTCCTCCTTTAATTAGCCAACCACAGGATCTGTGGAGGCAAAGGCCGGGGGGGTGTGTCGGTGTATATAACGTGTATTGTCTATGTGAAAGATGAATCAAAAGGAGTTGCTTGAGGTGGGAAGGCTTTTCCGGAGAGGTTCCACATGTTGTCAGGTAGTCCCTCTGAATGGCAGCTTCCGGTTCGGTCCCTTAGCTTTCGGAAGTGACATTTAGTCTGATATGTGCCAGCCGTGCAATCTACCTAGCCCTGCAAAGTGCAAATATTAACCTAAATGCATATTAAGATACTGTGTGTTAGCTCCTGAACTGAAATAGAGAGCGGGTGTTCCAGCGGAGGCAAGCAAATCGTGTTGATTTACAGTGGCTTGCGGATTTGGCCCATTACCGCTTCTTTATACACTTTTAAAAAGAAATGCCAACTCGATAGTTTAGGCTTTAACTGGAACATGGCAAGTAATTGTATGTTTTGGCGGACCCCTAGTAATGTTGCAGAATCTTTCTCAGAAGTTGTTCCATGGGATAGCCGATTCCTCAGGTAAGAGCTACTTGTTTGTTCAATCCTCCATCTTAGGCCTGCTCCTCAGGTGCATCCTCCTTCTCGCAGCGATTTCCTAGGAACAGATTTCGAAGAACAGCTCTGATCACAGAATCACAGATTGGTTAGGGTTGGAAAGGACCTCTGGAGATCATCCAGCCCAACCCCCCTGCCAGAGCAGGGTCACCTACAGCAGGTTGCACAGGATGAACTCCAGGCGGGTTTTGAATGTTTCTGGGGTCGGAGACTCTACCGCCTCCCTGGGCAGCCTGTTCCAGCGCTCTGCCACCCTCAAAGTAAAGAAGTTCCTCCTCATGCTTTGATAGAAGTTCCTAGGTTCCAGTTTGTACCCGTTACCTCTTGTCCTGGATCATCTTTGATGATCCAGGACAAGAGGTAACGGGCACCAATTGGAACGTAGGAACTTGAACTTGAACTGGAACGTAGGAACTTGAACATAGGATTATCCTTGATGATTCAGGATAGCTGTGTGTCTGACCAGTCTGTCTTTCGAAGGAGGTCCTGGACCAGCTCCAGCCATGCTGTGCTGAGCAGAGCCCCTGGCAGCAGCCCCACAGCTCACTCCCAGTGTGCCTGAATGGAAAAGGTACCAAAGTTGCTCCAACACTTTCTGAAAAACTCTATAGTGTTACCCCACAAGCGCAAAGCGACGGCAAAGCCCGTGAAATGACACCGGTGCTTCCAGAAAATGTCAAGCTTCCTGCCCAAGGGTGACATGCCATGCGGTGGGGTCAGGGCCACGCGCTGAGCACCCGGTGCGCTGGGGTTGCCCCAGCGGTTCCTGAGCAGCTCCTGCAGTGCTGCCGCCGGTACCGTTCTGGCGGCTGTAGTTGTTTAAAAAGCCGTTGTTGTTTCCGGCGTAATCTGACGGCAGTTTTCTCGGGCATTTGGGCCTCTTCTAATAAGTGTGCTGTGAGTACATCTGCAAGCATTCACCTGTCGAGGTCAAATGACTGGTGGTGCTCATCTGCCCCCGTGCTACTGCTGCTGCCTCCCGTGAATGCTCATGTGCCTGCGTGCCCCTGTACAGGCACAGATGCACGCGCGCAACACCTGATCCCGCATCCTAATTATTTTTCGCCCGGTTCTCGGAGTTGTTCTGCTTCCGGCTGATGAATGGGAAAGTGTAGTAGTGCTGTTTCATTTCACCAGCCTCTCAAGTGTGGAAATTATGGTAAATTTGAGAACAAGCCAGATTAGATTGATAGTTACACCTCCTCCTTTAATTAGCCAACCACAGGATCTGTGGAGGCAAAGGCCGGGGGGGTGTGTCGGTGTATATAACGTGTATTGTCTATGTGAAAGATTAATCAAAAGGAGTTGCTTGAGGTGGGAAGGCTTTTCCGGAGAGGTTCCACATGTTGTCAGGTAGTCCCTCTGAATGGCAGCTTCTGGTTCGGTCCCTTAGCTTTCGGAAGTGACATTTAGTCTGATATGTGCCAGCCGTGCAATCTACCTAGCCCTGCAAAGTGCAAATATTAACCTAAATGCATATTAAGATACTGTGTGTTAGCTCCTGAACTGAAATAGAGAGCGGGTGTTCCAGCGGAGGCAAGCAAATCGTGTTGATTTACAGTGGCTGGCGGATTTGGCCCATTACCGCTTCTTTATACACTTTTAAAAAGAAATGCCAACTCGATAGTTTAGGCTTTAACTGGAACATGGCAAGTAATTGTATGTTTTGGCGGACCCCTAGTAATGTTGCAGAATCTTTCTCAGAAGTTGTTCCATGGGATAGCCAATTCCTCAGGTAAGAGCTACTTGTTTGTTCAATCCTCCATCTTAGGCCTGCTCCTCAGGTGCATCCTCCTTCTCGCAGCGATTTCCTAGGAACAGATTTCGAAGAACAGCTCTGATCACAGAATCACAGATTGGTTAGGGTTGGAAAGGACCTCTGGAGATCATCCAGCCCAACCCCCCTGCCAGAGCAGGGTCACCTACAGCAGGTTGCACAGGATGACCTCCAGGCGGGTTTTGAATGTTTCTGGGGTGGGAGACTCTACCGCCTCCCTGGGCAGCCTGTTCCAGCGCTCTGCCACCCTCAAAGTAAAGAAGTTCCTCCTCATGCTTTGAAAGAAGTTCCTAGGTTCCAGTTTGTACCCGTTACCTCTTGTCCTGGATCATCTTTGATGATCCAGGACAAGAGGTAACGGGCACCAATTGGAACGTAGGAACTTGAACTTGAACTGGAACGTAGGAACTTGAACATAGGATTATCCTTGATGATTCAGGATAGCTGTGTGTCTGACCAGTCTGTCTTTCGAAGGAGATCCTGGGCCAGCTCCAGCCATGCTGTGCTGAGCAGAGCCCCTGGCAGCAGCCCCACAGCTCACTCCCAGTGTGCCTGAATGGAAAAGGTACCAAAGTTGCTCCAACACTTTCTGAAAAACTCTACAGTGTTACCCCACAAGCGCAAAGCGACGGCAAAGCCCGTGAAATGACACCGGTGCTTCCAGAAAATGTCAAGCTTCCTGCCCAAGGGTGACATGCCATGCGGTGGGGTCAGGGCCACGCGCTGAGCACCCGGTGCGCTGGGGTTGCCCCAGCGGTTCCTGAGCAGCTCCTGCAGTGCTGCCGCCGGTACCGTTCTGGCGGCTGTAGTTGTTTAAAAAGCCGTTGTTGTTTCCGGCGTAATCTGACGGCAGTTTTCTCGGGCATTGGGCCTCTTCTAATAAGTGTGCTGTGAGTACATCTGCAAGCATTCACCTGTCGAGGTCAAATGACTGGTGGTGCTCATCTGCCCCCGTGCTACTGCTGCTGCCTCCCGTGAATGCTCATGTGCCTGCGTGCCCCTGTACAGGCACAGATGCACGCGCGCAACACCTGATCCCGCATCCTAATTATTTTTCGCCCGGTTCTCGGAGTTGTTCTGCTTCCGGCTGATGAATGGGAAAGTGTAGTAGTGCTGTTTCATTTCACCAGCCTCTCAAGTGTGGAAATTATGGTAAATTTGAGAACAAGACAGATTGATAGTTACACCTCCTCCTTTAATTAGCCAACCACAGGATCTGTGGAGGCAAAGGCCGGGGGGGTGTGTCGGTGTATATAAGGTGTATTGTCTATGTGAAAGATTAATCAAAAGGAGTTGCTTGAGGTGGGAAGGCTTTTCCGGAGAGGTTCCACATGTTGTCAGGTAGTCCCTCTGAATGGCAGCTTCCGGTTCGGTCCCTTAGCTTTCGGAAGTGACATTTAGTCTGATATGTGCCAGCCGTGCAATCTACCTAGCCCCGCAAAGTGCAAATATTAACATAAATGCATATTAAGATACTGTGTGTTAGCTCCTGAACTGAAATAGAGAGCGGGTGTTCCAGCGGAGGCAAGCAAATCGTGTTGATTTACAGTGGCTTGCGGATTTGGCCCATTACCGCTTCTTTATACACTTTTAAAAAGAAATGCCAACTCGATAGTTTAGGCTTTAACTGGAACATGGCAAGTAATTGTATGTTTTGGCGGACCCCTAGTAATGTTGCAGAATCTTTCTCAGAAGTTGTTCCATGGGATAGCCGATTCCTCAGGTAAGAGCTACTTGTTTGTTCAATCCTCCATCTTAGGCCTGCTCCTCAGGTGCATCCTCCTTCTCGCAGCGATTTCCTAGGAACAGATTTCGAAGAACAGCTCTGATCACAGAATCACAGATTAGTTAGGGTTGGAAAGGACCTCTGGAGATCATCCAGCCCAACCCCCCTGCCAGAGCAGGGTCACCTACAGCAGGTTGCACAGGATGACCTCCAGGCGGGTTTTGAATGTTTCTGGGGTGGGAGACTCTACCGCCTCCCTGGGCAGCCTGTTCCAGCGCTCTGCCACCCTCAAAGTAAAGAAGTTCCTCCTCATGCTTTGATAGAAGTTCCTACGTTCCAGTTTGTACCCGTTACCTCTTGTCCTGGATCATCCTGGATGATCCAGGACAAGAGGTAACGGGCACCAATTGGAACGTAGGAACTTGAACTTGAACTGGAACGTAGGAACTTGAACATAGGATTATCCTTGATGATTCAGGATAGCTGTGTGTCTGACCAGTCTGTCTTTCGAAGGAGGTCCTGGACCAGCTCCAGCCATGCTGTGCTGAGCAGAGCCCCTGGCAGCAGCCCCACAGCTCACTCCCAGTGTGCCTGAATGGAAAAGGTACCAAAGTTGCTCCAACACTTTCTGAAAAACTCTATAGTGTTACCCCACAAGCGCAAAGCGACGGCAAAGCCCGTGAAATGACACCGGTGCTTCCAGAAAATGTCAAGCTTCCTGCCCAAGGGTGACATGCCATGCGGTGGGGTCAGGGCCACGCGCTGAGCACCCGGTGCGCTGGGGTTGCCCCAGCGGTTCCTGAGCAGCTCCTGCAGTGCTGCCGCCGGTACCGTTCTGGCGGCTGTAGTTGTTTAAAAAGCCGTTGTTGTTTCCGGCGTAATCTGACGGCAGTTTTCTCGGGCATTTGGGCCTCTTCTAATAAGTGTGCTGTGAGTACATCTGCAAGCATTCACCTGTCGAGGTCAAATGACTGGTGGTGCTCATCTGCCCCCGTGCTACTGCTGCTGCCTCCCGTGAATGCTCATGTGCCTGCGTGCCCCTGTACAGGCACAGATGCACGCGCGCAACACCTGATCCCGCATCCTAATTATTTTTCGCCCGGTTCTCGGAGTTGTTCTGCTTCCGGCTGATGAATGGGAAAGTGTAGTAGTGCTGTTTCATTTCACCAGCCTCTCAAGTGTGGAAATTATGGTAAATTTGAGAACAAGCCAGATTAGATTGATAGTTACACCTCCTCCTTTAATTAGCCAACCACAGGATCTGTGGAGGCAAAGGCCGGGGGGGTGTGTAGGTGTATATAACGTGTATTGTCTATGTGAAAGATTAATCAAAAGGAGTTGCTTGAGGTGGGAAGGCTTTTCCAGAGAGGTTCCACATGTTGTCAGGTAGTCCCTCTGAATGGCAGCTTCCGGTTCGGTCCCTTAGCTTTCGGAAGTGACATTTAGTCTGATATGTGCCAGCCGTGCAATCTACCTAGCCCTGCAAAGTGCAAATATTAACCTAAATGCATATTAAGATACTGTGTGTTAGCTCCTGAACTGAAATAGAGAGCGGGTGTTCCAGCGGAGGCAAGCAAATCGTGTTGATTTACAGTGGCTTGAGGATTTGGCCCATTACCGCTTCTTTATACACTTTTAAAAAGAAATGCCAACTCGATAGTTTAGGCTTTAACTGGAACATGGCAAGTAATTGTATGTTTTGGCGGACCCCTAGTAATGTTGCAGAATCTTTCTCAGAAGTTGTTCCATGGGATAGCCGATTCCTCAGGTAAGAGCTACTTGTTTGTTCAATCCTCCATCTTAGGCCTGCTCCTCAGGTGCATCCTCCTTCTCGCAGCGATTTCCTAGGAACAGATTTCGAAGAACAGCTCTGATCACAGAATCACAGATTGGTTAGGGTTGGAAAGGAGCTCTGGAGATCATCCAGCCCAACCCCCCTGCCAGAGCAGGGTCACCTACAGCAGGTTGCACAGGATGACCTCCAGGCGGGTTTTGAATGTCTCTGGGGTGGGAGACTCTACTGCCTCCCTGGGCAGCATGTTCCAGCGCTCTGCCACCCTCAAAGTAAAGAAGTTCCTCCTCATGCTTTGATAGAAGTTCCTAGGTTCCAGTTTGTACCCGTTACCTCTTGTCCTGGATCATCTCCGGAGGCTGCCGAAAGCGAAAACAGGTGCTTTTGAGGATGGAGTCCGCAGGAAAGTAGAGAGGGCCAAATTGTCTGGGGCATTTGAAAGGGTTCCAGGAGGCAGTGAGAACCAGTATTACTTTTCCCCGCTGGCACCTTTGCTGTGGCAGCAAAACCTGGACGTTTGTCTTTTTTGCTCCTGAGGTTGCCGAAAGCGAAAACAGGTACTTTTGAGGATGGAGTCCGCAGGAAAGCAGAAAGGCCAAATTGTCTGGGGCATTTGAAAGGGTTCCAGGACGCAGTGAGAACCAGCATTACTTTTGCCCGCTGGCACCTTTGCTGTGGCAGCAAAACCTGGACGTTTGTCTTTTTTGCTCCGGAGGCTGCCGAAAGCGAAAACAGGTGCTTTTGAGGATGGAGTCCGCAGGAAAGTAGAGAGGGCCAAATTGTCTGTGGCATTTGATAGAGTTCCAGGAGGCAGTGAGAACCAGCATTACTTTTCCCCGCTGGCACCTTTGCTGTGGCAGCAAAAGGTGGACGTTTGTCTTTTTTGCTCTGGAGGCTGCCGAAAGCGAAAACAGGTGCTTTTGAGGATGGAGTCCGCAGGAAAGCAGAGAGGGCCAAATTGTCTGGGGCATTTGAAAGAGTTCCAGGAGGCAGTGAGAACCAGCATTACTTTTGCCCGCTGGCACCTTTGCTGTGGCAGCAAAAGCTGGACGTTTGTCTTTTTTGCTCCGGAGGCTGCCGAAAGCGAAAACAGGTGCTTTTGAGGATGGAGTCCGCAGGAAAGCAGAGAGGGCCAAATTGTCTGTGGCATTTGAAGAGGTTCCAGGACGCAGTGAGAACCAGCATTACTTTTCCTAGCTGGCACCTTTGCTGTGGCAGCAAAACCTGGACGTTTGTCTTTTTTGCTCCGGAGGCTGCCGAAAGCGAAAACAGGTGCTTTTGAGGATGGAGTCCGCAGGAAAGCAGAGAGGGCCAAATTGTCTGGGGCATTTGAAAGAGTTCCAGGAGGCAGTGAGAACCAGCATTACTTTTGCCCGCTGGCACCTTTGCTGTGGCAGGAAAACCTGGACGTTTGTCTTTATTGTTACTGAGGTTGCCGAAAGCGAAAACAGGTGCTTTTGAGGATGGAGTCCGCAGGAAAGCAGAGAGGGCCAAATTGTCTGTGGCATTTGAAGAGGTTCCAGGAGGCAATGAGGACCAGCATCACTTTTCCCCGCTGGCACCTTTGCTGTGGCAGCAAAAGCTGGACGTTTGTCTTTTTTGCTCCGGAGGCTGCCGAAAGCGAAAACAGGTGCTTTTGAGGATGGAGTCCGCAGGAAAGCAGAGAGGGCCAAATTGTCTGTGGCATTTGAAGAGGTTCCAGGACGCAGTGAGAACCAGCATTACTTTTCCCCGCTGGCACCTTTGCTGTGGCAGCAAAACCTGGACGTTTGTCGTTTTTGCTCCGGAGGCTGCCGAAAGCGAAAACAGGTGCTTTTGAGGATGGAGTCCACAGGAAAGCAGAGAGGGCCAAATAGTCTGGGGCATTTGAAAGGGTTCCAGGACGCAGTGAGAACCAGCATTACTTTTCCCGGCTGGCACCTTTGCTGTGGCAGCAAAAGCTGGACGTTTGTCTTTTTTGCTCCGGAGGTTGCCGAAAGCGAAAACAGGTGCTTTTGAGGATGGAGTCCGCAGGAAAGCAGAGAGGGCCAAATTGTCTGGGGCATTTAAAAGGGTTCTAGGAGGCAATGAGAACCAGCATTACTTTTGCCTGATGGCACCTTTGCTGTGGCAGCAAAAGCTGGACGTTTGTATTTTTTGCTCCGGAGGCTGCCGAAAGCGAAAACAGGTGTTTTTGAGGATGGAGTCCGCAGGAAAGCAGAGAGGGCCAAATTGTCTGGGGCATTTGAAAGGGTTCCAGGAGGCAGTTAGAACCAGCATTACTTTTCCCCGCTGGCACCTCTGCTGTGGCAGCAAAAGCTGGACGTTTTTCTTTTATGCTCCTGAGGATGCCGAAAGCGAAAACAGGTGCTTTTGAGGATGGAGTCCGCAGGAAAGCAGAGAGGGCCAAATTGTCTGGGGCATTTGAAAGAGTTCCAGGAGGCAGTGAGAACCAGCATTACTTTTCCCTGCTGGCACCTTTGCTGCGGCAGCAAAAGCTGGACATTTGTCTTTTTTGCTCCTGAGGTTGCCGAAAGCGAAAACAGGTGCTTTTGAGGATGGAATCCGCAGGAAAGCAGAGAGGGCCAAATTGTCTGTGGCTTTTGAAGAGGTTCCAGGAGGCAATGAGGACCAGCATTACTTTTCCCCGCTGGCACCGTTGCTGTGGCAGCAAAAGCTGGACGTTTGTCTTTTTTGCTCCGGAGGCTGCCGAAAGCGAAAAGAGGTACTTTTGAGGATGGAGTCCGCAGGAAAGCAGAGAGGGCCAAATTGTCTGGGGCATTTGAAAGGGTTCCAGGAGGCAGTGAGAACCAGCATTACTTTTGCCCGCTGGCACCTTTGCTGTGGCAGCAAAACCTGGACGTTTGTCTTTTTTGCTCCGGAGGCTGCCGAAAGCGAAAACAGGTGCTTTTGAGGATGGAGTCCGCAGGAAAGTAGAGAGGGCCAAATTGTCTGTGGCATTTGAAAGAGTTCCAGGACGCAGTGAGAACCAGCATTACTTTTCCTAGCTGGCACCTTTGCTGTGGCAGGAAAACCTGGACGTTTGTCTTTTTTGCTCTGGAGGCTGCCGAAAGCGAAAACAGGTGCTTTTGAGGATGGAGTCCGCAGGAAAGCAGAGAGGGCCAAATTGTCTGTGGCATTTGAAGAGGTTCCAGGACGCAGTGAGAACCAGCATTACTTTTCCTAGCTGGCACCTTTGCTGTGGCAGCAAAAGCTGGACGTTTGTCTTTTTTGCTCTGGAGGCTGCCGAAAGCGAAAACAGGTGCTTTTGAGGATGGAATCCGCAGGAAAGCAGAGAGGGCCAAATTGTCTGTGGCTTTTGAAGAGGTTCCAGGAGGCAATGAGGACCAGCATTACTTTTCCCGGCTGGCACCTTTGCTGTGGCAGCAAAAGCTGGACGTTTGTCTTTTTTGCTCTGGAGGCTGCCGAAAGCGAAAAGAGGTACTTTTGAGGATGGAGTCCGCAGGAAAGCAGAGAGGGCCAAATTGTCTGGGGTATTTGAAAGGGTTCCAGGAGGCAGTGAGAACCAGCATTACTTTTGCCCGCTGGCACCTTTGCTGTGGCAGCAAAACCTGGACGTTTGTCTTTTTTGCTCCGGAGGCTGCCGAAAGCGAAAACAGGTGCTTTTGAGGATGGAGTCCGCAGGAAAGCAGAGAGGGCCAAATTGTCTGGGGCATTTGAAAGGGTTCTAGGAGGCAATGAGGACCAGCATTACTTTTCCCCGCTGGCACCTTTGCTGTGGCAGCAAAAGCTGGACGTTTGTCTTTTTTGCTCCTGAGGTTGCCGAAAGTGAAAGCAGGTACTTTTGAGGATGGAGTCCGCAGGAAAGCAGAGAGGGCCAAATTGTCTGTGGCATTTGAAGAGGTTCCAGGACGCAGTGAGAACCAGCATTACTTTTGCCCGCTGGCACCTTTGCTGTGGCAGCAAAAGCTGGACGTTTGTCTTTTTTGCTCCGGAGGTTGCCGAAAGCGAAAACAGGTGCTTTTGAGGATGGAGTCCGCAGGAAAGCAGAGAGGGCCAAATTGTCTGTGGCATTTGAAGAGGTTCCAGGAGGCAGTGAGAACCAGCATTACTTTTCCCCGCTGGCACCTTTGCTGTGGCAGCAAAAGCTGGACGTTTGTCTTTTTTGCTCTGGAGGCTGCCGAAAGCGAAAACAGGTGCTTTTGAGGATGGAGTCCGCAGGAAAGCAGAGAGGGCCAAATTGTCTGGGGCATTTGAAAGTGTTCCAGGAGGCAGTGAGAACCAGCATTACTTTTCCCGGCTGGCACCTTTGCTGTGGCAGCAAAAGCTGGACGTTTGTCTTTTTTGCTCCGGAGGCTGCCGAAAGCGAAAACAGGTGCTTTTGAGGATGGAGTCCGCAGGAAAGCAGAGAGGGCCAAATTGTCTGGGGCATTTGAAAGGGTTCCAGGAGGCAGTGAGAACCAGCATTACTTTTCCCCGCTGGCACCTCTGCTGTGGCAGGAAAAGCTGGACGTTTGTCTTTTTTGCTCCGGAGGCTGCCGAAAGCGAAAACAGGTGCTTTTGAGGATGGAGTCCGCAGGAAAGCAGAGAGGGCCAAATTGTCTGGGGCATTTGAAAGAGTTCCAGGAGGCAGTGAGAACCAGCATTACTTTTGCCCGCTGGCACCTTTGCTGCGGCAGCAAAAGCTGGACATTTGTCTTTTTTGCTCCTGAGGATGCCGAAAGCGAAAACAGGTGCTTTTGAGGATGGAGTCCGCAGGAAAGCAGAGAGGGCCAAATTGTCTGCGGCTTTTGAAGAGGTTCCAGGAGGCAATGAGGACCAGCATTACTTTTCCCCGCTGGCACCTTTGCTGTGGCAGCAAAAGCTGGACGTTTGTCTTTTTTGCTCCTGAGGCTGCCGAAAGCGAAAACAGGTGCTTTTGAGGATGGAGTCCGCAGGAAAGCAGAGAGGGCCAAACTGTCTGTGGCATTTGAAAGAGTTCCAGGAGGCAGTGAGAACCAGCATTACTTTTCCCCGGTGGCACCTCTGCTGTGGCAGCAAAAGCTGGACGTTTGTCTTTTTTGCTCCTGAGGTTGCCGAAAGCGAAAACAGGTACTTTTGATGATGGAGTCCGCAGGAAAGCAGAGAGGGCCAAATTGTCTGTGGCATTTGAAGAGGTTCCAGGACGCAGTGAGAACCAGCATTACTTTTCCTAGCTGGCACCTTTGCTGTGGCAGCAAAAGCTGGACGTTTGTCTTTTTTGCTCTGGAGGCTGCCGAAAGCGAAAACAGGTGCTTTTGAGGATGGAGTCCGCAGGAAAGCAGAGTGGGCCAAATTGTCTGTGGCATTTGAAAGAGTTCCAGGAGGTAGTGAGAACCAGCATTACTTTTCCCCGCTGGCACCTTTGCTGTGGCAGCAAAAGCTGGACGTTTGTCTTTTTTGCTCTGGAGGCTGCCGAAAGCGAAAACAGGTGCTTTTGAGGATGGAGTCCGCAGGAAAGCAGAGTGGGCCAAATTGTCTGTGGCATTTGAAAGAGTTCCAGGAGGTAGTGAGAACCAGCATTACTTTTGCCCGCTGGCACCTTTGCTGTGGCAGGAAAACCTGGACGTTTGTCTTTATTGTTCCTGATGTTGCCGAAAGCGAAAACAGGTGCTTTTGAGGATGGAGTCCGCAGGAAAGCAGAGAGGGCCAAATTGTCTGTGGCATTTGAAGAGGTTCCAGGAGGCAATGAGGACCAGCATTACTTTTCCCCGCTGGCACCTTTGCTGTGGCAGCAAAAGGTGGACGTTTGTCTTTTTTGCTCCTGAGGTTGCCGAAAGCGAAAACAGGTGCTTTTGAGGATGGAGTCCGCAGGAAAGCAGAGAGGGCCAAATTGTCTGTGGCATTTGAAGAGGTTCCAGGAGGCAATGAGGACCAGCATAACTTTTCCCCGCTGGCACCTTTGCTGTGGCAGCAAAAGCTGGACGTTTGTCTTTTTTGCTCCGGAGGCTGCCGAAAGCGAAAACAGGTGCTTTTGAGGATGGAGTCCGCAAGAAAGCAGAGAGGGCCAAATTGTCTGGGGCATTTGAAAGGGTTCCAGGAGGCAGTGAGAACCAGCATTACTTTTCCCCGCTGGCACCTTTGCTGTGGCAGCAAAAGCTGGACGTTTGTCTTTTTTGCTCCGGAGGCTGCCGAAAGCGAAAACAGGTGCTTTTGAGGATGGAGTCCGCAGGAAAGCAGAGAGGGCCAAATTGTCTGGGGCATTTGAAAGAGTTCCAGGAGGCAGTGAGAACCAGCATTACTTTTGCCCGCTGGCACCTTTGCTGTGGCAGGAAAACCTGGACGTTTGTCTTTTTTGCTCCTGAGTTTGCCGAAAGCGAAAACAGGTGCTTTTGAGGATGGAGTCCGCAGGAAAGCAGAGAGGGCCAAATTGTCTGTGGCATTTGAAGAGGTTCCAGGAGGCAATGAGGACCAGCATTACTTTTGCCCGCTGGCACCTTTGCTGTGGCAGCAAAACCTGGACGTTTGCCTTTTTTGCTCCTGAGGTTGCCAAAAGCGAAAACAGGTACTTTTGAGGATGGAGTCCGCAGGAAAGCAGAGAGGGCCAAATTGTCTGTGGCATTTGAAGAGGTTCCAGGACGCAGTGAGAACCAGCATTACTTTTCCTAGCTGGCACCTTTGCTGTGGCAGGAAAACCTGGACGTTTGTCTTTTTTGCTCTGGAGGCTGCCGAAAGCGAAAACAGGTGCTTTTGAGGATGGAGTCCGCAGGAAAGCAGAGAGGGCCAAATTGTCTGTGGCATTTGAAAGAGTTCCAGGAGGTAGTGAGAACCAGCATTACTTTTCCCCGCTGGCACCTTTGCTGTGGCAGGAAAAGCTGGACGTTTGTCTTTTTTGCTCCGGAGGCTGCCGAAAGCGAAAACAGGTGCTTTTGAGGATGGAGTCCGCAGGAAAGCAGAGAGGGCCAAATTGTCTGGGGCATTTGAAAGAGTTCCAGGAGGCAGTGAGAACCAGCATTACTTTTGCCCGCTGGCACCTTTGCTGTGGCAGGAAAACCTGGACGTTTGTCTTTATTGTTCCTGATGTTGCCGAAAGCGAAAACAGGTGCTTTTGAGGATGGAGTCCGCAGGAAAGTAGAGAGGGCCAAATTGTCTGTGGCATTTGAAGAGGTTCCAGGAGGCAATGAGGACCAGCATTACTTTTCCCCTCTGGCACCTTTGCTGTGGCAGCAAAAGGTGGACGTTTGTCTTTTTTGCTCCTGAGGTTGCCGAAAGCGAAAACAGGTGCTTTTGAGGATGGAGTCCGCAGGAAAGCAGAGAGGGCCAAATTGTCTGGGGCATTTGAAGAGGTTCCAGGAGGCAATGAGGACCAGCATTACTTTTCCCCGCTGGCATTTTTTCTGTGGCAGCAAAAGCTGGACGTTTGTCTTTTTTGCTCCGGAGGCTGCCGAAAGCGAAAACAGGTGCTTTTGAGGATGGAGTCCGCAGGAAAGCAGAGAGGGCCAAATTGTCTGTGGCATTTGAAGAGGTTCCAGGACGCAGTGAGAACCAGCATTACTTTTCCTAGCTGGCACCTTTGCTGTGGCAGCAAAACCTGGACGTTTGTCTTTTTTGCTCCGGAGGCTGCCGAAAGCGAAAACAGGTGCTTTTGAGGATGGAGTCCGCAGGAAAGCAGAGAGGGCCAAATAGTCTGGGGCATTTGAAAGGGTTCCAGGACGCAGTGAGAACCAGCATTACTTTTCCCGGCTGGCACCTTTGCTGTGGCAGCAAAAGCTGGACGTTTGTCTTTTTTGCTCCGGAGGTTGCCGAAAGCGAAAACAGGTGCTTTTGAGGATGGAGTCCGCAGGAAAGCAGAGAGGGCCAAATTGTCTGGGGCATTTGAAAGGGTTCTAGGAGGCAATGAGAACCAGCATTACTTTTGCCTGATGGCACCTTTGCTGTGGCAGCAAAAGCTGGACGTTTGTATTTTTTGCTCCGGAGGCTGCCGAAAGCGAAAACAGGTGTTTTTGATGATGGAGTCCGCAGGAAAGCAGAGAGGGCCAAATTGTCTGGGGCATTTGAAAGGGTTCCAGGAGGCAGTTAGAACCAGCATTACTTTTCCCCACTGGCACCTCTGCTGTGGCAGCAAAAGCTGGACGTTTGTCTTTTATGCTCCTGAGGATGCCGAAAGCGAAAACAGGTGCTTTTGAGGATGGAGTCCGCAGGAAAGCAGAGAGGGCCAAATTGTCTGGGGCATTTGAAAGAGTTCCAGGAGGCAGTGAGAACCAGCATTACTTTTCCCTGCTGGCACCTTTGCTGCGGCAGCAAAAGCTGGACATTTGTCTTTTTTGCTCCTGAGGTTGCCGAAAGCGAAAACAGGTGCTTTTGAGGATGGAATCCGCAGGAAAGCAGAGAGGGCCAAATTGTCTGTGGCTTTTGAAGAGGTTCCAGGAGGCAATGAGGACCAGCATTACTTTTCCCCGCTGGCACCGTTGCTGTGGCAGCAAAAGCTGGACGTTTGTCTTTTTTGCTCCGGAGGCTGCCGAAAGCGAAAAGAGGTACTTTTGAGGATGGAGTCCGCAGGAAAGCAGAGAGGGCCAAATTGTCTGGGGCATTTGAAAGGGTTCCAGGAGGCAGTGAGAACCAGCATTACTTTTGCCCGCTGGCACCTTTGCTGTGGCAGCAAAACCTGGACGTTTGTCTTTTTTGCTCCGGAGGCTGCCGAAAGCGAAAACAGGTGCTTTTGAGGATGGAGTCCGCAGGAAAGTAGAGAGGGCCAAATTGTCTGTGGCATTTGAAAGAGTTCCAGGAGGCAGTGAGAACCAGCATTACTTTTCCCCGCTGGCACCTTTGCTGTGGCAGCAAAACCTGGACGTTTGTCTTTTTTGCTCCTGAGGCTGCCGAAAGTGAAAACAGGTGCTTTTGAGGATGGAGTCCGCAGGAAAGCAGAGAGGGCCAAATTGTCTGGGGCATTTGAAAGAGTTCCAGGAGGCAGTGAGAACCAGCATTACTTTTCCCCGGTGGCACCTCTGCTGTGGCAGCAAAAGCTGGACGTTTGTCTTTTTTGCTCCTGAGGATGCCGAAAGCGAAAACAGGTGCTTTTGAGGATGGAGTCCGCAGGAAAGCAGAGAGGGCCAAATTGTCTGGGGCATTTGAAAGAGTTCCAGGAGGCAGTGAGAACCAGCATTACTTTTCCCCGCTGGCACCTTTGCTGTGGCAGGAAAACCTGGACGTTTGTCTTTTTTGCTCCTGAGGTTGCCGAAAGCGAAAACAGGTGCTTTTGAGGATGGAGTCCGCAGGAAAGCAGAGAGGGCCAAATTGTCTGGGGCATTTGAAAGGGTTCCAGGAGGCAGTGAGAACCAGCATTACTTTTCCCCGGTGGCACCTCTGCTGTGGCAGCAAAAGCTGGACGTTTGTCTTTTTTGCTCCTGAGGATGCCGAAAGCGAAAACAGGTGCTTTTGAGGATGGAATCCGCAGGAAAGCAGAGAGGGCCAAATTGTCTGTGGCTTTTGAAGAGGTTCCAGGAGGCAATGAGGACCAGCATTACTTTTCCCGGCTGGCACCTTTGCTGTGGCAGCAAAAGCTGGACGTTTGTCTTTTTTGCTCTGGAGGCTGCCGAAAGCGAAAAGAGGTACTTTTGAGGATGGAGTCCGCAGGAAAGCAGAGAGGGCCAAATTGTCTGGGGCATTTGAAAGGGTTCCAGGAGGCAGTGAGAACCAGCATTACTTTTGCCCGCTGGCACCTTTGCTGTGGCAGCAAAACCTGGACGTTTGTCTTTTTTGCTCCGGAGGCTGCCGAAAGCGAAAACAGGTGCTTTTGAGGATGGAGTCCGCAGGAAAGCAGAGAGGGCCAAATTGTCTGGGGCATTTGAAAGGGTTCTAGGAGGCAATGAGGACCAGCATTACTTTTCCCCGCTGGCACCTTTGCTGTGGCAGCAAAAGCTGGACGTTTGTCTTTTTTGCTCCTGAGGTTGCCGAAAGTGAAAACAGGTACTTTTGAGGATGGAGTCCGCAGGAAAGCAGAGAGGGCCAAATTGTCTGTGGCATTTGAAGAGGTTCCAGGACGCAGTGAGAACCAGCATTACTTTTCCTAGCTGGCACCTTTGCTGTGGCAGCAAAAGCTGGACGTTTGTCTTTTTTGCTCCGGAGGCTGCCGAAAGCGAAAACAGGTGCTTTTGAGGATGGAGTCCGCAGGAAAGCAGAGAGGGCCAAATTGTCTGTGGCATTTGAAGAGGTTCCAGGAGGCAGTGAGAACCAGCATTACTTTTCCCCGGTGGCACCTTTGCTGTGGCAGCAAAAGCTGGACGTTTGTCTTTTTTGCTCTGGAGGCTGCCGAAAGCGAAAACAGGTGCTTTTGAGGATGGAGTCCGCAGGAAAGCAGAGAGGGCCAAATTGTCTGGGGCATTTGAAAGTGTTCCAGGAGGCAGTGAGAACCAGCATTACTTTTCCCGGCTGGCACCTTTGCTGTGGCAGCAAAAGCTGGACGTTTGTCTTTTTTGCTCCGGAGGCTGCCGAAAGCGAAAACAGGTGCTTTTGAGGATGGAGTCCGCAGGAAAGCAGAGAGGGCCAAATTGTCTGGGGCATTTGAAAGGGTTCCAGGAGGCAGTGAGAACCAGCATTACTTTTCCCCGCTGGCACCTCTGCTGTGGCAGGAAAAGCTGGACGTTTGTCTTTTTTGCTCCTGAGGCTGCCGAAAGCGAAAACAGGTGCTTTTGAGGATGGAGTCCGCAGGAAAGCAGAGAGGGCCAAATTGTCTGGGGCATTTGAAAGAGTTCCAGGAGGCAGTGAGAACCAGCATTACTTTTGCCCGCTGGCACCTTTGCTGCGGCAGCAAAAGCTGGACATTTGTCTTTTTTGCTCCTGAGGATGCCGAAAGCGAAAACAGGTGCTTTTGAGGATGCAGTCCGCAGGAAAGCAGAGAGGGCCAAATTGTCTGCGGCTTTTGAAGAGGCTCCAGGAGGCAATGAGGACCAGCATTACTTTTCCCCGCTGGCACCTTTGCTGTGGCAGCAAAAGCTGGACGTTTGTCTTTTTTGCTCCTGAGGCTGCCGAAAGCGAAAACAGGTGCTTTTGAGGATGGAGTCCGCAGGAAAGCAGAGAGGGCCAAACTGTCTGTGGCATTTGAAAGAGTTCCAGGAGGCAGTGAGAACCAGCATTACTTTTCCCCGGTGGCACCTCTGCTGTGGCAGCAAAAGCTGGACGTTTGTCTTTTTTGCTCCTGAGGTTGCCGAAAGCGAAAACAGGTACTTTTGACGATGGAGTCCGCAGGAAAGCAGAGAGGGCCAAATTGTCTGTGGCATTTGAAGAGGTTCCAGGACGCAGTGAGAACCAGCATTACTTTTCCTAGCTGGCACCTTTGCTGTGGCAGCAAAAGCTGGACGTTTGTCTTTTTTGCTCTGGAGGCTGCCGAAAGCGAAAACAGGTGCTTTTGAGGATGGAGTCCGCAGGAAAGCAGAGTGGGCCAAATTGTCTGTGGCATTTGAAAGAGTTCCAGGAGGTAGTGAGAACCAGCATTACTTTTCCCCGCTGGCACCTTTGCTGTGGCAGCAAAAGCTGGACGTTTGTCTTTTTTGCTCCGGAGGCTGCCGAAAGCGAAAACAGGTGCTTTTGAGGATGGAGTCCGCAGGAAAGCAGAGAGGGCCAAATTGTCTGGGGCATTTGAAAGAGTTCCAGGAGGCAGTGAGAACCAGCATTACTTTTGCCCGCTGGCACCTTTGCTGTGGCAGGAAAACCTGGACGTTTGTCTTTATTGTTCCTGATGTTGCCGAAAGCGAAAACAGGTGCTTTTGAGGATGGAGTCCGCAGGAAAGCAGAGAGGGCCAAATTGTCTGTGGCATTTGAAGAGGTTCCAGGAGGCAATGAGGACCAGCATTACTTTTCCCCGCTGGCACCTTTGCTGTGGCAGCAAAAGGTGGACGTTTGTCTTTTTTGCTCCTGAGGTTGCCGAAAGCGAAAACAGGTGCTTTTGAGGATGGAGTCCGCAGGAAAGCAGAGAGGGCCAAATTGTCTGTGGCATTTGAAGAGGTTCCAGGAGGCAATGAGGACCAGCATTACTTTTCCCCGCTGGCACCTTTGCTGTGGCAGCAAAAGCTGGACGTTTGTCTTTTTTGCTCCGGAGGCTGCCGAAAGCGAAAACAGGTGCTTTTGAGGATGGAGTCCGCAAGAAAGCAGAGAGGGCCAAATTGTCTGGGGCATTTGAAAGGGTTCCAGGAGGCAGTGAGAACCAGCATTACTTTTGCCCGCTGGCACCTTTGCTGTGGCAGCAAAAGCTGGACGTTTGTCTTTTTTGCTCCGGAGGCTGCCGAAAGCGAAAACAGGTGCTTTTGAGGATGGAGTCCGCAGGAAAGCAGAGAGGGCCAAATTGTCTGGGGCATTTGAAAGAGTTCCAGGAGGCAGTGAGAACCAGCATTACTTTTGCCCGCTGGCACCTTTGCTGTGGCAGGAAAACCTGGACGTTTGTCTTTTTTGCTCCTGAGGTTGCCGAAAGCGAAAACAGGTGCTTTTGAGGATGGAGTCCGCAGGAAAGCAGAGAGGGCCAAATTGTCTGTGGCATTTGAAGAGGTTCCAGGAGGCAATGAGGACCAGTATAACTTTTCCCCGCTGGCACCTTTGCTGTGGCAGCAAAACCTGGACGTTTGCCTTTTTTGCTCCTGAGGTTGCCAAAAGCGAAAACAGGTACTTTTGAGGATGGAGTCCGCAGGAAAGCAGAGAGGGCCAAATTGTCTGTGGCATTTGAAGAGGTTCCAGGACGCAGTGAGAACCAGCATTACTTTTCCTAGCTGGCACCTTTGCTGTGGCAGGAAAACCTGGACGTTTGTCTTCTTTGCTCTGGAGGCTGCCGAAAGCGAAAACAGGTGCTTTTGAGGATGGAGTCCGCAGGAAAGCAGAGAGGGCCAAATTGTCTGTGGCATTTGAAAGAGTTCCAGGAGGTAGTGAGAACCAGCATTACTTTTCCCCGCTGGCACCTTTGCTGTGGCAGGAAAAGCTGGACGTTTTTCTTTTTTGCTCCGGAGGTTGCCGAAAGCGAAAACAGGTGCTTTTGAGGATGGAGTCCGCAGGAAAGCAGAGAGGGCCAAATTGTCTGGGGCATTTGAAAGAGTTCCAGGAGGCAGTGAGAACCAGCATTACTTTTGCCCGCTGGCACCTTTGCTGTGGCAGGAAAACCTGGACGTTTGTCTTTATTGTTCCTGATGTTGCCGAAAGCGAAAACAGGTGCTTTTGAGGATGGAGTCCGCAGGAAAGTAGAGAGGGCCAAATTGTCTGTGGCATTTGAAGAGGTTCCAGGAGGCAATGAGGACCAGCATTACTTTTCCCCTCTGGCACCTTTGCTGTGGCAGCAAAAGGTGGACGTTTGTCTTTTTTGCTCCTGAGGTTGCCGAAAGCGAAAACAGGTGCTTTTGAGGATGGAGTCCGCAGGAAAGCAGAGAGGGCCAAATTGTCTGTGGCATTTGAAGAGGTTCCAGGAGGCAATGAGGACCAGCATTACTTTTCCCCGCTGGCATTTTTTCTGTGGCAGCAAAAGCTGGACGTTTGTCTTTTTTGCTCCGGAGGCTGCCGAAAGCGAAAACAGGTGCTTTTGAGGATGGAGTCCGCAAGAAAGCAGAGAGGGCCAAATAGTCTGGGGCATTTGAAAGGGTTCCAGGACGCAGTGAGAACCAGCATTACTTTTCCCGGCTGGCACCTTTGCTGTGGCAGCAAAAGCTGGACGTTTGTCTTTTTTGCTCCGGAGGCTGCCGAAAGCGAAAACAGGTGCTTTTGAGGATGGAGTCCGCAGGAAAGCAGAGAGGGCCAAATTGTCTGGGGCATTTGAAAGAGTTCCAGGAGGCAGTGAGAACCAGCATTACTTTTGCCCACTGGCACCTTTGCTGTGGCAGCAAAAGCTGGACATTTGTCTTTTTTGCTCCTGAGGTTGCCGAAAGCGAAAACAGGTGCTTTTGAGGATGGAGTCTGCAGGAAAGCAGAGAGGGCCAAATTGTCTGTGGCTTTTGAAGAGGTTCCAGGAGGCAATGAGGACCAGCATTACTTTTCCCCGCTGGCACCTTTGCTGTGGCAGCAAAAGCTGGACGTTTGTCTTTTTTGCTCCTGAGGATGCCGAAAGCGAAAACAGGTGCTTTTGAGGATGGAGTCCGCAGGAAAGCAGAGAGGGCCAAATTGTCTGGGGCATTTGAAAGAGTTCCAGGAGGCAGTGAGAACCAGCATTACTTTTCCCCGGTGGCACCTTTGCTGTGGCAGCAAAAGCTGGACGTTTGTCTTTTTTGCTCCTGAGGATGCCGAAAGCGAAAACAGGTGCTTTTGAGGATGGAGTCCGCAGGAAAGCAGAGAGGGCCAAATTGTCTGGGGCATTTGAAAGAGTTCCAGGAGGCAGTGAGAACCAGCATTACTTTTGCCCGCTGGCACCTTTGCTGTGGCAGGAAAACCTGGACGTTTGTCTTTTTTGCTCCTGAGGTTGCCGAAAGCGAAAACAGGTGCTTTTGAGGATGGAGTCCGCAGGAAAGCAGAGAGGGCCAAATTGTCTGTGGCATTTGAAGAGGTTCCAGGAGGCAATGAGGACCAGTATAACTTTTCCCCGCTGGCACCTTTGCTGTGGCAGCAAAACCTGGACGTTTGTCTTTTTTGCTCCTGAGGTTGCCAAAAGCGAAAACAGGTACTTTTGAGGATGGAGTCCGCAGGAAAGCAGAGAGGGCCAAATTGTCTGTGGCATTTGAAGAGGTTCCAGGACGCAGTGAGAACCAGCATTACTTTTCCTAGCTGGCACCTTTGCTGTGGCAGCAAAACCTGGACGTTTGTCTTTTTTCTCTGGAGGCTGCCGAAAGCGGAAAAAGGTGCTTTTGAGGATGGAGTCCGCAGGAAAGCAGAGAGGGCCAAATTGTCTGGGGCATTTGAAAGAGTTCCAGGAGGTAGTGAGAACCAGCATTACTTTTCCCCGCTGGCACCTTTGCTGTGGCAGCAAAAGCTGGACGTTTGTCTTTTTTGCTCTGGAGGCTGCCGAAAGCGAAAACAGGTGCTTTTGAGGATGGAGTCCGCAGGAAAGCAGAGAGGGCCAAATTGTCTGGGGCATTTGAAAGGGTTCCAGGAGGCAGTGAGAACCAGCATTACTTTTCCCGGCTGGCACCTTTGCTGTGGCAGCAAAAGCTGGACGTTTGTCTTTTTTGCTCCTGAGGCTGCCGAAAGCGAAAACAGGTGCTTTTGAGGATGGAGTCCGCAGGAAAGCAGAGAGGGCCAAATTGTCTGGGGCATTTGAAAGAGTTCCAGGAGGCAGTGAGAACCAGCATTACTTTTCTCCGCTGGCACCTTTGCTGTGGCAGCAAAAGCTGGACGTTTGTCTTTTTTGCTCCGGAGGCTGCCGAAAGCGAAAACAGGTGCTTTTGAGGATGGAGTCCGCAGGAAAGCAGAGAGGGCCAAATTGTCTGTGGCATTTGAAAGAGTTCCAGGAGGCAGTGAGAACCAGCATTACTTTTGCCCGCTGGCACCTTTGCTGTGGCAGCAAAAGCTGGACGTTTGTCTTTTTTGCTCCGGAGGCTGCCGAAAGCGAAAACAGGTGCTTTTGAGGATGCAGTCCGCAGGAAAGCAGAGAGGGCCAAATTGTCTGGGGCATTTGAAAGAGTTCCAGGAGGCAGTGAGAACCAGCATTACTTTTGCCTGCTGGCACCTTTGCTGTGGCAGCAAAAGGTCGACGTTTGTCTTTTTTGCTCCGGAGGCTGCCGAAAGCGAAAACAGGTGCTTTTGAGGATGGAGTCCGCAGGAAAGCAGAGAGGGCCAAATAGTCTGGGGCATTTGAAAGGGTTCCAGGACGCAGTGAGAACCAGCATTACTTTTCCCGGCTGGCACCTTTGCTGTGGCAGCAAAAGCTGGACGTTTGTCTTTTTTGCTCTGGAGGCTGCCGAAAGCGAAAACAGGTGCTTTTGAGGATGGAGTCCGCAGGAAAGCAGAGAGGGCCAAATTGTCTGGGGCATTTGAAAGGGTTCCAGGAGGCAGTGAGAACCAGCATTACTTTTCCCGGCTGGCACCTTTGCTGTGGCAGCAAAAGCTGGACGTTTGTCTTTTTTGCTCCGGAGGCTGCCGAAAGCGAAAACAGGTGCTTTTGAGGATGGAGTCCGCAGGAAAGCAGAGAGGGCCAAATTGTCTGGGGCATTTGAAAGAGTTCCAGGAGGCAGTGAGAACCAGCATTACTTTTCTCCGCTGGCACCTTTGCTGTGGCAGCAAAACCTGGACGTTTGTCTTTTTTGCTCCGGAGGCTGCCGAAAGCGAAAACAGGTGCTTTTGAGGATGGAGTCCGCAGGAAAGCAGAGAGGGCCAAATTGTCTGGGGCATTTGAAAGGGTTCCAGGAGGCAGTGAGAACCAGCATTACTTTTGCCCGCTGGCACCTTTGCTGTGGCAGCAAAAGCTGGACGTTTGTCTTTTTTGCTCCGGAGGCTGCCGAAAGCGAAAACAGGTGCTTTTGAGGATGCAGTCCGCAGGAAAGCAGAGAGGGCCAAATTGTCTGGGGCATTTGAAAGAGTTCCAGGAGGCAGTGAGAACCAGCATTACTTTTGCCCGCTGGCACCTTTGCTGTGGCAGCAAAAGGTCGACGTTTGTCTTTTTTGCTCCGGAGGCTGCCGAAAGCGAAAACAGGTGCTTTTGAGGATGGAGTCCGCAGGAAAGCAGAGAGGGCCAAATAGTCTGGGGCATTTGAAAGGATTCCAGGACGCAGTGAGAACCAGCATTACTTTTCCCGGCTGGCACCTTTGCTGTGGCAGCAAAAGCTGGACGTTTGTCTTTTTTGCTCTGGAGGCTGCCGAAAGCGAAAACAGGTGCTTTTGAGGATGGAGTCCGCAGGAAAGCAGAGAGGGCCAAATTGTCTGGGGCATTTGAAAGGGTTCCAGGAGGCAGTGAGAACCAGCATTACTTTTCCCGGCTGGCACCTTTGCTGTGGCAGCAAAAGCTGGACGTTTGTCTTTTTTGCTCCTGAGGTTGCCGAAAGCGAAAACAGGTGCTTTTGAGGATGGAGTCCGCAGGAAAGCAGAGAGGGCCAAATTGTCTGGGGCATTTGAAAGAGTTCCAGGAGGCAGTGAGAACCAGCATTACTTTTCTCCGCTGGCACCTTTGCTGTGGCAGCAAAAGCTGGACGTTTGTCTTTTTTGCTCCGGAGGCTGCCGAAAGCGAAAACAGGTGCTTTTGAGGATGGAGTCCGCAGGAAAGCAGAGAGGGCCAAATTGTCTGGGGCATTTGAAAGAGTTCCAGGAGGCAGTGAGAACCAGCATTACTTTTGCCCGCTGGCACCTTTGCTGTGGCAGCAAAACCTGGACGTTTGTCTTTTTTGCTCCGGAGGCTGCCGAAAGCGAAAACAGGTGCTTTTGAGGATGCAGTCCGCAGGAAAGCAGAGAGGGCCAAATTGTCTGTGGCATTTGAAGAGGTTCCAGGAGGCAATGAGGACCAGCATCACTTTTCCCCGCTGGCACCTTTGCTGTGGCAGCAAAAGGTGGACGTTTGTCTTTTTTGCTCCTGAGGTTGCCGAAAGCGAAAACAGGTGCTTTTGAGGATGGAGTCCGCAGGAAAGTAGAGAGGGCCAAATTGGCTGTGGCATTTGAAAGGGTTCCAGGAGGCCGGGAGAACCAGCATTACTTTTGCCCGCTGGCACCTTTGCTGTGGCAGCAAAACGTGGACGTTTGTCTTTTTTGCTCCGGAGGCTGCCGAAAGCGAAAAAGGGTGCTTTTGAGGATGCAGTCCGCAGGAAAGCAGAGAGGGCCAAATTGTCTGGGGCATTTGAAAGAGTTCCAGGAGGCAGTGAGAACCAGCATCACTTTTCCCCGCTGGCACCTTTGCTGTGGCAGCAAAAGCTGGACGTTTTTCTTTTTTGCTCCTGAGGTTGCCGAAAGCGAAAACAGGTGCTTTTGAGGATGGAGTCCGCAGGAAAGCAGAGAGGGCCAAATTGTCTGTGGCATTTGAAGAGGTTCCAGGAGGCAATGAGGACCAGCATTACTTTTCCCCGCTGGCACCTTTGCTGTGGCAGCAAAACCTGGACGTTTGTCTTTTTTGCTCCTGAGGATGCCGAAAGCGAAAACAGGTGCTTTTGAGGATGGAGTCCGCAGGAAAGCAGAGAGGGCCAAATTGTCTGGGGCATTTGAAAGGGTTCCAGGAGGCAGTGAGAACCAGCATTACTTTTCCCCGCTGGCACCTTTGCTGTGGCAGCAAAAGCTGGACATTTGTCTTTTTTGCTCCTGAGGTTGCCGAAAGCGAAAAGAGGTGCTTTTGAGGATGGAGTCCGCAGGAAAGCAGAGAGGGCCAAATTGTCTGGGGCATTTGAAAGGGTTCCAGGAGGCAGTGAGGACCAGCATTACTTTTCCCCGCTGGCACCTTTGCTGTGGCAGCAAAAGCTGGACGTTTGTCTTCTTTGCTCTGGAGGCTGCCGAAAGCGAAAAAAGGTGCTTTTGAGGATGGAGTCCGCAGGAAAGCAGAGAGGGCCAAGTAGTCTGGGGCATTTGAAAGGGTTCCAGGACGCAGTGAGAACCAGCATTACTTTTCCCGGCTGGCACCTTTGCTGTGGCAGCAAAAGCTGGACGTTTGTCTTTTTTGCTCTGGAGGCTGCCGAAAGCGAAAACAGGTGCTTTTGAGGATGGAGTCCGCAGGAAAGCAGAGAGGGCCAAATTGTCTGGGGCATTTGAAAGGGTTCCAGGAGGCAGTGAGAACCAGCATTACTTTTCCCCGCTGGCACCTTTGCTGTGGCAGCAAAAGCTGGACATTTGTCTTTTTTGCTCCTGAGGTTGCCGAAAGCGAAAACAGGTGCTTTTGAGGATGGAGTCCGCAGGAAAGCAGAGAGGGCCAAATTGTCTGGGGCATTTGAAAGGGTTCCAGGAGGCAATGAGGACCAGCATTACTTTTCCCCGCTGGCACCTTTGCTGTGGCAGCAAAAGCTGGACGTTTGTCTTTTTTGCTCCGGAGGCTGCCGAAAGCGAAAACAGGTGCTTTTGAGGATGGAGTCCGCAGGAAAGTAGAGAGGGCCAAATTGGCTGTGGCATTTGAAAGGGTTCCAGGAGGCCGGGAGAACCAGCATTACTTTTGCCCGCTGGCACCTTTGCTGTGGCAGCAAAACCTGGACGTTTGTCTTTTTTGCTCCGGAGGCTGCCGAAAGCGAAAACGGGTGCTTTTGAGGATGCAGTCCGCAGGAAAGCAGAGAGGGCCAAATTGTCTGGGGCATTTGAAAGAGTTCCAGGAGGCAGTGAGAACCAGCATCACTTTTGCCCGCTGGCACCTTTGCTGTGGCAGCAAAAGCTGGACGTTTGTCTTTTTTGGTCCTGAGGTTGCCGAAAGCGAAAACAGGTGCTTTTGAGGATGGAGTCCGCAGGAAAGCAGAGAGGGCCAAATTGTCTGTGGCATTTGAAGAGGTTCCAGGAGGCAATGAGGACCAGCATTACTTTTCCCCGCTGGCACCTTTGCTGTGGCAGCAAAACCTGGACGTTTGTCTTTTTTGCTCCGGAGGCTGCCGAAAGCGAAAACAGGTGCTTTTGATGATGGAGTCCGCAGGAAAGCAGAGAGGGCCAAATAGTCTGGGGCATTTGAAAGGGTTCCAGGAGGCAGTGAGAACCAGCATTACTTTTCTTGGCTGGCACCTTTGCTGTGGCAGCAAAAGCTGGACGTTTGTATTTTTTGCTCCGGAGGTTGCCGAAAGCGAAAACAGGTGCTTTTGAGGATGGAGTCCGCAGGAAAGCAGAGAGGGCCAAATTGTCTGGGGCATTTGAAAGAGTTCTAGGAGGTAGTGAGAACCAGCATTACTTTTCCTTGCTGGCACCTTTGCTGTGGCAGCAAAAGCTGGACGTTTGTCTTTTTTGCTCTGGAGGATGCCGAAAGCGAAAACAGGTGCTTTTGAGGATGGAGTCCGCAGGAAAGCAGAGAGGGCCAAATTGTCTGGGGCATTTGAAAGGGTTCCAGGAGGCAGTGAGAACCAGCATTACTTTTCCCCGCTGGCACCTTTGCTGTGGCAGCAAAAGCTGGACATTTGTCTTTTTTGCTCCTGAGGTTGCCGAAAGCGAAAACAGGTGCTTTTGAGGATGGAGTCCGCAGGAAAGCAGAGAGGGCCAAATTGTCTGGGGCATTTGAAAGGGTTCCAGGAGGCAATGAGGACCAGCATTACTTTTCCCCGCTGGCACCTTTGCTGTGGCAGCAAAAGCTGGACGTTTGTCTTTTTTGCTCTGGAGGCTGCCGAAAGCGAAAAAAGGTGCTTTTGAGGATGGAGTCCGCAGGAAAGCAGAGAGGGCCAAATAGTCTGGGGCATTTGAAAGGGTTCCAGGACGCAGTGAGAACCAGCATTACTTTTCCCGGCTGGCACCTTTGCTGTGGCAGCAAAAGCTGGACGTTTGTCTTTTTTGCTCCGGAGGCTGCCGAAAGCGAAAACAGGTGCTTTTGAGGATGGAGTCCGCAGGAAAGCAGAGAGGGCCAAATTGTCTGGGGCATTTGAAAGGGTTCCAGGAGGCAGTGAGAACCAGCATTACTTTTCCCCGCTGGCACCTTTGCTGTGGCAGCAAAAGCTGGACATTTGTCTTTTTTGCTCCGGAGGCTGCCGAAAGCGAAAACAGGTGCTTTTGAGGATGGAGTCCGCAGGAAAGCAGAGAGGGCCAAATTGTCTGGGGCATTTGAAAGGGTTCCAGGACGCAGTGAGAACCAGCATTACTTTTCCCGGCTGGCACCTTTGCTGTGGCAGCAAAAGCTGGACGTTTGTCTTTTTTGCTCCGGAGGTTGCCGAAAGCGAAAACAGGTGCTTTTGAGGATGGAGTCCGCAGGAAAGCAGAGAGGGCCAAATTGTCTGGGGCATTTGAAAGAGTTCTAGGAGGTAGTGAGAACCAGCATTACTTTTCCTTGCTGGCACCTTTGCTGTGGCAGCAAAAGCTGGACGTTTGTCTTTTTTGCTCTGGAGGATGCCGAAAGCGAAAACAGGTGCTTTTGAGGATGGAGTCCGCAGGAAAGCAGAGAGGGGCAAATTGTCTGGGGCATTTGAAAGGGTTCCAGGAGGCAGTGAGAACCAGCATTACTTTTCCCCGCTGGCACCTTTGCTGTGGCAGCAAAAGCTGGACATTTTTCTTTTTTGCTCCTGAGGTTGCCGAAAGCGAAAACAGGTGCTTTTGAGGATGGAGTCCGCAGGAAAGCAGAGAGGGCCAAATTGTCTGTGGCATTTGAAAGGGTTCCAGGAGGCAATGAGGACCAGCATTACTTTTGCCCGCTGGCACCTTTGCTGTGGCAGCAAAAGCTGGACATTTGTCTTTTTTGCTCCTGAGGTTGCCGAAAGCGAAAAGAGGTGCTTTTGAGGATGGAGTCCGCAGGAAAGCAGAGAGGGCCAAATTGTCTGGGGCATTTGAAAGGGTTCCAGGAGGCAGTGAGGACCAGCATTACTTTTCCCCGCTGGCACCTTTGCTGTGGCAGCAAAAGCTGGACGTTTGTCTTCTTTGCTCTGGAGGCTGCCGAAAGCGAAAAAAGGTGCTTTTGAGGATGGAGTCCGCAGGAAAGCAGAGAGGGCCAAGTAGTCTGGGGCATTTGAAAGGGTTCCAGGACGCAGTGAGAACCAGCATTACTTTTCCCGGCTGGCACCTTTGCTGTGGCAGCAAAAGCTGGACGTTTGTCTTTTTTGCTCTGGAGGCTGCCGAAAGCGAAAACAGGTGCTTTTGAGGATGGAGTCCGCAGGAAAGCAGAGAGGGCCAAATTGTCTGGGGCATTTGAAAGGGTTCCAGGAGGCAGTGAGAACCAGCATTACTTTTCCCCGCTGGCACCTTTGCTGTGGCAGCAAAAGCTGGACATTTGTCTTTTTTGCTCCTGAGGTTGCCGAAAGCGAAAACAGGTGCTTTTGAGGATGGAGTCCGCAGGAAAGCAGAGAGGGCCAAATTGTCTGGGGCATTTGAAAGGGTTCCAGGAGGCAATGAGGACCAGCATTACTTTTCCCCGCTGGCACCTTTGCTGTGGCAGCAAAAGCTGGACGTTTGTCTTTTTTGCTCCGGAGGCTGCCGAAAGCGAAAACAGGTGCTTTTGAGGATGGAGTCCGCAGGAAAGTAGAGAGGGCCAAATTGGCTGTGGCATTTGAAAGGGTTCCAGGAGGCCGGGAGAACCAGCATTACTTTTGCCCGCTGGCACCTTTGCTGTGGCAGCAAAACCTGGACGTTTGTCTTTTTTGCTCCGGAGGCTGCCGAAAGCGAAAACGGGTGCTTTTGAGGATGCAGTCCGCAGGAAAGCAGAGAGGGCCAAATTGTCTGGGGCATTTGAAAGAGTTCCAGGAGGCAGTGAGAACCAGCATCACTTTTGCCCGCTGGCACCTTTGCTGTGGCAGCAAAAGCTGGACGTTTGTCTTTTTTGGTCCTGAGGTTGCCGAAAGCGAAAACAGGTGCTTTTGAGGATGGAGTCCGCAGGAAAGCAGAGAGGGCCAAATTGTCTGTGGCATTTGAAGAGGTTCCAGGAGGCAATGAGGACCAGCATTACTTTTCCCCGCTGGCACCTTTGCTGTGGCAGCAAAACCTGGACGTTTGTCTTTTTTGCTCCGGAGGCTGCCGAAAACGAAAACAGGTGCTTTTGATGATGGAGTCCGCAGGAAAGCAGAGAGGGCCAAATAGTCTGGGGCATTTGAAAGGGTTCCAGGAGGCAGTGAGAACCAGCATTACTTTTCTTGGCTGGCACCTTTGCTGTGGCAGCAAAAGCTGGACGTTTGTATTTTTTGCTCCGGAGGTTGCCGAAAGCGAAAACAGGTGCTTTTGAGGATGGAGTCCGCAGGAAAGCAGAGAGGGCCAAATTGTCTGGGGCATTTGAAAGAGTTCTAGGAGGTAGTGAGAACCAGCATTACTTTTCCTTGCTGGCACCTTTGCTGTGGCAGCAAAAGCTGGACGTTTGTCTTTTTTGCTCTGGAGGATGCCGAAAGCGAAATCAGGTGCTTTTGAGGATGGAGTCCGCAGGAAAGCAGAGAGGGCCAAATTGTCTGGGGCATTTGAAAGGGTTCCAGGAGGCAGTGAGAACCAGCATTACTTTTCCCCGCTGGCACCTTTGCTGTGGCAGCAAAAGCTGGACATTTGTCTTTTTTGCTCCTGAGGTTGCCGAAAGCGAAAACAGGTGCTTTTGAGGATGGAGTCCGCAGGAAAGCAGAGAGGGCCAAATTGTCTGGGGCATTTGAAAGGGTTCCAGGAGGCAATGAGGACCAGCATTACTTTTCCCCGCTGGCACCTTTGCTGTGGCAGCAAAAGCTGGACGTTTGTCTTTTTTGCTCTGGAGGCTGCCGAAAGCGAAAAAAGGTGCTTTTGAGGATGGAGTCCGCAGGAAAGCAGAGAGGGCCAAATAGTCTGGGGCATTTGAAAGGGTTCCAGGACGCAGTGAGAACCAGCATTACTTTTCCCGGCTGGCACCTTTGCTGTGGCAGCAAAAGCTGGACGTTTGTCTTTTTTGCTCCGGAGGCTGCCGAAAGCGAAAACAGGTGCTTTTGAGGATGGAGTCCGCAGGAAAGCAGAGAGGGCCAAATTGTCTGGGGCATTTGAAAGGGTTCCAGGAGGCAGTGAGAACCAGCATTACTTTTCCCCGCTGGCACCTTTGCTGTGGCAGCAAAAGCTGGACATTTGTCTTTTTTGCTCCGGAGGCTGCCGAAAGCGAAAACAGGTGCTTTTGAGGATGGAGTCCGCAGGAAAGCAGAGAGGGCCAAATTGTCTGGGGCATTTGAAAGGGTTCCAGGACGCAGTGAGAACCAGCATTACTTTTCCCGGCTGGCACCTTTGCTGTGGCAGCAAAAGCTGGACGTTTGTCTTTTTTGCTCCGGAGGTTGCCGAAAGCGAAAACAGGTGCTTTTGAGGATGGAGTCCGCAGGAAAGCAGAGAGGGCCAAATTGTCTGGGGCATTTGAAAGAGTTCTAGGAGGTAGTGAGAACCAGCATTACTTTTCCTTGCTGGCACCTTTGCTGTGGCAGCAAAAGCTGGACGTTTGTCTTTTTTGCTCTGGAGGATGCCGAAAGCGAAAACAGGTGCTTTTGAGGATGGAGTCCGCAGGAAAGCAGAGAGGGGCAAATTGTCTGGGGCATTTGAAAGGGTTCCAGGAGGCAGTGAGAACCAGCATTACTTTTCCCCGCTGGCACCTTTGCTGTGGCAGCAAAAGCTGGACATTTTTCTTTTTTGCTCCTGAGGTTGCCGAAAGCGAAAACAGGTGCTTTTGAGGATGGAGTCCGCAGGAAAGCAGAGAGGGCCAAATTGTCTGTGGCATTTGAAAGGGTTCCAGGAGGCAATGAGGACCAGCATTACTTTTGCCCGCTGGCACCTTTGCTGTGGCAGCAAAAGCTGGACATTTGTCTTTTTTGCTCTGGAGGCTGCCGAAAGCGAAAACAGGTGCTTTTGAGGATGGAGTCCGCAGGAAAGCAGAGAGGGCCAAATTGTCTGGGGCATTTGAAAGGGTTCCAGGAGGCAGTGAGAACCAGCATTACTTTTGCCCGCTGGCACCTTTGCTGTGGCAGCAAAACCTGGACGTTTGTCTTTTTTGCTCCGGAGGCTGCCGAAAGCGAAAACAGGTGCTTTTGAGGATGGAGTCCGCAGGAAAGTAGAGAGGGCCAAATTGTCTGTGGCATTTGAAAGGGTTCCAGGAGGCAGTGAGAACCAGCATCACTTTTGCCCGCTGGCACCTTTGCTGTGGCAGCAAAACCTGGACGTTTGTCTTTTTTGCTCCGGAGGCTGCCGAAAGCGAAAACAAATGCTTTTGAGGATGCAGTCCACAGGAAAGCAGAGAGGGCCAAATTGTCTGGGGCATTTGAAAGAGTTCCAGGAGGCAGTGAGAACCAGCATCACTTTTCCCCGCTGGCACCTTTGCTGTGGCAGCAAAAGCTGGACGTTTGTCTTTTTTGCTCCGGAGGTTGCCGAAAGCGAAAACAGGTGCTTTTGAGGATGGAGTCCGCAGGAAAGCAGAGAGGGTCAAATTGTCTGTGGCATTTGAAGAGGTTCCAGGAGGCAATGAGGACCAGCATTACTTTTCCCCGCTGGCACCTTTGCTGTGGCAGCAAAAGCTGGACGTTTGTCTTTTTTGCTCCGGAGGCTGCCGAAAGCGAAAACAGGTGCTTTTGAGGATGGAGTCCGCAGGAAAGCAGAGAGGGCCAAATTGTCTGGGGCATTTGAAAGGGTTCCAGGAGGCAGTGAGAACCAGCATTACTTTTCCCCGCTGGCACCTTTGCTGTGGCAGCAAAAGCTGGACGTTTGTCTTTTTTGCTCCGGAGGCTGCCGAAAGCGAAAACAGGTGCTTTTGAGGATGGAGTCCGCAGGAAAGCAGAGAGGGCCAAATTGTCTGTGGCATTTGAAGAGTTTCCAGGACGCAGTGAGGACCAGCTTAACTTTTCCCCGCTGGCACCTTTGCTGTGGCAGCAAAACCTGGACGTTTGTCTTTTTTGCTCCTGAGGTTGCCAAAAGCGAAAACAGGTACTTTTGAGGATGGAGTCCGCAGGAAAGCAGAGAGGGCCAAATTGTGGCATTTTAAGAGGTTCCAGGACGCAGTGAGAACCAGCATTACTTTTCCTAGCTGGCACCTTTGCTGTGGCAGCAAAACCTGGACGTTTGTCTTTTTTGCTCCTGAGGTTGCCGAAAGCGAAAACAGGTGCTTTTGAGGATGGAGTCCGCAGGAAAGCAGAGAGGGCCAAATTGTCTGGGGCATTTGAAAGAGTTCCAGGAGGTAGTGAGAACCAGCATTACTTTTCCCCGCTGGCACCTTTGCTGTGGCAGCAAAAGCTGGACGTTTGTCTTTTTTACTCTGGAGGCTGCTGAAAGCGAAAACAGGTGCTTTTGAGGATGCAGTCCGCAGGAAAGCAGAGAGGGCCAAATTGTCTGGGGCATTTGAAAGAGTTCCAGGAGGCAGTGAGAACCAGCATTACTTTTCTCCGCTGGCACCTTTGCTGTGGCAGCAAAAGCTGGACGTTTGTCTTTTTTGCTCCGGAGGCTGCCGAAAGCGAAAACAGGTGCTTTTGAGGATGGAGTCCGCAGGAAAGCAGAGAGGGCCAAATTGACTGGGGCATTTGAAAGAGTTCCAGGAGGCAGTGAGAACCAGCATTACTTTTGCCCGCTGGCACCTTTGCTGTGGCAGCAAAAGCTGGACGTTTGTCTTTTTTGCTCCGGAGGCTGCCGAAAGCGAAAACAGGTGCTTTTGAGGATGCAGTCCGCAGGAAAGCAGAGAGGGCCAAATTGTCTGGGGCCTTTGAAAGAGTTCCAGGAGGCAGTGAGAACCAGCATTACTTTTGCCCGCTGGCACCTTTGCTGTGGCAGCAAAAGCTGGACGTTTGTCTTTTTTGCTCCGGAGGCTGCCGAAAGCGAAAACAGGTGCTTTTGAGGATGGAGTCCGCAGGAAAGCAGAGAGGGCCAAATTGTCTGTGGCATTTGAAGAGGTTCCAGGAGGCAATGAGGACCAGCATCACTTTTCCCCGCTGGCACCTTTGCTGTGGCAGCAAAAGGTGGACGTTTGTCTTTTTTGCTCCTGAGGTTGCCGAAAGCGAAAACAGGTGCTTTTGAGGATGGAGTCCGCAGGAAAGCAGAGAGGGCCAAATTGTCCGTGGCATTTGAAGAGGTTCCAGGAGGCAATGAGGACCAGCATTACTTTTCCCCGCTGGCACCTTTGCTGTGGCAGCAAAAGCTGGACGTTTGTCTTTTTTGCTCCTGAGGCTGCCGAAAGCGAAAACAGGTGCTTTTGAGGATGGAGTCCGCAGGAAAGCAGAGAGGGCCAAATTGTCTGGGGCATTTGAAAGGGTTCCAGGAGGCAGTGAGAACCAGCATTACTTTTCCCGGCTGGCACCTTTGCTGTGGCAGCAAAAGCTGGACGTTTGTCTTTTTTGCTCCGGAGGTTGCCGAAAGCGAAAACAGGTGCTTTTGAGGATGGAGTCCGCAGGAAAGCAGAGAGGGCCAAATTGTCTGGGGCATTTGAAAGGGTTCCAGGAGGCAGTGAGAACCAGCATTACTTTTCCCCGCTGGCACCTCTGCTGTGGCAGCAAAAGCTGGACGTTTGTCTTTTTTGCTCCTGAGGATGCCGAAAGCGAAAACAGGTGCTTTTGAGGATGGAGTCCGCAGGAAAGCAGAGAGGGCCAAATTGTCTGTGGCATTTGAAGAGGTTCCAGGAGGCAATGAGGACCAGCATAACTTTTCCCCGCTGGCACCTTTGCTGTGGCAGCAAAAGCTGGACGTTTGTCTTTTTTGCTCCTGAGGCTGCCGAAAGCGAAAAAAGGTGCTTTTGAGGATGGAGTCCGCAGGAAAGCAGAGAGGGCCAAATTGTCTGTGGCATTTGAAAGAGTTCCAGGAGGTAGTGAGAACCAGCATTACTTTTCCCCGCTGGCACCTTTGCTGTGGCAGCAAAAGCTGGACGTTTGTCTTTTTTGCTCTGGAGGCTGCCGAAAGCGAAAACAGGTGCTTTTGAGGATGGAGTCCGCAGGAAAGCAGAGAGGGCCAAATTGTCTGTGGCATTTGAAAGGGTTCCAGGAGGCAGTGAGAACCAGCATTACTTTTCCCCGCTGGCACCTTTGCTGTGGCAGCAAAAGCTGGACATTTGTCTTTTTTGCTCCTGAGGTTGCCGAAAGCGAAAACAGGTGCTTTTGAGGATGGAGTCCGCAGGAAAGCAGAGAGGGCCAAATTGTCTGTGGCTTTTGAAGAGGTTCCAGGAGGCAATGAGGACCAGCATTACTTTTCCCCGCTGGCACCTTTGCTGTGGCAGCAAAAGCTGGACGTTTGTCTTTTTTGCTGTGGAGGCTGCCGAAAGCGAGAAAAGGACCTTTTGAGGATGGAGTCCGCAGGAAAGCAGAGAGGGCCAAATTGTCTGGGGCATTTGAAAGGGTTCCAGGAGGCAATGAGGACCAGCATTACTTTTCCCCGCTGGCACCTTTGCTGTGGCAGCAAAAGCTGGACGTTTGTCTTTTTTGCTCCGGAGGCTGCCGAAAGCGAAAACAGGTGCTTTTGAGGATGGAGTCCGCAGGAAAGCAGAGAGGGCCAAATTGTCTGGGGCATTTGAAAGAGTTCTAGGAGGTAGTGAGAACCAGCATTACTTTTCCCCGCTGGCACCTTTGCTGTGGCAGCAAAAGCTGGACGTTTGTCTTTTTTGCTCTGGAGGCTGCCGAAAGCGAAAACAGGTGCTTTTGAGGATGGAGTCCGCAGGAAAGCAGAGAGGGCCAAATTGTCTGGGGCATTTGAAAGGGTTCCAGGAGGCAGTGAGAACCAGCATCACTTTTCCCCGCTGGCACCTTTGCTGTGGCAGCAAAAGCTGGACGTTTGTCTTTTTTGCTCCTGAGGATGCCGAAAGCGAAAACAGGTGCTTTTGAGGATGGAGTCCGCAGGAAAGCAGAGAGGGCCAAATGGTCTGTGGCTTTTGAAGAGGTTCCAGGAGGCAATGAAGACCAGCATTACTTTTCCCCGCTGGTACCTTTGCTGTGGCAGCAAAAGCTGGACGTTTGTCTTTTTTGCTCTGGAGGCTGCCGAAAGCGAAAACAGGTACTTTTGAGGATGGAGTCCGCAGGAAAGCAGAGAGGGCCAAATTGTGGCATTTGAAGAGGTTCCAGGACGCAGTGAGAACCAGCATTACTTTTCCTAGCTGGCACCTTTGCTGTGGCAGCAAAACCTGTACGTTTGTCTTTTTTGCTCCTGAGGTTGCCGAAAGCGAAAACAGGTGCTTTTGAGGATGGAGTCCGCAGGAAAGCAGAGAGGGCCAAATTGTCTGTGGCATTTGAAAGAGTTCCAGGAGGTAGTGAGAACCAGCATTACTTTTCCCCGCTGGCACCTTTGCTGTGGCAGCAAAAGCTGGACGTTTGTCTTTTTTGCTCTGGAGGCTGCCGACAGCGAAAACAGGTGCTTTTGAGGATGGAGTCCGCAGGAAAGCAGAGAGGGCCAAATTGTCTGGGGCATTTGAAAGGGTTCCAGGAGGCAGTGAGAACCAGCATTACTTTTCCCGGCTGGCACCTTTGCTGTGGCAGCAAAAGCTGGACGTTTGTCTTTTTTGCTCCGGAGGCTGCCGAAAGCGAAAACAGGTGTTTTTGAGGATGGAGTCCGCAGGAAAGCAGAGAGGGCCAAATTGTCTGGGGCATTTGAAAGAGTTCCAGGAGGCAGTGAGAACCAGCATTACTTTTCCCTGCTGGCACCTTTACTGTGGCAGCAAAAGCTGGACGTTTGTCTTTTTTGCTCCGGAGGCTGCCGAAAGCGAAAACAGGTGCTTTTGAGGATGCAGTCCGCAGGAAAGCAGAGAGGGCCAAATTGTCTGGGGCATTTGAAAGAGTTCCAGGACGCAGTGAGAACCAGCATTACTTTTCCCGGCTGGCACCTTTGCTGTGGCAGCAAAACCTGGACGTTTGTCTTTTTTGCTCCGGAGGCTGCCGAAAGCGAAAACAGGTGCTTTTGAGGATGGAGTCCGCAGGAAAGCAGAGAGGGCCAAATTGTCTGTGGCATTTGAAGAGGTTCCAGGAGGCAATGAGGACCAGCATTACTTTTCCCCGCTGGCACCTTTGCTGTGGCAGCAAAAGCTGGACGTTTGTCTTTTTTGCTCTGGAGGCTGCCGAAAGCGAAAACAGGTGCTTTTGAGGATGGAGTCCGCAGGAAAGCAGAGAGGGCCAAATTGTCTGGGGCATTTGAAGAGGTTCCAGGACGCAGTGAGAACCAGCATTACTTTTCTCGGCTGGCACCTTTGCTGTGGCAGCAAAAGCTGGACGTTTGTCGGTTTTGCTCCGAAGGCTGCCGAAAGCGAAAACAGGTGCTTTTGAGGATGGAGTCCGCAGGAAAGCAGAGAGGGCCAAATTGTCTGGGGCATTTGAAAGAGTTCTAGGAGGTAGTGAGAACCAGCATTACTTTTCCCCGCTGGCACCTTTGCTGTGGCAGCAAAAGCTGGACGTTTGTCTTTTTTGCTCTGGAGGCTGCCGAAAGCGAAAACAGGTGCTTTTGAGGATGGAGTCCGCAGGAAAGCAGAGAGGGCCAAATTGTCTGTGGCATTTGAAGAGGTTCCAGGAGGCAATGAGGACCAGCATTACTTTTCCCCGCTGGCACCTTTGCTGTGGCAGCAAAAGCGGGACGTTTGTCTTTTTTGCTCCTGAGGTTGCCGAAAGCGAAAACAGGTGCTTTTGAGGATGGAGTCCGCAGGAAAGCAGAGAGGGCCAAATTGTCTGGGGCATTTGAAAGAGTTCCAGGAGGTAGTGAGAACCAGCATTACTTTTCCCCGCTGGCACCTTTGCTGTGGCAGCAAAAGCTGGACGTTTGTCTTTTTTACTCTGGAGGCTGCTGAAAGCGAAAACAGGTGCTTTTGAGGATGCAGTCCGCAGGAAAGCAGAGAGGGCCAAATTGTCTGGGGCATTTGAAAGAGTTCCAGGAGGCAGTGAGAACCAGCATTACTTTTCTCCGCTGGCACCTTTGCTGTGGCAGCAAAAGCTGGACGTTTGTCTTTTTTGCTCCTGAGGCTGCCGAAAGCGAAAACAGGTGCTTTTGAGGATGGAGTCCGCAGGAAAGCAGAGAGGGCCAAATTGTCTGGGGCATTTGAAAGGGTTCCAGGAGGCAGTGAGAACCAGCATTACTTTTCCCGGCTGGCACCTTTGCTGTGGCAGCAAAAGCTGGACGTTTGTCTTTTTTGCTCCGGAGGTTGCCGAAAGCGAAAACAGGTGCTTTTGAGGATGGAGTCCGCAGGAAAGCAGAGAGGGCCAAATTGTCTGGGGCATTTGAAAGGGTTCCAGGAGGCAGTGAGAACCAGCATTACTTTTCCCCGCTGGCACCTCTGCTGTGGCAGCAAAAGCTGGACGTTTGTCTTTTTTGCTCCTGAGGATGCCGAAAGCGAAAACAGGTGCTTTTGAGGATGGAGTCCGCAGGAAAGCAGAGAGGGCCAAATTGTCTGTGGCATTTGAAGAGGTTCCAGGAGGCAATGAGGACCAGCATAACTTTTCCCCGCTGGCACCTTTGCTGTGGCAGCAAAAGCTGGACGTTTGTCTTTTTTGCTCCTGAGGCTGCCGAAAGCGAAAAAAGGTGCTTTTGAGGATGGAGTCCGCAGGAAAGCAGAGAGGGCCAAATTGTCTGTGGCATTTGAAAGAGTTCCAGGAGGTAGTGAGAACCAGCATTACTTTTCCCCGCTGGCACCTTTGCTGTGGCAGCAAAAGCTGGACGTTTGTCTTTTTTGCTCTGGAGGCTGCCGAAAGCGAAAACAGGTGCTTTTGAGGATGGAGTCCGCAGGAAAGCAGAGAGGGCCAAATTGTCTGTGGCATTTGAAAGGGTTCCAGGAGGCAGTGAGAACCAGCATTACTTTTCCCCGCTGGCACCTTTGCTGTGGCAGCAAAAGCTGGACATTTGTCTTTTTTGCTCCTGAGGTTGCCGAAAGCGAAAACAGGTGCTTTTGAGGATGGAGTCCGCAGGAAAGCAGAGAGGGCCAAATTGTCTGTGGCTTTTGAAGAGGTTCCAGGAGGCAATGAGGACCAGCATTACTTTTCCCCGCTGGCACCTTTGCTGTGGCAGCAAAAGCTGGACGTTTGTCTTTTTTGCTGTGGAGGCTGCCGAAAGCGAGAAAAGGACCTTTTGAGGATGGAGTCCGCAGGAAAGCAGAGAGGGCCAAATTGTCTGGGGCATTTGAAAGGGTTCCAGGAGGCAATGAGGACCAGCATTACTTTTCCCCGCTGGCACCTTTGCTGTGGCAGCAAAAGCTGGACGTTTGTCTTTTTTGCTCCGGAGGCTGCCGAAAGCGAAAACAGGTGCTTTTGAGGATGGAGTCCGCAGGAAAGCAGAGAGGGCCAAATTGTCTGGGGCATTTGAAAGAGTTCTAGGAGGTAGTGAGAACCAGCATTACTTTTCCCCGCTGGCACCTTTGCTGTGGCAGCAAAAGCTGGACGTTTGTCTTTTTTGCTCTGGAGGCTGCCGAAAGCGAAAACAGGTGCTTTTGAGGATGGAGTCCGCAGGAAAGCAGAGAGGGCCAAATTGTCTGGGGCATTTGAAAGGGTTCCAGGAGGCAGTGAGAACCAGCATCACTTTTCCCCGCTGGCACCTTTGCTGTGGCAGCAAAAGCTGGACGTTTGTCTTTTTTGCTCCTGAGGATGCCGAAAGCGAAAACAGGTGCTTTTGAGGATGGAGTCCGCAGGAAAGCAGAGAGGGCCAAATGGTCTGTGGCTTTTGAAGAGGTTCCAGGAGGCAATGAAGACCAGCATTACTTTTCCCCGCTGGTACCTTTGCTGTGGCAGCAAAAGCTGGACGTTTGTCTTTTTTGCTCTGGAGGCTGCCGAAAGCGAAAACAGGTACTTTTGAGGATGGAGTCCGCAGGAAAGCAGAGAGGGCCAAATTGTGGCATTTGAAGAGGTTCCAGGACGCAGTGAGAACCAGCATTACTTTTCCTAGCTGGCACCTTTGCTGTGGCAGCAAAACCTGTACGTTTGTCTTTTTTGCTCCTGAGGTTGCCGAAAGCGAAAACAGGTGCTTTTGAGGATGGAGTCCGCAGGAAAGCAGAGAGGGCCAAATTGTCTGTGGCATTTGAAAGAGTTCCAGGAGGTAGTGAGAACCAGCATTACTTTTCCCCGCTGGCACCTTTGCTGTGGCAGCAAAAGCTGGACGTTTGTCTTTTTTGCTCTGGAGGCTGCCGACAGCGAAAACAGGTGCTTTTGAGGATGGAGTCCGCAGGAAAGCAGAGAGGGCCAAATTGTCTGGGGCATTTGAAAGGGTTCCAGGAGGCAGTGAGAACCAGCATTACTTTTCCCGGCTGGCACCTTTGCTGTGGCAGCAAAAGCTGGACGTTTGTCTTTTTTGCTCCGGAGGCTGCCGAAAGCGAAAACAGGTGTTTTTGAGGATGGAGTCCGCAGGAAAGCAGAGAGGGCCAAATTGTCTGGGGCATTTGAAAGAGTTCCAGGAGGCAGTGAGAACCAGCATTACTTTTCCCTGCTGGCACCTTTACTGTGGCAGCAAAAGCTGGACGTTTGTCTTTTTTGCTCCGGAGGCTGCCGAAAGCGAAAACAGGTGCTTTTGAGGATGCAGTCCGCAGGAAAGCAGAGAGGGCCAAATTGTCTGGGGCATTTGAAAGAGTTCCAGGACGCAGTGAGAACCAGCATTACTTTTCCCGGCTGGCACCTTTGCTGTGGCAGCAAAACCTGGACGTTTGTCTTTTTTGCTCCGGAGGCTGCCGAAAGCGAAAACAGGTGCTTTTGAGGATGGAGTCCACAGGAAAGCAGATAGGGCCAAATTGTCTGTGGCATTTGAAAGAGTTCCAGGAGGCAGTGAGAACCAGCATTACTTTACCCCGCTGGCACCTTTGCTGTGGCAGGAAAACCTGGACGTTTGTCTTTTTTGCTCCTGAGGTTGCCGAAAGCGAAAACAGGTGCTTTTGAGGATGGAGTCCGCAGGAAAGCAGAGAGGGCCAAATTGTCTGTGGCATTTGAAGAGGTTCCAGGAGGCAATGAGGACCAGCATAACTTTTCCCCGCTGGCACCTTTGCTGTGGCAGCAAAACCTGGACGTTTGTCTTTTTTGCTCCTGAGGTTGCCGAAAGCGAAAACAGGTACTTTTGACGATGGAGTCCGCAGGAAAGCAGAGAGGGCCAAATTGTTTGTGGCATTTGAAGAGGTTCCAGGACGCAGTGAGAACCAGCATTACTTTTCCTAGCTCGCACCTTTGCTGTGGCAGCAAAACCTGGATGTTTGTCTTTTTTGCTCTGGAGGCTGCCGAAAGCGAAAACAGGTGCTTTTGAGGATGGAGTCCGCAGGAAAGCAGAGAGGGCCAAATTGTCTGTGGCATTTGAAAGAGTTCCAGGAGGTAGTGAGAACCAGCATTACTTTTCCCCGCTGGCACCTTTGCTGTGGCAGCAAAAGCTGGACATTTGTCTTTTTTGCTCTGGAGGCTGCCGAAAGCGAAAACAGGTGCTTTTGAGGATGCAGTCCGCAGGAAAGCAGAGAGGGCCAAATTGTCTGTGGCATTTGAAAGGGTTCCAGGAGGCAGTGAGAACCAGCATTACTTTTGCCCGCTGGCACCTTTGCTGTGGCAGGAAAACCTGGACGTTTGTCTTTATTGTTACTGAGGTTGCCGAACGCGAAAACAGGTGCTTTTGAGGATGGAGTCCGCAGGAAAGCAGAGAGGGCCAAATTGTCTGTGGCATTTGAAGAGGTTCCAGGAGGCAATGAGGACCAGCATTACTTTTCCCCGCTGGCACCTTTGCTGTGGCAGCAAAAGCTGGACGTTTGTCTTTTTTGCTCTGGAGGCTGCCGAAAGCGAAAACAGGTGCTTTTGAGGATGGAGTCCGCAGGAAAGCAGAGAGGGCCAAATTGTCTGGGGCATTTGAAGAGGTTCCAGGACGCAGTGAGAACCAGCATTACTTTTCTCGGCTGGCACCTTTGCTGTGGCAGCAAAAGCTGGACGTTTGTCGGTTTTGCTCCGAAGGCTGCCGAAAGCGAAAACAGGTGCTTTTGAGGATGGAGTCCGCAGGAAAGCAGAGAGGGCCAAATTGTCTGGGGCATTTGAAAGAGTTCTAGGAGGTAGTGAGAACCAGCATTACTTTTCCCCGCTGGCACCTTTGCTGTGGCAGCAAAAGCTGGACGTTTGTCTTTTTTGCTCCTGAGGTTGCCGAAAGCGAAAAGAGGTGCTTTTGAGGATGGAGTCCGCAGGAAAGCAGAGAGGGCCAAATTGTCTGTGGCTTTTGAAGAGGTTCCAGGAGGCAATGAGGACCAGCATTACTTTTCCCCGCTGGCACCTTTGCTGTGGCAGCAAAAGCTGGACGTTTGTCTTTTTTGCTCTGGAGGCTGCCGAAAGCGAAAAGAGGTGCTTTTGAGGATGGAGTCCGCAGGAAAGCAGAGAGGGCCAAATTGTCTGGGGCATTTGAAAGGGTTCCAGGAGGCAGTGAGAACCAGCATTCCTTTTGCCCGCTGGCACCTTTGCTGTGGCAGCAAAAGCGGGACGTTTGTCTTTTTTGCTCCTGAGGTTGCCGAAAGCGAAAACAGGTGCTTTTGAGGATGGAGTCCGCAGGAAAGCAGAGAGGGCCAAATTGTCTGGGGCATTTGAAAGGGTTCCAGGACGCAGTGAGAACCAGCATTATTTTTCCCCGCTGGCACCTTTGCTGTGGCAGCAAAAGCTGGACGTTTGTCTTTTTTGCTCTGGAGGCTGCCGAAAGCGAAAACAGGTGCTTTTGAGGATGGAGTCCGCAGGAAAGCAGAGAGGGCCAAATTGTCTGGGGCATTTGAAAGGGTTCCAGGAGGCAGTGAGAACCAGCATTATTTTTCCCCGCTGGCACCTTTGCTGTGGCAGCAAAAGCTGGACGTTTGTCTTTTTTGCTCTGGAGGCTGCCGAAAGCGAAAACAGGTGCTTTTGAGGATGGAGTCCGCAGGAAAGCAGAGAGGGCCAAATTGTCTGGGGCATTTGAAAGAGTTCCAGGAGGCAGTGAGAACCAGCATTACTTTTCCCCGCTGGCACCTTTGCTGTGGCAGCAAAAGCTGGACGTTTGTCTTTTTTGCTCTGGAGGCTGCCGAAAGCGAAAACAGGTGCTTTTGAGGATGGAGTCCGCAGGAAAGCAGAGAGGGCCAAATTGTCTGGGGCATTTGAAAGGGTTCCAGGAGGCAGTGAGAACCAGCATTACTTTTGCCCGCTGGCACCTTTGCTGTGGCAGCAAAAGCTGGACATTTGTCTTTTTTGCTTCGGAGGTTGCCGAAAGCGAAAACAGGTGCTTTTGAGGATGGAGTCCGCAGGAAAGCAGAGAGGGCCAAATTGTCTGTGGCTTTTGAAGAGGTTCCAGGAGGCAATGAGGACCAGCATTACTTTTCCCCGCTGGCACCTTTGCTGTGGCAGCAAAAGCTGGACGTTTGTCTTTTTTGCTCCGGAGGCTGCCGAAAGCGAAAACAGGTGCTTTTGAGGATGGAGTCCGCAGGAAAGCAGAGAGGGCCAAATTGTCTGGGGCATTTGAAAGAGTTCCAGGAGGCAGTGAGAACCAGCATCACTTTTCCCCGCTGGCACCTTTGCTGTGGCAGCAAAAGCTGGACGTTTGTCTTTTTTGCTCCTGAGGTTGCCGAAAGCGAAAACAGGTGCTTTTGAGGATGGAGTCCGCAGGAAAGCAGAGAGGGCCAAATTGTCTGGGGCATTTGAAGAGGTTCCAGGAGGCAATGAGGACCAGCATTACTTTTCCCCGCTGGCACCTTTGCTGTGGCAGCAAAAGCTGGACGTTTGTCTTTTTTGCTCCGGATGCTGCCGAAAGCGAAAACAGGTGCTTTTGAGGATGGAGTCCGCAGGAAAGCAGAGAGGGCCAAATAGTCTGGGGCATTTGAAAGGGTTCCAGGACGCAGTGAGAACCAGCATTACTTTTCCCGGCTGGCACCTTTGCTGTGGCAGCAAAAGCTGGACGTTTGTCTTTTTTGCTCCGGAGGTTGCCGAAAGCGAAAACAGGTGCTTTTGAGGATGGAGTCCGCAGGAAAGCAGAGAGGGCCAAATTGTCTGGGGCATTTGAAAGAGTTCTAGGAGGTAGTGAGAACCAGCATTACTTTTCCCCGCTGGCACCTCTGCTGTTGCAGCAAAAGCTGGACGTTTGTCTTTTTTGCTCCGGAGGATGCCGAAAGCGAAAACAGGTGCTTTTGAGGATGGAGTCCGCAGGAAAGCAGAGAGGGCCAAATTGTCTGGGGCAGTTGAAAGGGTTCCAGGAGGCAGTGAGAACCAGCATTACTTTTGCCCGCTGGCACCTTTGCTGTGGCAGCAAAAGCTGGACATTTGTCTTTTTTGCTCCTGAGGTTGCCGAAAGCGAAAACAGGTGCTTTTGAGGATGGAGTCCGCAGGAAAGCAGAGAGGGCCAAATTGTCTGTGGCTTTTGAAGATGTTCCAGGAGGCAATGAAGACCAGCATTACTTTTCTCCGCTGGCACCTTTGCTGTGGCAGCAAAAGCTGGACGTTTGTCTTTTTTGCTCTGGAGGCTGCCGAAAGCGAAAAGAGGTGCTTTTGAGGATGGAGTCCGCAGGAAAGCAGAGAGGGCCAAATTGTCTGGGGCATTTGAAAGGGTTCCAGGAGGCAGTGAGAACCAGCATTACTTTTCCCCGCTGGCACCTTTGCTGTGGCAGCAAAAGCTGGACGTTTGTCTTTTTTGCTCCGGAGGCTGCCGAAAGCGAAAACAGGTGCTTTTGAGGATGGAGTCCGCAGGAAAGCAGAGAGGGCCAAATTGTCTGTGGCATTTGAAGAGGTTCCAGGAGGCAATGAGGACCAGCTTAACTTTTCCCCGCTGGCACCTTTGCTGTGGCAGCAAAACCTGGACGTTTGTCTTTTTTGCTCCTGAGGTTGACGAAAGCGAAAACAGGTACTTTTGAGGATGGAGTCCGCAGGAAAGCAGAGAGGGCCAAATTGTGGCATTTGAAGAGGTTCCAGGACGCAGTGAGAACCAGCATTACTTTTCCTAGCTGGCACCTTTGCTGTGGCAGCAAAAGCTGGACGTTTGTCTTTTTTGCTCCGGAGGCTGCCGAAAGCGAAAACAGGTGCTTTTGAGGATGGAGTCCGCAGGAAAGCAGAGAGGGCCAAATTGTCTGGGGCATTTGAAAGAGTTCCAGGAGGCAGTGAGAACCAGCATTACTTTTCCCCGGTGGCACCTCTGCTGTGGCAGCAAAAGCTGGACGTTTTTCTTTTTTGCTCCTGAGGATGCCGAAAGCGAAAACAGGTGCTTTTGAGGATGGAGTCCGCAGGAAAGCAGAGAGGGCCAAATTGTCTGGGGCATTTGAAAGAGTTCCAGGAGGCGGTGAGAACCAGCATTACTTTTCCCCGCTGGCACCTTTGCTGTGGCAGGAAAACCTGGACGTTTGTCTTTTTTGCTCCTGAGGATGCCGAAAGCGAAAACAGGTGCTTTTGAGGATGGAGTCCGCAGGAAAGCAGAGAGGGCCAAATTGTCTGTGGCATTTGAAGAGGTTCCAGGAGGCAATGAGGACCAGCATAACTTTTCCCCGCTGGCACCTTTGCTGTGGCAGCAAAACCTGGACGTTTGTCTTTTTTGCTCCTGAGGTTGCCGAAAGCGAAAACAGGTACTTTTGACGATGGAGTCCGCAGGAAAGCAGAGAGGGCCAAATTGTCTGGGGCATTTGAAGAGGTTCCAGGACGCAGTGAGAACCAGCATTACTTTTCCTAGCTCGCACTATTGCTGAGGCAGCAAAACCTGGATGTTTGTCTTTTTTGCTCTGGAGGCTGCCGAAAGCGAAAACAGGTGCTTTTGAGGATGGAGTCCGCAGGAAAGCAGAGAGGGCCAAATTGTCTGTGGCATTTGAAAGAGTTCCAGGAGGTAGTGAGAACCAGCATTACTTTTCCCCGCTGGCACCTTTGCTGTGGCAGCAAAAGCGGGACGTTTGTCTTTTTTGCTCCTGAGGTTGCCGAAAGTGAAAACAGGTGCTTTTGAGGATGGAGTCCGCAGGAAAGCAGAGAGGGCCAAATTGTCTGGGGCATTTGAAAGGGTTCCAGGAGGCAGTGAGAACCAGCATTACTTTTCCCGGCTGGCACCTTTGCTGTGGCAGCAAAAGCTGGACGTTTGTCTTTTTTGCTCCGGAGGCTGCCGAAAGCGAAAACAGGTGCTTTTGAGGATGGAGTCCGCAGGAAAGCAGAGAGGGCCAAATTGTCTGGGGCATTTGAAAGAGTTCCAGGAGGCAGTGAGAACCAGCATTACTTTTCCCCGGTGGCACCTCTGCTGTGGCAGCAAAAGCTGGACGTTTGTCTTTTTTGCTCCTGAGGATGCCGAAAGCGAAAACAGGTGCTTTTGAGGATGGAGTCCGCAGGAAAGCAGAGAGGGCCAAATTGTCTGGGGCATTTGAAAGAGTTCCAGGAGGCGGTGAGAACCAGCATTACTTTTCCCCGCTGGCACCTTTGCTGTGGCAGGAAAACCTGGACGTTTGTCTTTTTTGCTCCTGAGGTTGCCGAAAGCGAAAACAGGTGCTTTTGAGGATGGAGTCCGCAGGAAAGCAGAGAGGGCCAAATTGTCTGTGGCATTTGAAGAGGTTCCAGGAGGCAATGAGGACCAGCATCACTTTTCCCCGCTGGCACCTTTGCTGTGGCAGCAAAAGCTGGACGTTTGTCTTTTTTGCTCCTGAGGTTGCCGAAAGCGAAAACAGGTACTTTTGACGATGGAGTCCGCAGGAAAGCAGAGAGGGCCAAATTGTCTGGGGCATTTGAAAGGGTTCCAGGAGGCAGTGAGAACCAGCATTACTTTTGCCCGCTGGCACCTTTGCTGTGGCAGCAAAAGCGGGACGTTTGTCTTTTTTGCTCCTGAGGCTGCCGAAAGCGAAAACAGGTGCTTTTGAGGATGGAGTCCGCAGGAAAGCAGAGAGGGCCAAATTGTCTGGGGCATTTGAAAGAGTTCCAGGAGGCAGTGAGAACCAGCATTACTTTTCCCCGCTGCACCTTTGCTGTGGCAGCAAAAGCTGGACGTTTGTCTTTTTTGCTCTGGAGGCTGCCGAAAGCGAAAACAGGTGCTTTTGAGGATGGAGTCCGCAGGAAAGCAGAGAGGGCCAAATTGTCTTGGGCATTTGAAAGGGTTCCAGGAGGCAGTGAGAACCAGCATTACTTTTGCCCGCTGGCACCTTTGCTGTGGCAGCAAAAGCTGGACGTTTGTCTTTTTTGCTCCGGAGGTTGCCGAAAGCGAAAACAGGTGCTTTTGAGGATGGAGTCCGCAGGAAAGCAGAGAGGGCCAAATTGTCTGTGGCTTTTGAAGAGGTTCCAGGAGGCAATGAGGACCAGCATTACTTTTCCCCGCTGGCACCTTTGCTGTGGCAGCAAAAGCTGGACGTTTGTCTTTTTTGCTCTGGAGGCTGCCGAAAGCGAAAAAAGGTGCTTTTGAGGATGGAGTCCGCAGGAAAGCAGAGAGGGCCAAATTGTCTGGGGCATTTGAAAGGGTTCCAGGAGGCAGTGAGAACCAGCATTACTTTTCCCCGCTGGCACCTTTGCTGTGGCAGCAAAACCTGGACGTTTGTCTTTTTTGCTCCGGAGGCTGCCGAAAGCGAAAACAGGTGCTTTTGAGGATGCAGTCCGCAGGAAAGCAGAGAGGGCCAAATTGTCTGGGGCATTTGAAAGAGTTCCAGGAGGCAGTGAGAACCAGCATCACTTTTCCCCGCTGGCACCTTTGCTATGGCAGCAAAAGCTGGACGTTTGTCTTTTTTGCTCCGGAGGCTGCCGAAAGCGAAAACAGGTGCTTTTGAGGATGGAGTCCGCAGGAAAGCAGAGAGGGCCAAATTGTCTGGGGCATTTGAAAGAGTTCCAGGAGGCAGTGAGAACCAGCATTACTTTTCCCCGCTGGCACCTTTGCTGTGGCAGCAAAAGCTGGACGTTTGTCTTTTTTGCTCTGGAGGCTGCCGAAAGCGAAAACAGGTGCTTTTGAGGATGGAGTCCGCAGGAAAGCAGAGAGGGCCAAATTGTCTGGGGCATTTGAAAGGGTTCCAGGAGGCAGTGAGAACCAGCATTACTTTTGCCCGCTGGCACCTTTGCTGTGGCAGCAAAAGCTGGACATTTGTCTTTTTTGCTCCGGAGGTTGCCGAAAGCGAAAACAGGTGCTTTTGAGGATGGAGTCCGCAGGAAAGCAGAGAGGGCCAAATTGTCTGTGGCTTTTGAAGAGGTTCCAGGAGGCAATGAGGACCAGCATTACTTTTCCCCGCTGGCACCTTTGCTGTGGCAGCAAAAGCTGGACGTTTTTCTTTTTTGCTCTGGAGGCACCTGAAAGCGAAAAAAGGTGCTTTTGAGGATGGAGTCCGCAGGAAAGCAGAGAGGGCCAAATTGTCTGGGGCATTTGAAAGGGTTCCAGGAGGCAGTGAGAACCAGCATTACTTTTGCCCGCTGGCACCTTTGCTGTGGCAGCAAAAGCTGGACGTTTGTCTTTTTTGCTCCGGAGGCTGCCGAAAGCGAAAACAGGTGCTTTTGAGGATGCAGTCCGCAGGAAAGCAGAGAGGGCCAAATTGTCTGGGGCATTTGAAAGAGTTCCAGGAGGCAGTGAGAACCAGCATCACTCTTCCCCGCTGGCACCTTTGCTGTGGCAGCAAATGCTGGACGTTTGTCTTTTTTGCTCCTGAGGTTGCCGAAAGCGAAAACAGGTGCTTTTGAGGATGGAGTCCGCAGGAAAGGAGAGAGGGCCAAATTGTCTGGGGCATTTGAAGAGGTTCCAGGAGGCAATGAGGACCAGCATTACTTTTCCCCGCTGGCACCTTTGCTGTGGCAGCAAAAGCTGGACGTTTGTCTTTTTTGCTCCTGAGGTTGCCGAAAGCGAAAACAGGTGCTTTTGAGGATGGAGTCCGCAGGAAAGGAGAGAGGGCCAAATTGTCTGGGGCATTTGAAGAGGTTCCAGGAGGCAATGAGGACCAGCATTACTTTTCCCCGCTGGCACCTTTGCTGTGGCAGCAAAAGCTGGACGTTTGTCTTTTTTGCTCCGGATGCTGCCGAAAGCGAAAACAGGTGCTTTTGAGGATGGAGTCCGCAGGAAAGCAGAGAGGGCCAAATAGTCTGGGGCATTTGAAAGGGTTCCAGGACGCAGTGAGAACCAGCATTACTTTTCCCGGCTGGCACCTTTGCTGTGGCAGCAAAAGCTGGACATTTGTCTTTTTTGCTCCTGAAGTTGCCGAAAGCGAAAACAGGTGCTTTTGAGGATGGAGTCCGCAGGAAAGCAGAGAGGGCCAAATTGTCTGTGGCTTTTGAAGATGTTCCAGGAGGCAATGAAGACCAGCATTACTTTTCTCCGCTGGCACCTTTGCTGTGGCAGCAAAAGCTGGACGTTTGTCTTTTTACCACCGGAGGGCGCCGAAATTGAAAAAAGGCGCTTTTGAGGATGGAGTCCGCAGGAAAGCAGAGAGGGCCAAATTGTCTGGGGCATTTGAAAGGGTTCCAGGAGGGAGTGAGAACCAGCATTACTTTTCCCCGCTGGCACCTTTGCTGTGGCAGCAAAAGCTGGACGTTTGTCTTTTTTGCTCCTGAGGCTGCCGAAAGCGAAAACAGGTGCTTTTGAGGATGGAGTCCGCAGGAAAGCAGAGAGGGCCAAATTGTCTGTGGCATTTGAAGAGGTTCCAGGAGGCAATGAGGACCAGCTTAACTTTTCCCCGCTGGCACCTTTGCTGTGGCAGCAAAACCTGGACGTTTGTCTTTTTTGCTCCTGAGGTTGCCGAAAGCGAAAACAGGTACTTTTGAGGATGGAGTCCGCAGGAAAGCAGAGAGGGCCAACTTGTGGCATTTGAAGAGGTTCCAGGACGCAGTGAGAACCAGCATTACTTTTCCTAGCTGGCACCTTTGCTGTGGCAGCAAAACCTGGACGTTTGTCTTTTTTGCTCCTGAGGTTGCCGAAAGTGAAAACAGGTGCTTTTGAGGATGGAGTCCGCAGGAAAGCAGAGAGGGCCAAATTGTCTGGGGCATTTGAAAGGGTTCCAGGACGCAGTGAGAACCAGCATTACTTTTCCCGGCTGGCACCTTTGCTGTGGCAGCAAAAGCTGGACGTTTGTCTTTTTTGCTCCGGAGGCTGCCGAAAGCGAAAACAGGTGCTTTTGAGGATGGAGTCCGCAGGAAAGCAGAGAGGGCCAAATTGTCTGGGGCATTTGAAAGAGTTCCAGGAGGCAGTGAGAACCAGCATTACTTTTCCCCGGTGGCACCTCTGCTGTGGCAGCAAAAGCTGGACGTTTGTCTTTTTTGCTCCTGAAGATGCCGAAAGCGAAAACAGGTGCTTTTGAGGATGGAGTCCGCAGGAAAGCAGAGAGGGCCAAATTGCCTGGGGCATTTGAAAGAGTTCCAGGAGGCAGTGAGAACCAGCATTACTTTTCCCCGCTGGCACCTTTGCTGTGGCAGGAAAACCTGGACGTTTGTCTTTTTTGCTCCTGAGGTTGCCGAAAGCGAAAACAGGTGCTTTTGAGGATGGAGTCCGCAGGAAAGCAGAGAGGGCCAAATTGTCTGGGGCATTTGAAAGAGTTCCAGGAGGCAGTGAGAACCAGCATTACTTTTCCCCGCTGGCACCTTTGCTGTGGCAGCAAAAGCTGGACGTTTGTCTTTTTTGCTCTGGAGGCTGCCGAAAGCGAAAACAGGTGCTTTTGAGGATGGAGTCCGCAGGAAAGCAGAGAGGGCCAAATTGTCTGGGGCATTTGAAAGGGTTCCAGGAGGCAGTGAGAACCAGCATTACTTTTGCCCGCTGGCACCTTTGCTGTGGCAGCAAAAGCTGGACATTTGTCTTTTTTGCTCCGGAGGTTGCCGAAAGCGAAAACAGGTGCTTTTGAGGATGGAGTCCGCAGGAAAGCAGAGAGGGCCAAATTGTCTGGGGCTTTTGAAGAGGTTCCAGGAGGCAATGAGGACCAGCATTACTTTTCCCCGCTGGCACCTTTGCTGTGGCAGCAAAAGCTGGACGTTTGTCTTTTTTGCTCTGGAGGCTGCCGAAAGCGAAAACAGGTGCTTTTGAGGATGGAGTCCGCAGGAAAGCAGAGAGGGCCAAATTGTCTGGGGCATTTGAAAGGGTTCCAGGAGGCAGTGAGAACCAGCATTACTTTTGCCCGCTGGCACCTTTGCTGTGGCAGCAAAAGCTGGACGTTTGTCTTTTTTGCTCCGGAGGCTGCCGAAAGCGAAAACAGGTGCTTTTGAGGATGCAGTCCGCAGGAAAGCAGAGAGGGCCAAATTGTCTGGGGCATTTGAAAGAGTTCCAGGAGGCAGTGAGAACCAGCATCACTTTTCCCCGCTGGCACCTTTGCTGTGGCAGCAAAAGCTGGACGTTTGTCTTTTTTGCTCCTGAGGTTGCCGAAAGCGAAAACAGGTGCTTTTGAGGATGGAGTCCGCAGGAAAGCAGAGAGGGCCAAATTGTCTGGGGCATTTGAAGAGGTTCCAGGAGGCAATGAGGACCAGCATTACTTTTCCCAGCTGGCACCTTTGCTGTGGCAGCAAAAGCTGGACGTTTGTCTTTTTTGCTCCGGATGCTGCCGAAAGCGAAAACAGGTGCTTTTGAGGATGGAGTCCGCAGGAAAGCAGAGAGGGCCAAATAGTCTGGGGCATTTGAAAGGGTTCCAGGACGCAGTGAGAACCAGCATTACTTTTCCCGGCTGGCACCTTTGCTGTGGCAGCAAAAGCTGGACATTTGTCTTTTTTGCTCCTGAAGTTGCCGAAAGCGAAAACAGGTGCTTTTGAGGATGGAGTCCGCAGGAAAGCAGAGAGGGCCAAATTGTCTGTGGCTTTTGAAGATGTTCCAGGAGGCAATGAAGACCAGCATTACTTTTCTCCGCTGGCACCTTTGCTGTGGCAGCAAAAGCTGGACGTTTGTCTTTTTTGCTCTGGAGGCTGCCGAAAGCGAAAACAGGTGCTTTTGAGGATGGAGTCCGCAGGAAAGCAGAGAGGGCCAAATTGTCTGGGGCATTTGAAAGGGTTCCAGGAGGGAGTGAGAACCAGCATTACTTTTCCCCGCTGGCACCTTTGCTGTGGCAGCAAAAGCTGGACGTTTGTCTTTTTTGCTCCGGAGGCTGCCGAAAGCGAAAACAGGTGCTTTTGAGGATGGAGTCCGCAGGAAAGCAGAGAGGGCCAAATTGTCTGTGGCATTTGAAGAGGTTCCAGGAGGCAATGAGGACCAGCTTAACTTTTCCCCGCTGGCACCTTTGCTGTGGCAGCAAAACCTGGACGTTTGTCTTTTTTGCTCCTGAGGTTGCCGAAAGCGAAAACAGGTACTTTTGAGGATGGAGTCCGCAGGAAAGCAGAGAGGGCCAAATTGTGGCATTTGAAGAGGTTCCAGGACGCAGTGAGAACCAGCATTACTTTTCCTAGCTGGCACCTTTGCTGTGGCAGCAAAACCTGGACGTTTGTCTTTTTTGCTCCTGAGGTTGCCGAAAGTGAAAACAGGTGCTTTTGAGGATGGAGTCCGCAGGAAAGCAGAGAGGGCCAAATTGTCTGGGGCATTTGAAAGGGTTCCAGGAGGCAGTGAGAACCAGCATTACTTTTCCCGGCTGGCACCTTTGCTGTGGCAGCAAAAGCTGGACGTTTGTCTTTTTTGCTCCGGAGGCTGCCGAAAGCGAAAACAGGTGCTTTTGAGGATGGAGTCCGCAGGAAAGCAGAGAGGGCCAAATTGTCTGGGGCATTTGAAAGGGTTCCAGGAGGCAGTGAGAACCAGCATTACTTTTGCCCGCTGGCACCTTTGCTGTGGCAGCAAAAGCTGGACGTTTGTCTTTTTTGCTCCGGAGGCTGCCGAAAGCGAAAACAGGTGCTTTTGAGGATGCAGTCCGCAGGAAAGCAGAGAGGGCCAAATTGTCTGGGGCATTTGAAAGAGTTCCAGGAGGCAGTGAGAACCAGCATCACTTTTCCCCGCTGGCACCTTTGCTGTGGCAGCAAAAGCTGGACGTTTGTCTTTTTTGCTCCTGAGGTTGCCGAAAGCGAAAACAGGTGCTTTTGAGGATGGAGTCCGCAGGAAAGCAGAGAGGGCCAAATTGTCTGGGGCATTTGAAGAGGTTCCAGGAGGCAATGAGGACCAGCATTACTTTTCCCAGCTGGCACCTTTGCTGTGGCAGCAAAAGCTGGACGTTTGTCTTTTTTGCTCCGGATGCTGCCGAAAGCGAAAACAGGTGCTTTTGAGGATGGAGTCCGCAGGAAAGCAGAGAGGGCCAAATAGTCTGGGGCATTTGAAAGGGTTCCAGGACGCAGTGAGAACCAGCATTACTTTTCCCGGCTGGCACCTTTGCTGTGGCAGCAAAAGCTGGACATTTGTCTTTTTTGCTCCTGAAGTTGCCGAAAGCGAAAACAGGTGCTTTTGAGGATGGAGTCCGCAGGAAAGCAGAGAGGGCCAAATTGTCTGTGGCTTTTGAAGATGTTCCAGGAGGCAATGAAGACCAGCATTACTTTTCTCCGCTGGCACCTTTGCTGTGGCAGCAAAAGCTGGACGTTTGTCTTTTTTGCTCTGGAGGCTGCCGAAAGCGAAAACAGGTGCTTTTGAGGATGGAGTCCGCAGGAAAGCAGAGAGGGCCAAATTGTCTGGGGCATTTGAAAGGGTTCCAGGAGGGAGTGAGAACCAGCATTACTTTTCCCCGCTGGCACCTTTGCTGTGGCAGCAAAAGCTGGACGTTTGTCTTTTTTGCTCCGGAGGCTGCCGAAAGCGAAAACAGGTGCTTTTGAGGATGGAGTCCGCAGGAAAGCAGAGAGGGCCAAATTGTCTGTGGCATTTGAAGAGGTTCCAGGAGGCAATGAGGACCAGCTTAACTTTTCCCCGCTGGCACCTTTGCTGTGGCAGCAAAACCTGGACGTTTGTCTTTTTTGCTCCTGAGGTTGCCGAAAGCGAAAACAGGTACTTTTGAGGATGGAGTCCGCAGGAAAGCAGAGAGGGCCAAATTGTGGCATTTGAAGAGGTTCCAGGACGCAGTGAGAACCAGCATTACTTTTCCTAGCTGGCACCTTTGCTGTGGCAGCAAAACCTGGACGTTTGTCTTTTTTGCTCCTGAGGTTGCCGAAAGTGAAAACAGGTGCTTTTGAGGATGGAGTCCGCAGGAAAGCAGAGAGGGCCAAATTGTCTGGGGCATTTGAAAGGGTTCCAGGAGGCAGTGAGAACCAGCATTACTTTTCCCGGCTGGCACCTTTGCTGTGGCAGCAAAAGCTGGACGTTTGTCTTTTTTGCTCCGGAGGCTGCCGAAAGCGAAAACAGGTGCTTTTGAGGATGGAGTCCGCAGGAAAGCAGAGAGGGCCAAATTGTCTGGGGCATTTGAAAGAGTTCCAGGAGGCAGTGAGAACCAGCATTACTTTTCCCCGGTGGCACCTCTGCTGTGGCAGCAAAAGCTGGACGTTTGTCTTTTTTGCTCCTGAGGATGCCGAAAGCGAAAACAGGTGCTTTTGAGGATGGAGTCCGCAGGAAAGCAGAGAGGGCCAAATTGTCTGTGGCATTTGAAAGAGTTCCAGGAGGCGGTGAGAACCAGCATTACTTTTCCCCGCTGGCACCTTTGCTGTGGCAGGAAAACCTGGACGTTTGTCTTTTTTGCTCCTGAGGATGCCGAAAGCGAAAACAGGTGCTTTTGAGGATGGAGTCCGCAGGAAAGCAGAGAGGGCCAAATTGTCTGTGGCATTTGAAGAGGTTCCAGGAGGCAATGAGGACCAGCATAACTTTTCCCCGCTGGCACCTTTGCTGTGGCAGCAAAACCTGGACGTTTGTCTTTTTTGCTCCTGAGGTTGCCGAAAGCGAAAACAGGTACTTTTGACGATGGAGTCCGCAGGAAAGCAGAGAGGGCCAAATTGTCTGGGGCATTTGAAGAGGTTCCAGGACGCAGTGAGAACCAGCATTACTTTTCCTAGCTCGCACTATTGCTGTGGCAGCAAAACCTGGATGTTTGTCTTTTTTGCTCCGGACGTTGCCGAAAGCGAAAACAGGTGCTTTTGAGGATGGAGTCCGCAGGAAAGCAGAGAGGGCCAAATTGTCTGTGGCATTTGAAAGAGTTCCAGGAGGTAGTGAGAACCAGCATTACTTTTCCCCGCTGGCACCTTTGCTGTGGCAGCAAAAGCTGGACATTTGTCTTTTTTGCTCTGGAGGCTGCCGAAAGCGAAAACAGGTGCTTTTGAGGATGGAGTCCGCAGGAAAGCAGAGAGGGCCAAATTGTCTGGGGCATTTGAAAGGGTTCCAGGAGGCAGTGAGAACCAGCATTACTTTTCCCGGCTGGCACCTTTGCTGTGGCAGCAAAAGCTGGACGTTTGTCTTTTTTGCTCTGGAGGCTGCCGAAAGCGAAAAAAGGTGCTTTTGAGGATGGAGTCCGCAGGAAAGCAGAGAGGGCCAAATTGTCTGGGGCATTTGAAAGGGTTCCAGGAGGCAGTGAGAACCAGCATTACTTTTGCCCGCTGGCACCTTTGCTGTGGCAGCAAAAGCTGGACGTTTGTCTTTTTTGCTACGGAGGCTGCCGAAAGCGAAAACAGGTGCTTTTGAGGATGGAGTCCGCAGGAAAGCAGAGAGGGTCAAATTGTCTGTGGCATTTGAAGAGGTTCCAGGAGGCAATGAGGACCAGCATTACTTTTCCCCGCTGGCACCTTTGCTGTGGCAGCAAAAGCTGGACGTTTGTCTTTTTTGCTCCGGATGCTGCCGAAAGCGAAAACAGGTGCTTTTGAGGATGGAGTCCGCAGGAAAGCAGAGAGGGCCAAATAGTCTGGGACATTTGAAAGGGTTCCAGGACGCAGTGAGAACCAGCATTACTTTTGCCCGCTGGCACCTTTGCTGTGGCAGCAAAAGCTGGACATTTGTCTTTTTTGCTCCTGAGGTTGCCGAAAGCGAAAACAGGTGCTTTTGAGGATGGAGTCCGCAGGAAAGCAGAGAGGGCCAAATTGTCTGTGGCTTTTGAAGTTGTTCCAGGAGGCAATGAAGACCAGCATTACTTTTCTCCGCTGGCACCTTTGCTGTGGCAGCAAAAGCTGGACGTTTGTCTTTTTTGCTCTGGAGGCTGCCGAAAGCGAAAAGAGGTGCTTTTGAGGATGGAGTCCGCAGGAAAGCAGAGAGGGCCAAATTGTCTGGGGCATTTGAAAGGGTTCCAGGAGGGAGTGAGAACCAGCATTACTTTTCCCCGCTGGCACCTTTGCTGTGGCAGCAAAAGCTGGACGTTTGTCTTTTTTGCTCCGGAGGCTGCCGAAAGCGAAAACAGGTGCTTTTGAGGATGGAGTCCGCAGGAAAGCAGAGAGGGCCAAATTGTCTATGGCATTTGAAGAGGTTCCAGGAGGCAATGAGGACCAGCTTAACTTTTCCCCGCTGGCACCTTTGCTGTGGCAGCAAAAGCTGGACGTTTGTCTTTTTTGCTCCTGAGGTTGCCGAAAGCGAAAACAGGTGCTTTTGAGGATGCAGTCCGCAGGAAAGCAGAGAGGGCCAAATTGTCTGGGGCATTTGAAAGAGTTCCAGGACGCAGTGAGAACCAGCATTACTTTTCCTGGCTGGCACCTTTGCTGTGGCAGCAAAACCTGGACGTTTGTCTTTTTTGCTCCGGAGGCTGCCGAAAACGAAAACAGGTGCTTTTGAGGATGGAGTCCGCAGGAAAGCAGAGAGGGCCAAATTGTCTGTGGCATTTGAAAGAGTTCCAGGAGGCAGTGAGAACCAGCATTACTTTTCCCCGGTGGCACCTCTGCTGTGGCAGCAAAAGCTGGACGTTTGTCTTTTTTGCTCCTGAGGATGCCGAAAGCGAAAACAGGTGCTTTTGAGGATGGAGTCCGCAGGAAAGCAGAGAAGGCCAAATTGTCTGGGGCATTTGAAAGAGTTCCAGGAGGCAGTGAGAACCAGCATTACTTTTCCCCGCTGGCACCTTTGCTGTGGCAGGAAAACCTGGACGTTTGTCTTTTTTGCTCCTGAGGTTGCCGAAAGCGAAAACAGGTGCTTTTGAGGATGGAGTCCGCAGGAAAGCAGAGAGGGCCAAATTGTCTGTTGCATTTGAAGAGGTTCCAGGAGGCAATGAGGACCAGCATAACTTTTCCCCGCTGGCACCTTTGCTGTGGCAGCAAAACCTGGACGTTTGTCTTTTTTGCTCCTGAGGTTGCCGAAAGCGAAAACAGGTACTTTTGACGATGGAGTCCGCAGGAAAGCAGAGAGGGCCAAATTGTTTGTGGCATTTGAAGAGGTTCCAGGACGCAGTGAGAACCAGCATTACTTTTCCTAGCTCGCACTATTGCTGTGGCAGCAAAACCTGGATGTTTGTCTTTTTTGCTCTGGAGGCTGCCGAAAGCGAAAACAGGTGCTTTTGAGGATGGAGTCCGCAGGAAAGCAGAGAGGGCCAAATTGTCTGTGGCATTTGAAAGAGTTCCAGGAGGTAGTGAGAACCAGCATTACTTTTCCCCGCTGGCACCTTTGCTGTGGCAGCAAAAGCTGGACGTTTGTCTTTTTTGCTCCGGAGGCTGCCGAAAGCGAAAACAGGTGCTTTTGAGGATGGAATCCGCAGGAAAGCAGAGAGGGCCAAATTGTGTGTGGCATTTGAAAGGGTTCCAGGAGGCAGTGAGAACCAGCATTACTTTTCCCGGCTGGCACCTTTGCTGTGGCAGCAAAAGCTGGACGTTTGTCTTTTTTGCTCCGGAGGCTGCCGAAAGCGAAAACAGGTGCTTTTGAGGATGGAGTCCGCAGGAAAGCAGAGAGGGCCAAATTGTCTGGGGCATTTGAAAGAGTTCCAGGAGGCAGTGAGAACCAGCATTACTTTTCCCCGCTGGCACCTTTGCTGTGGCAGGAAAACCTGGATGTTTGTCTTTTTTGCTCCTGAGGTTGCCGAAAGCGAAAACAGGTGCTTTTGAGGATGGAGTCCGCAGGAAAGCAGAGAGGGCCAAATTGTCTGGGGCATTTGAAAGAGTTCCAGGACGCAGTGAGAACCAGCATTACTTTTCCTGGCTGGCACCTTTGCTGTGGCAGCAAAACCTGGACATTTGTCTTTTTTGCTCCGGAGGCTGCCGAAAACGAAAACAGGTGCTTTTGAGGATGGAGTCCGCAGGAAAGCAGAGAGGGCCAAATTGTCTGTGGCATTTGAAAGAGTTCCAGGAGGCAGTGAGAACCAGCATTACTTTTCCCCGGTGGCACCTCTGCTGTGGCAGCAAAAGCTGGACGTTTGTCTTTTTTGCTCCTGAGGATGCCGAAAGCGAAAACAGGTGCTTTTGAGGATGGAGTCCGCAGGAAAGCAGAGAAGGCCAAATTGTCTGGGGCATTTGAAAGAGTTCCAGGAGGCAGTGAGAACCAGCATTACTTTTCCCCGCTGGCACCTTTGCTGTGGCAGGAAAACCTGGACGTTTGTCTTTTTTGCTCCTGAGGTTGCCGAAAGCGAAAACAGGTGCTTTTGAGGATGGAGTCCGCAGGAAAGCAGAGAGGGCCAAATTGTCTGTTGCATTTGAAGAGGTTCCAGGAGGCAATGAGGACCAGCATAACTTTTCCCCGCTGGCACCTTTGCTGTGGCAGCAAAACCTGGACGTTTGTCTTTTTTGCTCCTGAGGTTGCCGAAAGCGAAAACAGGTACTTTTGACGATGGAGTCCGCAGGAAAGCAGAGAGGGCCAAATTGTTTGTGGCATTTGAAGAGGTTCCAGGACGCAGTGAGAACCAGCATTACTTTTCCTAGCTCGCACTATTGCTGTGGCAGCAAAACCTGGATGTTTGTCTTTTTTGCTCTGGAGGCTGCCGAAAGCGAAAACAGGTGCTTTTGAGGATGGAGTCCGCAGGAAAGCAGAGAGGGCCAAATTGTCTGTGGCATTTGAAAGAGTTCCAGGAGGTAGTGAGAACCAGCATTACTTTTCCCCGCTGGCACCTTTGCTGTGGCAGCAAAAGCTGGACGTTTGTCTTTTTTGCTCCGGAGGCTGCCGAAAGCGAAAACAGGTGCTTTTGAGGATGGAATCCGCAGGAAAGCAGAGAGGGCCAAATTGTGTGTGGCATTTGAAAGGGTTCCAGGAGGTAGTGAGAACCAGCATTACTTTTCCCCGCTGGCACCTTTGCTGTGGCAGCAAAAGCTGGACGTTTGTCTTTTTTGCTCCGGAGGCTGCCGAAAGCGAAAACAGGTGCTTTTGAGGATGGAGTCCGCAGGAAAGCAGAGAGGGCCAAATTGTCTGGGGCATTTGAAAGAGTTCCAGGAGGCAGTGAGAACCAGCATTACTTTTCCCCGCTGGCACCTTTGCTGTGGCAGGAAAACCTGGATGTTTGTCTTTTTTGCTCCTGAGGTTGCCGAAAGCGAAAACAGGTGCTTTTGAGGATGGAGTCCGCAGGAAAGCAGAGAGGGCCAAATTGTCTGTGGCATTTGAAGAGGTTCCAGGAGGCAATGAGGACCAGCATAACTTTTCCCCGCTGGCACCTTTGCTGTGGCAGCAAAACCTGGACGTTTGTCTTTTTTGCTCCTGAGGTTGCCGAAAGCGAAAACAGGTACTTTTGACGATGGAGTCCGCAGGAAAGCAGAGAGGGCCAAATTGTTTGTGGCATTTGAAGAGGTTCCAGGACGCAGTGAGAACCAGCATTACTTTTCCTAGCTCGCACTATTGCTGTGGCAGCAAAACCTGGATGTTTGTCTTTTTTGCTCTGGAGGCTGCCGAAAGCGAAAACAGGTGCTTTTGAGGATGGAGTCCGCAGGAAAGCAGAGAGGGCCAAATTGTCTGTGGCATTTGAAAGAGTTCCAGGAGGTAGTGAGAACCAGCATTACTTTTCCCCGCTGGCACCTTTGCTGTGGCAGGAAAACCTGGACGTTTGTCTTTTTTGCTCCTGAGGTTGCCGAAAGCGAAAACAGGTGCTTTTGAGGATGGAGTCCGCAGGAAAGCAGAGAGGGCCAAATTGTCTGTGGCATTTGAAGAGGTTCCAGGAGGCAATGAGGACCAGCATAACTTTTCCCCGCTGGCACCTTTGCTGTGGCAGCAAAACCTGGACGTTTGTCTTTTTTGCTCCTGAGGTTGCCGAAAGCGAAAACAGGTACTTTTGACGATGGAGTCCGCAGGAAAGCAGAGAGGGCCAAATTGTTTGTGGCATTTGAAGAGGTTCCAGGACGCAGTGAGAACCAGCATTACTTTTCCTAGCTCGCACTATTGCTGTGGCAGCAAAACCTGGATGTTTGTCTTTTTTGCTCTGGAGGCTGCCGAAAGCGAAAACAGGTGCTTTTGAGGATGGAGTCCGCAGGAAAGCAGAGAGGGCCAAATTGTCTGTGGCATTTGAAAGAGTTCCAGGAGGTAGTGAGAACCAGCATTACTTTTCCCCGCTGGCACCTTTGCTGTGGCAGCAAAAGCTGGACGTTTGTCTTTTTTGCTCCGGAGGCTGCCGAAAGCGAAAACAGGTGCTTTTGAGGATGCAGTCCGCAGGAAAGCAGAGAGGGCCAAATTGTCTGGGGCATTTGAAAGGGTTCCAGGAGGCAGTGAGAACCAGCATTACTTTTCCCCGCTGGCACCTTTGCTGTGGCAGCAAAAGCTGGACGTTTGTCTTTTTTGCTCCGGAGGCTGCCGAAAGCGAAAACAGGTGCTTTTGAGGATGGAGTCCGCAGGAAAGCAGAGAGGGCCAAATTGTCTGGGGCATTTGAAAGAGTTCCAGGAGGCAGTGAGAACCAGCATTACTTTTCCCCGCTGGCACCTTTGCTGTGGCAGCAAAAGCTGGACGTTTGTCTTTTTTGCTCCGGAGGCTGCCGAAAGCGAAAACAGGTGCTTTTGAGGATGGAGTCCGCAGGAAAGCAGAGAGGGCCAAATTGACTGGGGCATTTGAAAGAGTTCCAGGAGGCAGTGAGAACCAGCATTACTTTTGCCTGCTGGCACCTTTGCTGTGGCAGCAAAACCTGGACGTTTGTCTTTTTTGCTCCGGAGGCTGCCGAAAGCGAAAACAGGTGCTTTTGAGGATGCAGTCCGCAGGAAAGCAGAGAGGGCCAAATTGTCTGGGGCATTTGAAAGAGTTCCAGGACGCAGTGAGAACCAGCATTACTTTTCCCGGCTGGCACCTTTGCTGTGGCAGCAAAACCTGGACGTTTGTCTTTTTTGCTCCGGAGGCTGCCGAAAACGAAAACAGGTGCTTTTGAGGATGGAGTCCGCAGGAAAGCAGAGAGGGCCAAATTGTCTGTGGCATTTGAAAGAGTTCCAGGAGGCAGTGAGAACCAGCATTACTTTTCCCCGGTGGCACCTCTGCTGTGGCAGCAAAAGCTGGACGTTTGTCTTTTTTGCTCCTGAGGATGCCGAAAGCGAAAACAGGTGCTTTTGAGGATGGAGTCCGCAGGAAAGCAGAGAGGGCCAAATTGTCTGGGGCATTTGAAAGAGTTCCAGGAGGCAGTGAGAACCAGCATTACTTTTCCCCGCTGGCACCTTTGCTGTGGCAGGAAAACCTGGACGTTTGTCTTTTTTGCTCCTGAGGTTGCCGAAAGCGAAAACAAGTGCTTTTGAGGATGGAGTCCGCAGGAAAGCAGAGAGGGACAAATTGCTGTGGCATTTGAAGAGGTTCCAGGAGGCAATGAGGACCAGCATAACTTTTCCCCGCTGGCACCTTTGCTGTGGCAGCAAAACCTGGACGTTTGTCTTTTTTGCTCCTGAGGTTGCCGAAAGCGAAAACAGGTACTTTTGACGATGGAGTCCGCAGGAAAGCAGAGAGGGCCAAATTGTTTGTGGCATTTGAAGAGGTTCCAGGACGCAGTGAGAACCAGCATTACTTTTCCTAGCTCGCACTATTGCTGTGGCAGCAAAACCTGGATGTTTGTCTTTTTTGCTCTGGAGGCTGCCGAAAGCGAAAACAGGTGCTTTTGAGGATGGAGTCCGCAGGAAAGCAGAGAGGGCCAAATTGTCTGTGGCATTTGAAAGAGTTCCAGGAGGTAGTGAGAACCAGCATTACTTTTCCCCGCTGGCACCTTTGCTGTGGCAGCAAAAGCTGGACATTTGTCTTTTTTGCTCTGGAGGCTGCCGAAAGCGAAAACAGGTGCTTTTGAGGATGGAGTCCGCAGGAAAGCAGAGAGGGCCTAATTGTCTGGGGCATTTGAAGAGGTTCCAGGACGCAGTGAGAACCAGCATTACTTTTCCCGGCTGGCACCTTTGCTGTGGCAGCAAAAGCTGGACGTTTGTCTTTTTTGCTCTGGAGGCTGCCGAAAGCGAAAAGTGGTGCTTTTGAGGATGGAGTCCGCAGGAAAGCAGAGAGGGCCAAATTGTCTGGGGCATTTGAAAGGGTTCCAGGAGGCAGTGAGAACCAGCATTACTTTTGCCCGCTGGCACCTTTGCTGTGGCAGCAAAAGCTGGACATTTGTCTTTTTTGCTCCTGAGGATGCCGAAAGCGAAAAGAGGTGCTTTTGAGGATGGAGTCCGCAGGAAAGCAGAGAGGGCCAAATTGTCTGTGGCTTTTGAAGAGGTTCCAGGAGGCAATGAGGACCAGCATTACTTTTCCCCGCTGGCACCTTTGCTGTGGCAGCAAAACCTGGACGTTTGTCTTTTTTGCTCCTGAGGCTGCCGAAAGCGAAAAGAGGTGCTTTTGAGGATGGAGTCCGCAGGAAAGCAGAGAGGGCCAAATTGTCTGGGGCATTTGAAAGGGTTCCAGGAGGCAGTGAGAACCAGCATTACTTTTGCCCGCTGGCACCTTTGCTGTGGCAGCAAAAGCGGGACGTTTGTCTTTTTTGCTCCTGAGGCTGCCGAAAGCGAAAACAGGTGCTTTTGAGGATGGAGTCCGCAGGAAAGCAGAGAGGGCCAAATTGTCTGGGGCATTTGAAAGGGTTCCAGGAGGCAGTGAGAACCAGCATTACTTTTCCCCGCTGGCACCTTTGCTGTGGCAGCAAAAGCTGGACGTTTGTCTTTTTTGCTCCGGAGGCTGCCGAAAGCGAAAACAGGTGCTTTTGAGGATGGAGTCCGCAGGAAAGCAGAGAGGGCCAAATTGTCTGGGGCATTTGAAAGGGTTCCAGGAGGCAGTGAGAACCAGCATTACTTTTGCCCGCTGGCACCTTTACTGTGGCAGGAAAACCTGGACGTTTGTCTTTATTGTTACTGAGGTTGCCGAAAGCGAAAACAGGTGCTTTTGAGGATGGAGTCCGCAGGAAAGCAGAGAGGGCCAAATTGTCTGTGGCATTTGAAGAGGTTCCAGGAGGCAGTGAGAACCAGCATTACTTTTCCCCGCTGGCACCTTTGCTGTGGCAGCAAAAGCTGGACGTTTGTCTTTTTTGCTCCGGAGGCTGCCGAAAGCGAAAACAGGTGCTTTTGAGGATGGAGTCCGCAGGAAAGCAGAGAGGGCCAAATTGTTTGTGGCATTTGAAGAGGTTCCAGGACGCAGTGAGAACCAGCATTACTTTTCCTAGCTCGCACTATTGCTGTGGCAGCAAAACCTGGATGTTTGTCTTTTTTGCTCTGGAGGCTGCCGAAAGCGAAAACAGGTGCTTTTGAGGATGGAGTCCGCAGGAAAGCAGAGAGGGCCAAATTGTCTGTGGCATTTGAAAGAGTTCCAGGAGGTAGTGAGAACCAGCATTACTTTTCCCCGCTGGCACCTTTGCTGTGGCAGCAAAAGCTGGACATTTGTCTTTTTTGCTCTGGAGGCTGCCGAAAGCGAAAACAGGTGCTTTTGAGGATGGAGTCCGCAGGAAAGCAGAGAGGGCCTAATTGTCTGGGGCATTTGAAGAGGTTCCAGGAGGCAGTGAGAACCAGCATTACTTTTCCCGGCTGGCACCTTTGCTGTGGCAGCAAAAGCTGGACGTTTGTCGGTTTTGCTCCGAAGGCTGCCGAAAGCGAAAACAGGTGCTTTTGAGGATGGAGTCCGCAGGAAAGCAGAGAGGGCCAAATTGTCTGGGGCATTTGAAAGAGTTCTAGGAGGTAGTGAGAACCAGCATTACTTTTGCCTGATGGCACCTTTGCTGTGGCAGCAAAAGCTGGACGTTTGTCTTTTTTGCTCTGGAGGCTGCCGAAAGCGAAAAGAGGTGCTTTTGAGGATGGAGTCCGCAGGAAAGCAGAGAGGGCCAAATTGTCTGGGGCATTTGAAAGGGTTCCAGGAGGCAGTGAGAACCAGCATTACTTTTGCCCGCTGGCACCTTTGCTGTGGCAGCAAAAGCTGGACGTTTGTCTTTTTTGCTCCTGAGGCTGCCGAAAGCGAAAACAGGTGCTTTTGAGGATGGAGTCCGCAGGAAAGCAGAGAGGGCCAAATTGTCTGGGGCATTTGAAAGGGTTCCAGGAGGCAGTGAGAACCAGCATTACTTTTGCCCGCTGGCACCTTTGCTGTGGCAGCAAAAGCTGGACGTTTGTCTTTTTTGCTCCTGAGGCTGCCGAAAGCGAAAACAGGTGCTTTTGAGGATGGAGTCCGCAGGAAAGCAGAGAGGGCCAAATTGTCTGGGGCATTTGAAAGGGTTCCAGGAGGCAGTGAGAACCAGCATCACTTTTCCCCGCTGGCACCTTTGCTGTGGCAGCAAAAGCTGGACATTTGTCTTTTTTGCTCTGGAGGCTGCCGAAAGCGAAAAGAGGTGCTTTTGAGGATGGAGTCCGCAGGAAAGCAGAGAGGGCCAAATTGTCTGGGGCATTTGAAAGGGTTCCAGGAGGCAGTGAGAACCAGCATTACTTTTCCCGGCTGGCACCTTTGCTGTGGCAGCAAAAGCTGGACGTTTGTCTTTTTTGCTCTGGAGGCTGCCGAAAGCGAAAACAGGTGCTTTTGAGGATGGAGTCCGCAGGAAAGCAGAGAGGGCCTAATTGTCTGGGGCATTTGAAGAGGTTCCAGGACGCAGTGAGAACCAGCATTACTTTTCCCGGCTGGCACCTTTGCTGTGGCAGCAAAAGCTGGACGTTTGTCGGTTTTGCTCCGAAGGCTGCCGAAAGCGAAAACAGGTGCTTTTGAGGATGCAGTCCGCAGGAAAGCAGAGAGGGCCAAATTGTCTGGGGCATTTGAAAGGGTTCCAGGAGGCAGTGAGAACCAGCATTACTTTTGCCCGCTGGCACCTTTGCTGTGGCAGGAAAACCTGGACGTTTGTCTTTATTGTTACTGAGGTTGCCGAAAGCGAAAACAGGTGCTTTTGAGGATGGAGTCCGCAGGAAAGCAGAGAGGGCCAAATTGTCTGTGGCATTTGAAGAGGTTCCAGGAGGCAGTGAGAACCAGCATTACTTTTCCCCGCTGGCACCTTTGCTGTGGCAGCAAAAGCTGGACGTTTGTCTTTTTTGCTCCGGAGGCTGCCGAAAGCGAAAACAGGTGCTTTTGAGGATGCAGTCCGCAGGAAAGCAGAGAGGGCCAAATTGTCTGGGGCATTTGAAAGAGTTCCAGGAGGCAGTGAGAACCAGCATTACTTTTCCCCGCTGGCACCTTTGCTGTGGCAGCAAAACCTGGACGTTTGTCTTTTTTGCTCCGGAGGCTGCCGAAAACGAAAACAGGTGCTTTTGAGGATGCAGTCCGCAGGAAAGCAGAGAGGGCCAAATTGTCTGGGGCATTTGAAAGAGTTCCAGGAGGCAGTGAGAACCAGCATTACTTTTCCCGGCTGGCACCTTTGCTGTGGCAGCAAAAGCTGGACATTTGTCTTTTTTGCTCCTGAGGATGCCGAAAGCGAAAAGAGGTGCTTTTGAGGATGGAGTCCGCAGGAAAGCAGAGAGGGCCAAATTGTCTGTGGCTTTTGAAGAGGTTCCAGGAGGCAATGAGGACCAGCATTATTTTTCCCCGCTGGCACCTTTGCTATGGCAGCAAAAGCTGGACGTTTGTCTTTTTTGCTCCTGAGGCTGCCGAAAGTGAAAAGAGGTGCTTTTGAGGATGGAGTCCGCAGGAAAGCAGAGAGGGCCAAATTGTCTGGGGCATTTGAAAGGGTTCCAGGAGGCAGTGAGAACCAGCATTACTTTTGCCCGCTGGCACCTTTGCTGTGGCAGCAAAAGCGGGACGTTTGTCTTTTTTGCTCCTGAGGCTGCCGAAAGCGAAAACAGGTGCTTTTGAGGATGGAGTCCGCAGGAAAGCAGAGAGGGCCAAATTGTCTGTGGCATTTGAAAGGGTTCCAGGAGGCAGTGAGAACCAGCATTATTTTTCCCCGCTGGCACCTTTGCTGTGGCAGCAAAAGATGGACGTTTGTCTTTTTTGCTCCGGAGGCTGCCGAAAGCGAAAAGAGGTGCTTTTGAGGATGCAGTCCGCAGGAAAGCAGAGAGGGCCAAATTGTCTGTGGCATTTGAAAGAGTTCCAGGAGGCAGTGAGAACCAGCATTACTTTTCCCCGGTGGCACCTTTGCTGTGGCAGCAAAAGCTGGACGTTTGTCTTTTTTGCTCCGGAGGCTGCCGAAAGTGAAAACAGGTGCTTTTGAGGATGGAGTCCGCAGGAAAGCAGAGAGGGCCAAATTGTCTGGGGCATTTGAAAGGGTTCCAGGAGGCAGTGAGAACCAGCATTACTTTTGCCCGCTGGCACCTTTGCTGTGGCAGGAAAACCTGGACGTTTGTCTTTATTGTTACTGAGGTTGCCGAAAGCGAAAACAGGTGCTTTTGAGGATGGAGTCCGCAGGAAAGCAGAGAGGGCCAAATTGTCTGGGGCATTTGAAGAGGTTACAGGAGGCAGTGAGAACCAGCATTACTTTTCCCCGCTGGCACCTTTGCTGTGGCAGCAAAAGCTGGACGTTTGTCTTTTTTGCTCCGGAGGCTGCCGAAAGCGAAAACAGGTGCTTTTGAGGATGCAGTCCGCAGGAAAGCAGAGAGGGCCAAATTGTTTGTGGCATTTGAAGAGGTTCCAGGACGCAGTGAGAACCAGCATTACTTTTCCTAGCTCACACTATTGCTGTGGCAGCAAAACCTGGATGTTTGTCTTTTTTGCTTTGGAGGCTGCCGAAAGCGAAAACAGGTGCTTTTGAGGATGGAGTCCGCAGGAAAGCAGAGAGGGCCAAATTGTCTGTGGCATTTGAAAGAGTTCCAGGAGGTAGTGAGAACCAGCATCACTTTTCCCCGCTGGCACCTTTGCTGTGGCAGCAAAAGCTGGACATTTGTCTTTTTTGCTCTGGAGGCTGCCGAAAGCGAAAACAGGTGCTTTTGAGGATGGAGTCCGCAGGAAAGCAGAGAGGGCCAAATTGTCTGGGGCATTTGAAAGGGTTCCAGGAGGCAGTGAGAACCAGCATTACTTTTCCCGGCTGGCACCTTTGCTGTGGCAGCAAAAGCTGGACGTTTGTCTTTTTTGCTCCGGAGGCTGCCGAAAGCGAAAACAGGTGCTTTTGAGGATGGAGTCCGCAGGAAAGCAGAGAGGGCCTAATTGTCTGGGGCATTTGAAGAGGTTCCAGGACGCAGTGAGAACCAGCATTACTTTTCCCGGCTGGCACCTTTGCTGTGGCAGCAAAAGCTGGACGTTTGTCGGTTTTGCTCCGAAGGCTGCCGAAAGCGAAAACAGGTGCTTTTGAGGATGGAGTCCGCAGGAAAGCAGAGAGGGCCAAATTGTCTGGGGCATTTGAAAGAGTTCTAGGAGGTAGTGAGAACCAGCATTACTTTTGCCTGATGGCACCTTTGCTGTGGCAGCAAAAGCTGGACATTTGTCTTTTTTGCTCTGGAGGCTGCCGAAAGCGAAAACAGGTGCTTTTGAGGATGGAGTCCGCAGGAAAGCAGAGAGGGCCAAATTGTCTGGGGCATTTGAAAGGGTTCCAGGAGGCAGTGAGAACCAGCATTACTTTTGCCCGCTGGCAGCTTTGCTGTGGCAGCAAAAGCTGGACATTTGTCTTTTTTGCTCCTGAGGCTGCCGAAAGCGAAAAGAGGTGCTTTTGAGGATGGAGTCCGCAGGAAAGCAGAGAGGGCCAAATTGTCTGGGGCATTTGAAAGGGTTCCAGGAGGCAGTGAGAACCAGCATTACTTTTCCCCGCTGGCACCTTTGCTGTGGCAGCAAAAGCGGGACGTTTGTCTTTTTTGCTCCTGAGGCTGCCGAAAGCGAAAACAGGTGCTTTTGAGGATGGAGTCCGCAGGAAAGCAGAGAGGGCCAAATAGTCTGGGGCATTTGAAAGGGTTCCAGGAGGCAGTGAGAACCAGCATTATTTTTCCCCGCTGGCACCTTTGCTGTGGCAGCAAATGATGGACGTTTGTCTTTTTTGCTCCGGAGGCTGCCGAAAGCGAAAACAGGTGCTTTTGAGGATGGAGTCCGCAGGAAAGCAGAGAGGGCCAAATTGTCTGGGGCATTTGAAAGGGTTCCAGGAGGCAGTGAGAACCAGCATTACTTTTGCCCGCTGGCACCTTTGCTGTGGCAGGAAAACCTGGACGTTTGTCTTTATTGTTACTGAGGTTGCCGAAAGCGAAAACAGGTGCTTTTGAGGATGGAGTCCGCAGGAAAGCAGAGAGGGCCAAATTGTCTGGGGCATTTGAAGAGGTTCCAGGAGGCAGTGAGAACCAGCATTACTTTTCCCCGCTGGCACCTTTGCTGTGGCAGCAAAAGCTGGACGTTTGTCTTTTTTGCTCTGGAGGCTGCCGAAAGGGAAAACAGGTGCTTTTGAGGATGGAGTCCGCAGGAAAGCAGAGAGGGCCAAATTGTCTGGGGCATTTGAAAGAGTTCCAGGAGGCAGTGAGAACCAGCATTACTTTTGCCCGCTGGCACCTTTGCTGTGGCAGCAAAACCTGGACGTTTGTCTTTTTTGCTCCGGAGGCTGCCGAAAGCGAAAACAGGTGCTTTTGAGGATGCAGTCCGCAGGAAAGCAGAGAGGGCCAAATTGTCTGGGGCATTTGAAAGAGTTCCATGACGCAGTGAGAACCAGCATTACTTTTCCCGGCTGGCACCTTTGCTGTGGCAGCAAAACCTGGACGTTTGTCTTTTTTGCTCCGGAGGCTGCCTAAAACGAAAACAGGTGCTTTTGAGGATGGAGTCCGCAGGAAAGCAGAGAGGGCCAAATTGTCTGTGGCATTTGAAAGAGTTCCAGGAGGCAGTGAGAACCAGCATTACTTTTCCCCGCTGGCACCTCTGCTGTGGCAGCAAAAGCTGGACGTTTGTCTTTTTTGCTCCTGAGGATGCCGAAAGCGAAAACAGGTGCTTTTGAGGATGGAGTCCGCAGGAAAGCAGAGAGGGCCAAATTGTCTGGGGCATTTGAAAGAGTTCCAGGAGGCAGTGAGAACCAGCATTACTTTTCCCCGCTGGCACCTTTGCTGTGGCAGGAAAACCTGGACGTTTGTCTTTTTTGCTCCTGAGGTTGCCGAAAGCGAAAACAGGTGCTTTTGAGGATGGAGTCCGCAGGAAAGCAGAGAGGGCCAAATTGTCTGCGGCATTTGAAGAGGTTCCAGGAGGCAATGAGGACCAGCATAACTTTTCCCCGCTGGCACCTTTGCTGTGGCAGCAAAACCTGGACGTTTGTCTTTTTTGCTCCTGAGGTTGCCGAAAGCGAAAACAGGTACTTTTGACGATGGAGTCCGCAGGAAAGCAGAGAGGGCCAAATTGTTTGTGGCATTTGAAGAGGTTCCAGGACGCAGTGAGAACCAGCATTACTTTTCCTAGCTCGCACTATTGCTGTGGCAGCAAAACCTGGATGTTTGTCTTTTTTGCTCTGGAGGCTGCCGAAAGCGAAAACAGGTGCTTTTGAGGATGGAGTCCGCAGGAAAGCAGAGAGGGCCAAATTGTCTGTGGCATTTGAAAGAGTTCCAGGAGGTAGTGAGAACCAGCATTACTTTTCCCCGCTGGCACCTTTGCTGTGGCAGCAAAAGCTGGACATTTGTCTTTTTTGCTCTGGAGGCTGCCGAAAGCGAAAACAGGTGCTTTTGAGGATGGAGTCCGCAGGAAAGCAGAGAGGGCCAAATTGTCTGGGGCATTTGAAAGGGTTCCAGGAGGCAGTGAGAACCAGCATTACTTTTCCCGGCTGGCACCTTTGCTGTGGCAGCAAAAGCTGGACGTTTGTCTTTTTTGCTCCGGAGGCTGCCGAAAGCGAAAACAGGATCTTTTGAGGATGGAGTCCGCAGGAAAGCAGAGAGGGCCAAATTGTCTGGGGCATTTGAAAGAGTTCCAGGAGGCAGTGAGAACCAGCATTACTTTTGCCCGCTGGCACCTTTGCTGTGGCAGGAAAACCTGGACGTTTGTCTTTATTGTTACTGAGGTTGCCGAAAGCGAAAACAGGTGCTTTTGAGGATGGAGTCCGCAGGAAAGCAGAGAGGGCCAAATTGTCTGTGGCATTTGAAGAGGTTCCAGGAGGCAATGAGGACCAGCATTACTTTTCCCCGCTGGCACCTTTGCTGTGGCAGCAAAAGCTGGACGTTTGTCTTTTTTGCTCCGGAGGCTGCCGAAGCGAAAACAGGTGCTTTTGAGGATGGAGTCCGCAGGAAAGCAGAGAGGGCCAAATTGTCTGGGGCATTTGAAGAGGTTCCAGGACGCAGTGAGAACCAGCATTACTTTTCCCGGCTGGCACCTTTGCTGTGGCAGCAAAAGCTGGACGTTTGTCGGTTTTGCTCCGAAGGCTGCCGAAAGCGAAAACAGGTGCTTTTGAGGATGGAGTCCGCAGGAAAGCAGAGAGGGCCAAATTGTCTGGGGCATTTGAAAGAGTTCTAGGAGGTAGTGAGAACCAGCATTACTTTTCCCCGCTGGCACCTTTGCTGTGGCAGCAAAAGCTGGACGTTTGTCTTTTTTGCTCTGGAGGCTGCCGAAAGCGAAAACAGGTGCTTTTGAGGATGGAGTCCGCAGGAAAGCAGAGAGGGCCAAATTGTCTGGGGCATTTGAAAGGGTTCCAGGAGGCAGTGAGAACCAGCATTACTTTTCCCCGCTGGCACCTTTGCTGTGGCAGCAAAAGCTGGACATTTGTCTTTTTTGCTCCTGAGGTTGCCGAAAGCGAAAAGAGGTGCTTTTGAGGATGGAGTCCGCAGGAAAGCAGAGAGGGCCAAATTGTCTGTGGCTTTTGAAGAGGTTCCAGGAGGCAATGAGGACCAGCATTACTTTTCCCCGCTGGCACCTTTGCTATGGCAGCAAAAGCTGGACGTTTGTCTTTTTTGCTCTGGAGGCTGCCGAAAGCGAAAACAGGTGCTTTTGAGGATGGAGTCCGCAGGAAAGCAGAGAGGGCCAAATTGTCTGGGGCATTTGAAAGGGTTCCAGGAGGCAGTGAGAACCAGCATTACTTTTGCCCGCTGGCACCTTTGCTGTGGCAGCAAAAGCGGGACGTTTTTCTTTTTTGCTCCGGAGGCTGCCGAAAGCGAAAACAGGTGCTTTTGAGGATGGAGTCCGCAGGAAAGCAGAGAGGGCCAAATTGTCTGGGGCATTTGAAAGGGTTCCAGGAGGCAGTGAGAACCAGCATTATTTTTCCCCGCTGGCACCTTTGCTGTGGCAGCAAAAGCTGGACGTTTGTCTTTTTTGCTCCGGAGGCTGCCGAAAGCGAAAACTGGTGCTTTTGAGGATGCAGTCCGCAGGAAAGCAGAGAGGGCCAAATTGTCTGGGGCATTTGAAAGAGTTCCAGGAGGCAGTGAGAACCAGCATTACTTTTCCCCGCTGGCACCTTTGCTGTGGCAGCAAAAGCTGGACGTTTGTCTTTTTTGCTCTGGAGGCTGCCGAAAGCGAAAACAGGTGCTTTTGAGGATGGAGTCCGCAGGAAAGCAGAGAGGGCCAAATTGTCTGGGGCATTTGAAAGGGTTCCAGGAGGCAGTGAGAACCAGCATTACTTTTGCCCGCTGGCACCTTTGCTGTGGCAGCAAAAGCTGGACATTTGTCTTTTTTGCTCCTGAGGTTGCCGAAAGCGAAAACAGGTGCTTTTGAGGATGGAGTCCGCAGGAAAGCAGAGAGGGCCAAATTGTCTGTGGCATTTGAAGAGGTTCCAGGAGGCAATGAGGACCAGCATTACTTTTCCCCGCTGGCACCTTTGCTGTGGCAGCAAAAGCTGGACGTTTGTCTTTTTTGCTCCGGAGGCTGCCGAAAGCGAAAACAGGTGCTTTTGAGGATGGAGTCCGCAGGAAAGCAGAGAGGGCCAAATTGACTGGGGCATTTGAAAGAGTTCCAGGAGGCAGTGAGAACCAGCATTACTTTTCCCGGCTGGCACCTTTGCTGTGGCAGCAAAAGCTGGACGTTTGTCTTTTTTGCTCCGGAGGCTGCCGAAAGCGAAAACAGGTGCTTTTGAGGATGGAGTCCGCAGGAAAGCAGAGAGGGCCAAATTGTCTGGGGCATTTGAAAGGGTTCCAGGACGCAGTGAGAACCAGCATTACTTTTCCCCGCTGGCACCTTTGCTGTGGCAGCAAAAGCTGGACGTTTGTCTTTTTTGCTCTGGAGGCTGCCGAAAGCGAAAACAGGTGCTTTTGAGGATGGAGTCCGCAGGAAAGCAGAGAGGGCCAAATTGTCTGGGGCATTTGAAAGAGTTCCAGGAGGCAGTGAGAACCAGCATTACTTTTTCCCGCTGGCACCTCTGCTGTGGCAGCAAAAGCTGGACGTTTGTCTTTTTTGCTCCTGAGGATGCCGAAAGCGAAAACAGGTGCTTTTGAGGATGGAGTCCGCAGGAAAGCAGAGAGGGCCAAATTGTCTGGGGCATTTGAAAGGGTTCCAGGAGGCAGTGAGAACCAGCATTACTTTTGCCTGCTGGCACCTTTGCTGTGGCAGCAAAACCTGGACATTTGTCTTTTTTGCTCCTGAGGATGCCGAAAGCGAAAACAGGTGCTTTTGAGGATGCAGTCCGCAGGAAAGCAGAGAGGGCCAAATTGTCTGGGGCATTTGAAAGAGTTCCAGGAGGCAGTGAGAACCAGCATTACTTTTGCCCGCTGGCACCTTTGCTGTGGCAGGAAAACCTGGACGTTTGTCTTTATTGTTCCTGAGGTTGCCGAAAGCGAAAACAGGTGCTTTTGAGGATGGAGTCCGCAGGAAAGCAGAGAGGGCCAAATTGTCTGTGGCATTTGAAGAGGTTCCAGGAGGCAATGAGGACCAGCATCACTTTTCCCCCAAGGCACCTTTGCTGTGGCAGCAAAAGGTGGACGTTTGTCTTTTTTGCTCCTGAGGTTGCCGAAAGCGAAAACAGGTGCTTTTGAGGATGGAGTCCGCAGGAAAGCAGAGAGGGCCAAATTGTCTTTTGCATTTGAAGAGGTTCCAGGAGGCAATGAGGACCAGCATTACTTTTCCCCGCTGGCACCTTTGCTGTGGCAGCAAAAGCTGGACATTTGTCTTTTTTGCTCCGGAGGCTGCCGAAAGCGAAAACAGGTGCTTTTGAGGATGGAGTCCGCAGGAAAGCAGAGAGGGCCAAATTGTCTGTGGCATTTGAAAGAGTTCCAGGAGGTAGTGAGAACCAGCATTACTTTTCCCCGCTGGCACCTTTGCTGTGGCAGCAAAAGCTGGACGTTTGTCTTTTTTGCTCTGCAGGCTGCCGAAAGCGAAAACAGGTGCTTTTGAGGATGGAGTCCGCAGGAAAGCAGAGAGGGCCAAATTGTCTGGGGCATTTGAAAGGGTTCCAGGAGGCAGTGAGAACCTGCATTACTTTTCCCCGCTGGCACCTTTGCTGTGGCAGCAAAAGCTGGACGTTTGTCTTTTTTGCTCCTGAGGATGCCGAAAGCGAAAACAGGTGCTTTTGAGGATGGAGTCCGCAGGAAAGCAGAGAGGGCCAAATTGTCTGGGGCATTTGAAAGGGTTCCAGGAGGCAGTGAGAACCAGCATTACTTTTCCCCGCTGGCACCTTTGCTGTAGCAGCAAAACCTGGACGTTTGTCTTTTTTGCTCCTGAGGTTGCCGAAAGCGAAAACAGGTGCTTTTGAGGATGGAGTCCGCAGGAAAGCAGAGAGGGCCAAATTGTCTGGGGCATTTGAAGAGGTTACAGGACGCAGTGAGAACCAGCATTACTTTTCCTAGCTGGCACCTTTGCTGTGGCAGCAAAACCTGGACGTTTGTCTTTTTTGCTCTGGAAACTGCCGAAAGCGAAAACAGGTGCTTTTGAGGATGGAGTCCGCAGGAAAGCAGAGAGGGCCAAATTGTCTGTGGCATTTGAAAGAGTTCCAGGAGGTAGTGAGAACCAGCATTACTTTTCCCCGCTGGCACCTTTGCTGTGGCAGCAAAAGCTGGACGTTTGTCTTTTTTGCTCTGGAGGCTGCCGAAAGCGAAAACAGGTGCTTTTGAGGATGGAGTCCGCAGGAAAGCAGAGAGGGCCAAATTGTCTGGGGCATTTGAAGAGGTTCCAGGAGGCAATGAGGACCAGCATTACTTTTCCCCGCTGGCACCTTTGCTGTGGCAGCAAAAGCTGGACATTTGTCTTTTTTGCTCCGGAGGCTGCCGAAAGCGAAAACAGGTGCTTTTGAGGATGGAGTCCGCAGGAAAGCAGAGAGGGCCAAATTGTCTGTGGCATTTGAAAGAGTTCCAGGAGGTAGTGAGAACCAGCATTACTTTTCCCCGCTGGCACCTTTGCTGTGGCAGCAAAAGCTGGACGTTTGTCTTTTTTGCTCTGCAGGCTGCCGAAAGCGAAAACAGGTGCTTTTGAGGATGGAGTCCGCAGGAAAGCAGAGAGGGCCAAATTGTCTGGGGCATTTGAAAGGGTTCCAGGAGGCAGTGAGAACCAGCATTACTTTTCCCCGCTGGCACCTCTGCTGTGGCAGCAAAAGCTGGACGTTTGTCTTTTTTGCTCCTGAGGATGCCGAAAGCGAAAACAGGTGCTTTTGAGGATGGAGTCCGCAGGAAAGCAGAGAGGGCCAAATTGTCTGGGGCATTTGAAAGGGTTCCAGGAGGCAGTGAGAACCAGCATTACTTTTCCCCGCTGGCACCTTTGCTGTAGCAGCAAAACCTGGACGTTTGTCTTTTTTGCTCCTGAGGTTGCCGAAAGCGAAAACAGGTACTTTTGAGGATGGAGTCCGCAGGAAAGCAGAGAGGGCCAAATTGTCTGGGGCATTTGAAGAGGTTACAGGACGCAGTGAGAACCAGCATTACTTTTCCTAGCTGGCACCTTTGCTGTGGCAGCAAAAGCTGGACGTTTGTCTTTTTTGCTCTGGAAACTGCCGAAAGCGAAAACAGGTGCTTTTGAGGATGGAGTCCGCAGGAAAGCAGAGAGGGCCAAATTGTCTGTGGCATTTGAAAGAGTTCCAGGAGGTAGTGAGAACCAGCATTACTTTTCCCCGCTGGCACCTTTGCTGTGGCAGCAAAAGCTGGACGTTTGTCTTTTTTGCTCTGGAGGCTGCCGAAAGCGAAAACAGGTGCTTTTGAGGATGGAGTCCGCAGGAAAGCAGAGAGGGCCAAATTGTCTGGGGCATTTGAAGAGGTTCCAGGAGGCAATGAGGACCAGCATTACTTTTCCACGCTGGCACCTTTGCTGTGGCAGCAAAAGCTGGACGTTTGTCTTTTTTGCTCCTGAGGCTGCCGAAAGCGAAAACAGGTGCTTTTGAGGATGGAGTCCGCAGGAAAGCAGAGAGGGCCAAATAGTCTGGGGCATTTGAAAGGGTTCCAGGAGGCAGTGAGAACAAGCATTACTTTTCCCGGCTGGCACCTTTGCTGTGGCAGCAAAAGCTGGACGTTTGTCTTTTTTTCTCCGGAGGTTGCCGAAAGCGAAAAGAGGTGCTTTTGAGGATGGAGTCCGCAGGAAAGCAGAGAGGGCCAAATTGTCTGGGGCATTTGAAAGAGTTCCAGGAGGTAGTGAGAACCAGCATTACTTTTCCCCGCTGGCACCTTTGCTGTGGCAGCAAAAGCTGGACGTTTGTCTTTTTTGCTCCTGAGGCTGCCGAAAGCGAAAACAGGTGCTTTTGAGGATGGAGTCCGCAGGAAAGCAGAGAGGGCCAAATTGTCTGGGGCATTTGAAAGAGTTCCAGGAGGCAGTGAGAACCAGCATTACTTTTGCCCGCTGGCACCTTTGCTGTGGCAGCAAAAGCTGGACATTTGTCTTTTTTGCTCCGGAGGTTGCCGAAAGCGAAAACAGGTGCTTTTGAGGATGGAGTCCGCAGGAAAGCAGAGAGGGCCAAATTGTCTGTGGCTTTTGAAGAGGTTCCAGGAGGCAATGAGGACCAGCATTACTTTTGCCCGCTGGCACCTTTGCTGTGGCAGCAAATGCTGGACGTTTGTCTTTTTTGCTCTGGAGGCTGCCGAAAGCGAAAAGAGGTGCTTTTGAGGATGGAGTCCGCAGGAAAGCAGAGAGGGCCAAATTGTCTGGGGCATTTGACAGGGTTCCAGGAGGCAGTGAGAACCAGCATTACTTTTGCCCGCTGGCACCTTTGCTGTGGCAGCAAAACCTGGACGTTTGTCTTTTTTGCTCCGGAGGCTGCCGAAAGCGAAAACAGGTGCTTTTGAGGATGGAGTCCGCAGGAAAGTAGAGAGGGCCAAATTGTCTGGGGCATTTGAAAGGCTTCCAGGAGGCAGTGAGAACCAGCATTACTTTTCCCCGCTGGCACCTTTGCTGTGGCAGCAAAAGCTGGACGTTTGTCTTTTTTGCTCCGGAGGCTGCCGAAAGCGAAAACAGGTGCTTTTGAGGATGGAGTCCGCAGGAAAGCAGAGAGGGCCAAATTGTCTGGGGCATTTGAAAGAGTTCCAGGAGGCAGTGAGAACCAGCATTACTTTTGCCCTCTGGCACCTTTGCTGTGGCAGCAAAAGCTGGACGTTTGTCTTTATTGTTCCTGAGGTTGCCGAAAGCGAAAACAGGTGCTTTTGAGGATGGAGTCCGCAGGAAAGCAGAGAGGGCCAAATTGTCTGTGGCATTTGAAGAGGTTCCAGGAGGCAATGAGGACCAGCATTACTTTTCCCCGCTGGCACCTTTGCTGTGGCAGCAAAAGCTGGACGTTTGTCTTTTTTGCTCCGGAGGCTGCCGAAAGCGAAAACAGGTGCTTTTGAGGATGGAGTCCGCAGGAAAGCAGAGAGGGCCAAATTGTCTGGGGCATTTGAAAGGGTTCCAGGAGGCAGTGAGAACCAGCATTACTTTTCCCCGCTGGCACCTTTGCTGTGGCAGCAAAAGCTGGACGTTTGTCTTTTTTGCTCTGGAAACTGCCGAAAGCGAAAACAGGTGCTTTTGAGGATGGAGTCCGCAGGAAAGCAGAGAGGGCCAAATAGTCTGGGGCATTTGAAAGGGTTCCAGGAGGCAGTGAGAACCAGCATTACTTTTCCCGGCTGGCACCTTTGCTGTGGCAGCAAAAGCTGGACGTTTGTCTTTTTTGCTCCGGAGGTTGCCGAAAGCGAAAACAGGTGCTTTTGAGGATGGAGTCCGCAGGAAAGCAGAGAGGGCCAAATTGTCTGGGGCATTTGAAAGAGTTCTAGGAGGTAGTGAGAACCAGCATTACTTTTCCCCGCTGGCACCTTTGCTGTGGCAGCAAAAGCTGGACGTTTGTCTTTTTTGCTCTGGAGGCTGCCGAAAGCGAAAACAGGTGCTTTTGAGGATGGAGTCCGCAGGAAAGCAGAGAGGGCCAAATTGTCTGGGGCATTTGAAAGAGTTCCAGGAGGCAGTGAGAACCAGCATTACTTTTGCCCGCTGGCACCTTTGCTGTGGCAGCAAAAGCTGGACATTTGTCTTTTTTGCTCCGGAGGTTGCCGAAAGCGAAAACAGGTGCTTTTGAGGATGGAGTCCGCAGGAAAGCAGAGAGGGTCAAATTGTCTGTGGCTTTTGAAGAGGTTCCAGGAGGCAATGAGGACCAGCATTACTTTTGCCCGCTGGCACCTTTGCTGTGGCAGCAAATGCTGGACGTTTGTCTTTTTTGCTCTGGAGGCTGCCGAAAGCGAAAACAGGTGCTTTTGAGGATGGAGTTTGCAGGAAAGTAGAGAGGGCCAAATTGTCTGGGGCATTTGACAGGGTTCCAGGAGGCAGTGAGAACCAGCATTACTTTTGCCCGCTGGCACCTTTGCTGTGGCAGCAAAACCTGGACGTTTGTCTTTTTTGCTCCGGAGGCTGCCGAAAGCGAAAACAGGTGCTTTTGAGGATGGAGTCCGCAGGAAAGTAGAGAGGGCCAAATTGTCTGGGGCATTTGAAAGGGTTCCAGGAGGCAGTGAGAACCAGCATTACTTTTCCCCGCTGGCACCTTTGCTGTGGCAGCAAAAGCTGGACGTTTGTCTTTTTTGCTCCGGAGGCTGCCGAAAGCGAAAACAGGTGCTTTTGAGGATGGAGTCCGCAGGAAAGCAGAGAGGGCCAAATTGTCTGGGGCATTTGAAAGAGTTCCAGGAGGCAGTGAGAACCAGCATTACTTTTCCCGGCTGGCACCTTTGCTGTGGCAGCAAAAGCTGGGCGTTTGTCTTTTTTGCTCCGGAGGCTGCCGAAAACGAAAACAGGTGCTTTTGAGGATGGAGTCCGCAGGAAAGCAGAGAGGGCCAAATGGTCTGGGGCATTTGAAAGAGTTCCAGGAGGCAGTGAGAACCAGCATTACTTTTGCCCGCTGGCACCTTTGCTGTGGCAGGAAAACCTGGACGTTTGTCTTTATTGTTCCTGAGGTTGCCGAAAGCGAAAACAGGTGCTTTTGAGGATGGAGTCCGCAGGAAAGCAGAGAGGGCCAAATTGTCTGTGGCATTTGAAGAGGTTCCAGGAGGCAATGAGGACCAGCATCACTTTTCCCCCCTGGCACCTTTGCTGTGGCAGCAAAAGGTGGACGTTTGTCTTTTTTGCTCCTGAGGTTGCCGAAAGCGAAAACAGGTGCTTTTGAGGATGGAGTCCGCAGGAAAGCAGAGAGGGCCAAATTGTCTGTGGCATTTGAAGAGGTTCCAGGAGGCAATGAGGACCAGCATTACTTTTCCCCGCTGGCACCTTTGCTGTGGCAGCAAAAGCTGGACGTTTGTCTTTTTTGCTCCTGAGGCTGCCGAAAGCGAAAACAGGTGCTTTTGAGGATGGAGTCCGCAGGAAAGCAGAGAGGGCCAAATTGTCTGTGGCATTTGAAAGAGTTCCAGGAGGTAGTGAGAACCAGCATTACTTTTCCCCGCTGGCACCTTTGCTGTGGCAGCAAAAGCTGGACGTTTGTCTTTTTTGCTCCGGAGGCTGCCGAAAGCGAAAACAGGTGCTTTTGAGGATGGAGTCCGCAGGAAAGCAGAGAGGGCCAAATTGTCTGTGGCATTTGAAAGGGTTCCAGGAGGCAGTGAGAACCAGCATTACTTTTCCCCGCTGGCACCTCTGCTGTGGCAGCAAAAGCTGGACGTTTGTCTTTTTTGCTCCTGAGGATGCCGAAAGCGAAAACAGGTGCTTTTGAGGATGGAGTCCGCAGGAAAGCAGAGAGGGCCAAATTGTCTGGGGCATTTGAAGAGGTTACAGGACGCAGTGAGAACCAGCATTACTTTTCCTAGCTGGCACCTTTGCTGTGGCAGCAAAAGCTGGACGTTTGTCTTTTTTGCTCTGGAAACTGCCGAAAGCGAAAACAGGTGCTTTTGAGGATGGAGTCCGCAGGAAAGCAGAGAGGGCCAAATTGTCTGTGGCATTTGAAAGAGTTCCAGGAGGTAGTGAGAACCAGCATTACTTTTCCCCGCTGGCACCTTTGCTGTGGCAGCAAAAGCTGGACGTTTGTCTTTTTTGCTCTGGAGGCTGCCGAAAGCGAAAAGAGGTGCTTTTGAGGATGGAGTCCGCAGGAAAGCAGAGAGGGCCAAATTGTCTGGGGCATTTCAAGAGGTTCCAGGAGGCAATGAGGACCAGCATTACTTTTCCCCGCTGGCACCTTTGCTGTGGCAGCAAAAGCTGGACGTTTGTCTTTTTTGCTCCGGAGGCTGCCGAAAGCGAAAACAGGTGCTTTTGAGGATGGAGTCCGCAGGAAAGCAGAGAGGGCCAAATAGTCTGGGGCATTTGAAAGGGTTCCAGGAGGCAGTGAGAACCAGCATTACTTTTCCCGGCTGGCACCTTTGCTGTGGCAGCAAAAGCTGGACGTTTGTCTTTTTTGCTCCGGAGGTTGCCGAAAGCGAAAACAGGTGCTTTTGAGGATGGAGTCCGCAGGAAAGCAGAGAGGGCCAAATTGTCTGGGGCATTTGAAAGAGTTCTAGGAGGTAGTGAGAACCAGCATTACTTTTCCCCGCTGGCACCTTTGCTGTGGCAGCAAAAGCTGGACGTTTGTCTTTTTTGCTCTGGAGGCTGCAGAAAGCGAAAACAGGTGCTTTTGAGGATGGAGTCCGCAGGAAAGCAGAGAGGGCCAAATTGTCTGTGGCTTTTGAAGAGGTTCCAGGAGGCAATGAGGACCAGCATTACTTTTGCCCGCTGGCACCTTTGCTGTGGCAGCAAAAGCTGGACGTTTGTCTTTTTTGCTCCGGAGGCTGCCGAAAGCGAAGACAGGTGCTTTTGAGGATGCAGTCCGCAGGAAAGCAGAGAGGGCCAAATTGTCTGGGGCATTTGAAAGAGTTCCAGGAGGCAGTGAGAACCAGCATTACTTTTGCCCGCTGGCACCTTTGCTGTGGCAGCAATACCTGGACGTTTGTCTTTTTTGCTCTGGAGGCTGCCGAAAGCGAAAACAGGTGCTTTTGAGGATGGAGTCCGCAGGAAAGCAGAGAGGGCCAAATTGTCTGTGGCATTTGACGAAGTTCCAGGAGGCAATGAGGACCAGCATTACTTTTCCCGGCTGGCACCTTTGCTGTGGCAGCAAAAGCTGGACGTTTGTCTTTTTTGCTCTGGAGGCTGCCGAAAGCGAAAAGAGGTGCTTTTGAGGATGGAGTTGGCAGGAAAGCAGAGAGGGCCAAATTGTCTGGGGCATTTGAAAGGGTTCCAGGAGGCAGTGAGAACCAGCATTACTTTTCCCCGCTGGCACCTCTGCTGTGGCAGCAAAACCTGGACGTTTGTCTTTTTTGCTCCGGAGGCTGCCGAAAGCGAAAACAGGTGCTTTTGAGGATGGAGTCCGCAGGAAAGCAGAGAGGGCCAAATTGTCTGTGGCATTTGAAGAGGTTCCAGGACGCAGTGAGAACCAGCATTACTTTTCCCCGCTGGCACCTTTGCTGTGGCAGCAAAAGCTGGACGTTTGTCGTTTTTGCTCCGGAGGCTGCCGAAAGCGAAAACAGGTGCTTTTGAGGATGGAGTCCGCAGGAAAGCAGAGAGGGCCAAATTGTCTGGGGCATTTGAAAGGGTTCCAGGAGGCAGTGAGAACCAGCATTACTTTTCCCCGCTGGCACCTCTGCTGTGGCAGCAAAACCTGGACGTTTGTCTTTTTTGCTCCGGAGGATGCCGAAAGCGAAAACAGGTGCTTTTGAGGATGGAGTCCGCAGGAAAGCAGAGAGGGCCAAATTGTCTGTGGCTTTTGAAGAGGTTCCAGGAGGCAATGAGGACCAGCATTACTTTTCCCCGCTGGCACCTTTGCTGTGGCAGCAAAAGCTGGACGTTTGTCTTTTTTGCTCCGGAGGCTGCCGAAAACGAAAACAAGTGCTTTTGAGGATGGAGTCCGCAGGAAAGCAGAGAGGGCCAAATTGTCTGGGGCATTTGACAGGGTTCCAGGAGGCAGTGAGAACCAGCATTACTTTTGCCCGCTGGCACCTTTGCTGTGGCAGCAAAACCTGGACGTTTGTCTTTTTTGCTCCGGAGGCTGCCGAAAGCGAAAACAGGTGCTTTTGAGGATGGAGTCCGCAGGAAAGTAGAGAGGGCCAAATTGTCTGGGGCATTTGAAAGGGTTCCAGGAGGCAGTGAGAACCAGCATTACTTTTCCCCGCTGGCACCTTTGCTGTGGCAGCAAAAGCTGGACGTTTGTCTTTTTTGCTCCTGAGGCTGCCGAAAGCGAAAACAGGTGCTTTTGAGGATGGAGTCCGCAGGAAAGCAGAGAGGGCCAAATTGTCTGGGGCATTTGAAAGAGTTCCAGGAGGCAGTGAGAACCAGCATTACTTTTCCCGGCTGGCACCTTTGCTGTGGCAGCAAAACCTGGGCGTTTGTCTTTTTTGCTCCGGAGGCTGCCGAAAGGGAAAACAGGTGCTTTTGAGGATGGAGTCCGCAGGAAAGCAGAGAGGGCCAAATTGTCTGGGGCATTTGAAAGAGTTCTAGGAGGCAGTGAGAACCAGCATTACTTTTGCCCGCTGGCACCTTTGCTGTGGCAGGAAAACCTGGACGTTTGTCTTTTTTGCTCCGGAGGCTGCCGAAAGCGAAAACAGGTGCTTTTGAGGATGGAGTCCGCAGGAAAGCAGAGAGGGCCAAATTGTCTGTGGCATTTGAAGAGGTTCCAGGACGCAGTGAGAACCAGCATTACTTTTCCTAGCTGGCACCTTTGCTGTGGCAGCAAAACCAGGACGTTTGTCTTTTTTGCTCTGGAGGCTGCCGAAAGCGAAAACAGGTGCTTTTGAGGATGGAGTCCGCAGGAAAGCAGAGAGGGCCAAATTGTCTGGGGCATTTGAAAGGGTTCCAGGAGGCAGTGAGAACCAGCATTACTTTTCCCGGCTGGCACCTTTGCTGTGGCAGCAAAAGCTGGACGTTTGTCTTTTTTGCTCCTGAGGATGCCGAAAGCGAAAACAGGTGCTTTTGAGGATGGAGTCCGCAGGAAAGCAGAGAGGGCCAAATTGTCTGTGGCATTTGAAGAGGTTCCAGGAGGCAATGAGGACCAGCATCACTTTTCCCCGCTGGCACCTTTGCTGTGGCAGCAAAAGCTGGACGTTTGTCTTTTTTGCTCCTGAGGTTGCCGAAAGCGAAAACAGGTGCTTTTGAGGATGGAGTCCGCAGGAAAGCAGAGAGGGCCAAATTCTCTGTGGCATTTGAAGAGGTTCCAGGAGGCAATGAGGACCAGCATTACTTTTCCCCGCTGGCACCTTTGCTGTGGCAGCAAAAGCTGGACGTTTGTCTTTTTTGCTCCTGAGGATGCCGAAAGCGAAAACAGGTGCTTTTGAGGATGGAGTCCGCAGGAAAGCAGAGAGGGCCAAATTGTCTGTGGCATTTGAAAGAGTTCCAGGAGGCAGTGAGAACCAGCATTACTTTTCCCGGCTGGCACCTTTGCTGTGGCAGCAAAAGCTGGACGTTTGTCTTTTTTGCTCCGGAGGCTGCCGAAAGCGAAAACAGGTGCTTTTGAGGATGCAGTCCGCAGGAAAGCAGAGAGGGCCAAATTGTCTGGGGCATTTGAAAGAGTTCCAGGAGGCAGTGAGAACCAGCATTACTTTTGCCCGCTGGCACCTTTGCTGTGGCAGCAATACCTGGACGTTTGTCTTTTTTGCTCCGGAGGCTGCCGAAAGCGAAAACAGGTGCTTTTGAGGATGGAGTCCGCAGGAAAGCAGAGAGGGCCAAATTGTCTGTGGCATTTGAAGAAGTTCCAGAAGGCAATGAGGACCAGCATTACTTTTCCCCGCTGGCACCTCTGCTGTGGCAGCAAAAGCTGGACGTTTGTCTTTTTTGCTCTGGAGGCTGCCGAAAGCGAAAAGAGGTGCTTTTGAGGATGGAGTCGGCAGGAAAGCAGAGAGGGCCAAATTGTCTGGGGCATTTGAAAGGGTTCCAGGAGGCAGTGAGAACCAGCATTACTTTTCCCGGCTGGCACCTTTGCTGTGGCAGCAAAAGCTGGACGTTTGTCTTTTTTGCTCCGGAGGCTGCCGAAAGCGAAAACAGGTGCTTTTGAGGATGGAGTCCGCAGGAAAGCAGAGAGGGCCAAATTGTCTGTGGCATTTGAAGAGGTTCCAGGAGGCAGTGAGAACCAGCATTACTTTTCCCCGCTGGCACCTTTGCTGTGGCAGCAAAAGCTGGACGTTTGTCGTTTTTGCTCTGGAGGCTGCCGAAAGCGAAAACAGGTGCTTTTGAGGATGGAGTCCGCAGGAAAGCAGAGAGGGCCAAATTGTCTGGGGCATTTGAAAGGGTTCCAGGACGCAGTGAGAACCAGCATTACTTTTCCCCGCTGGCACCTCTGCTGTGGCAGCAAAACCTGGACGTTTGTCTTTTTTGCTCCGGAGGATGCCGAAAGCGAAAACAGGTGCTTTTGAGGATGGAGTCCGCAGGAAAGCAGAGAGGGCCAAATTGTCTGTGGCTTTTGAAGAGGTTCCAGGAGGCAATGAGGACCAGCATTACTTTTCCCCGCTGGCACCTTTGCTGTGGCAGCAAAAGCTGGACGTTTGTCTTTTTTGCTCCGGAGGCTGCCGAAAGCGAAAACAAGTGCTTTTGAGGATGGAGTCCGCAGGAAAGCAGAGAGGGCCAAATTGTCTGTGGCATTTGAAGAGGTTCCAGGAGGCAATGAGGACCAGCATTACTTTTCCCCGCTGGCACCTTTGCTGTGGCAGCAAAAGCTGGACGATTGTCTTTTTTGCTCCGGAGGCTGCCGAAAGCGAAAACAGGTGCTTTTGAGGATGGAGTCCGCAGGAAAGCAGAGAGGGCCAAATTGTCTGTGGCATTTGAAAGGGTTCCAGGAGGCAGTGAGAACCAGCATTACTTTTCCCCGCTGGCACCTTTGCTGTGGCAGCAAAAGCTGGACGTTTGTCTTTTTTGCTCTGGAGGCTGCCGAAAGCGAAAACAGGTGCTTTTGAGGATGGAGTCCGCAGGAAAGCAGAGAGGGCCAAATTGTCTGGGGCATTTGAAAGGGTTCCAGGAGGCAGTGAGAACCAGCATTACTTTTCCCCGCTGGCACCTCTGCTGTGGCAGCAAAAGCTGGACGTTTGTCTTTTTTGCTCCTGAGGCTGCCGAAAGCGAAAACAGGTGCTTTTGAGGATGGAGTCCGCAGGAAAGCAGAGAGGGCCAAATTGTCTGGGGCTTTTGAAGAGGTTCCAGGAGGCAATGAGGACCAGCATTACTTTTCCCCGCTGGCACCTTTGCTGTGGCAGCAAAAGCTGGACGTTTGTCTTTTTTGCTCTGGAGGCTGCCGAAAGCGAAAAGAGGTGCTTTTGAGGATGGAGTACGCAGGAAAGCAGAGAGGGCCAAATTGTCTGTGGCATTTGAAAGGGTTCCAGGAGGCAGTTAGAACCAGCATTACTTTTCCCCGCTGGCACCTTTGCTGTGGCAGGAAAACCTGGACGTTTGTCTTTTTTGCTCCTGAGGCTGCCGGAAGCGAAAACAGGTGCTTTTGAGGATGGAGTCCGCAGGAAAGCAGAGAGGGCCAAATTGTCTGGGGCATTTGAAGAGGTTCCAGGACGCAGTGAGAACCAGCATTACTTTTCCTAGCTGGCACCTTTGCTGTGGCAGCAAAACCTGGACGTTTGTCTTTTTTGCTCCGGAGGCTGCCGAAAGCGAAAACAGGTGCTTTTGAGGATGGAGTCTGCAGGAAAGAAGAGAGGGCCAAATTGTCTGGGGCATTTGAAGAGGTTCCAGGAGGTAGTGAGAACCAGCATTACTTTTCCCCGCTGGCACCTTTGCTGTGGCAGCAAAAGCTGGACGTTTGTCTTTTTTGCTCCGGAGGCTTCCGAAAGCGAAAACAGGTGCTTTTGAGGATGGAGTCCGCAGGAAAGCAGAGAGGGCCAAATTGTCTGTGGCATTTGAAAGGGTTCCAGGAGGCAGTGAGAACCAGCATTACTTTTCCCCGCTGGCACCTTTGCTGTGGCAGGAAAACCTGGACGTTTCTCTTTTTTGCTCCTGAGGTTGCCGAAAGCGAAAACAGGTGCTTTTGAGGATGGAGTCCGCAGGAAAGCAGAGAGGGCCAAATTGTCTGTGGCATTTGAAGAGGTTCCAGGAGGCAATGAGGACCAGCATCACTTTTCCCCGCTGGCACCTTTGCTGTGGCAGCAAAAGGTGGACGTTTGTCTTTTTTGCTCCTGAGGTTGCCGAAAGTGAAAACAGGTGCTTTTGAGGATGGAGTCCGCAGGAAAGCAGAGAGGGCCAAATTGTCTGTGGCATTTGAAGAGGTTCCAGGAGGCAATGAGGACCAGCATTACTTTTCCCCGCTGGCACCTTTGCTGTGGCAGCAAAAGCTGGACGTTTGTCTTTTTTGCTCCGGAGGCTGCCGAAAGCGAAAACAGGTGCTTTTGAGGATGGAGTCCGCAGGAAAGCAGAGAGGGCCAAATAGTCTGGGGCATTTGAAAGGGTTCCAGGACGCAGTGAGAACCAGCATTACTTTTCCCGGCTGGCACCTTTGCTGTGGCAGCAAAAGCTGGACGTTTGTCTTTTTTGCTCCGGAGGTTGCCGAAAGCGAAAACAGGTGCTTTTGAGGATGGAGTCCGCAGGAAAGCAGAGAAGGCCAAATTGTCTGGGGCATTTGAAAGAGTTCCAGGAGGCAGTGAGAACCAGCATTACTTTTCCCCGCTGGCACCTTTGCTGTGGCAGCAAAAGCTGGACGTTTGTCTTTTTTGCTCCGGAGGCTGCCGAAAGCGAAAACAGGTGCTTTTGAGGATGGAGTCCGCAGGAAAGCAGAGAGGGCCAAATTGTCTGTGGCATTTGAAGAGGTTCCAGGAGGCAATGAGGACCAGCATCACTTTTCCCCGCTGGCACCTTTGCTGTGGCAGCAAAAGCTGGACGTTTGTCTTTTTTGCTCCTGAGGTTGCCGAAAGCGAAAACAGGTGCTTTTGAGGATGGAGTCCGCAGGAAAGCAGAGAGGGCCAAATTGTCTGGGGCATTTGAAAGAGTTCCAGGAGGCAGTGAGAACCAGCATTACTTTTGCCCGCTGGCACCTTTGCTGTGGCAGCAAAAGCTGGACGTTTGTCTTTTTTGCTCCTGAGGATGCCGAAAGAGAAAACAGGTGCTTTTGAGGATGGAGTCCGCAGGAAAGCAGAGAGGGCCAAATTGTCTGTGGCATTTGAAGAGGTTCCAGGAGGCAATGAGGACCAGCATCACTTTTCCCCGCTGGCACCTTTGCTGTGGCAGCAAAAGCTGGATGTTTGTCTTTTTTGCTCCAGAGGTTGCCGAAAGCGAAAAGAGGTGCTTTTGAGGATGGAGTCCGCAGGAAAGCAGAGAGGGCCAAATTGTCTGTGGCATTTGAAGAGGTTCCAGGAGGCAATGAGGACCAGCATTACTTTTCCCCGCTGGCACCTTTGCTGTGGCAGCAAAAGCTGGACGTTTGTCTTTTTTGCTCCGGAGGCTGCCGAAAGCGAAAACAGGTGCTTTTGAGGATGGAGTCCGCAGGAAAGCAGAGAGGGCCAAATTGTCTGCGGCATTTGAAAGGGTTCCAGGAGGCAGTGAGAACCAGCATTACTTTTCCCCGCTGGGACCTTTGCTGTGGCAGGAAATCCTGGACGTTTTCTCTTTTTTGCTCCTGAGGTTGCCGAAAGCGAAAACAGGTGCTTTTGAGGATGGAATCCGCAGGAAAGCAGAGAGGGCCAAATTGTCTGTGGCATTTGAAGAAGTTCCAGGAGGCAATGAGGACCAGCATTACTTTTCCCCGCTGGCACCTTTGCTGTGGCAGCAAAAGCTGGACGTTTGTCTTTTTTGCTCCTGAGGTTGCCGAAAGCGAAAACAGGTGCTTTTGAGGATGGAGTCCGCAGGAAAGCAGAGAGGGCCAAATTGTCTGTGGCATTTGAAGAGGTTCCAGGAGGCAATGAGGACCAGCATCACTTTTCCCCGCTGGCACCTTTGCTGTGGCAGCAAAAGCTGGACGTTTGTCTTTTTTGCTCCTGAGGTTGCCGAAAGCGAAAACAGGTGCTTTTGAGGATGGAGTCCGCAGGAAAGCAGAGAGGGCCAAATTGTCTGTGGCATTTGAAGAGGTTCCAGGAGTCAATGAGGACCAGCATTACTTTTCCCCGCTGGCACCTTTGCTGTGGCAGCAAAAGCTGGACGTTTGTCTTTTTTGCTCCGGAGGCTGCCGAAAGCGAAAACAGGTGCTTTTGAGGATGGAGTCCGCAGGAAAGCAGAGAGGGCCAAATTGTCTGGGGCATTTGAAAGAGTTCCAGGAGGCAGTGAGAACCAGCATTACTTTTCCCCGCTGGCACCTCTGCTGTGGCAGCAAAAGCTGGACGTTTGTCTTTTTTGCTCCTGAGGATGCCGAAAGCGAAAACAAGTGCTTTTGAGGATGGAGTCCGCAGGAAAGCAGAGAGGGCCAAATTGTCTGGGGCATTTGAAAGAGTTCCAGGAGGCAGTGAGAACCAGCATTACTTTTCCCCGCTGGCACCTTTGCTGTGGCAGCAAAAGCTGGACGTTTGTCTTTTTTGCTCCGGAGGCTGCCGAAAGCGAAAACAGGTGCTTTTGAGGATGGAGTCCGCAGGAAAGCAGAGAGGGCCAAATTGTCTGTGGCATTTGAAGAGGTTCCAGGAGGCAATGAGGACCAGCATCACTTTTCCCTGCTGGCACCTTTGCTGTGGCAGCAAAAGCTGGACGTTTGTCTTTTTTGCTCCTGAGGTTGCCGAAAGCGAAAACAGGTGCTTTTGAGGATGGAGTCCGCAGGAAAGCAGAGAGGGCCAAATTGTCTGTGGCATTTGAAGAGGTTCCAGGAGGCAATGAGGACCAGCATTACTTTTCCCCGCTGGCACCTTTGCTGTGGCAGCAAAAGCTGGACGTTTGTCTTTTTTGCTCCGGAGGCTGCCGAAAGCGAAAACAGGTGCTTTTGAGGATGGAGTCCGCAGGAAAGCAGAGAGGGCCAAATTGTCTGGGGCATTTGAAAGAGTTCCAGGAGGCAGTGAGAACCAGCATTACTTTTGCCCGCTGGCACCTTTGCTGTGGCAGCAAAAGCTGGACGTTTGTCTTTTTTGCTCTGCAGGCTGCCGAAAGCGAAAACAGGTGCTTTTGAGGATGGAGTCCGCAGGAAAGCAGAGAGGGCCAAATTGTCTGGGGCATTTGAAAGGGTTCCAGGAGGCAGTGAGAACCAGCATTACTTTTCCCCGCTGGCACCTCTGCTGTGGCAGCAAAAGCTGGACGTTTGTCTTTTTTGCTCCTGAGGATGCCGAAAGCGAAAACAAGTGCTTTTGAGGATGGAGTCCGCAGGAAAGCAGAGAGGGCCAAATTGTCTGGGGCATTTGAAAGAGTTCCAGGAGGCAGTGAGAACCAGCATTACTTTTCCCCGCTGGCACCTTTGCTGTGGCAGCAAAAGCTGGACGTTTGTCTTTTTTGCTCCGGAGGCTGCCGAAAGCGAAAACAGGTGCTTTTGAGGATGGAGTCCGCAGGAAAGCAGAGAGGGCCAAATTGTCTGTGGCATTTGAAGAGGTTCCAGGAGGCAATGAGGACCAGCATCACTTTTCCCTGCTGGCACCTTTGCTGTGGCAGCAAAAGCTGGACGTTTGTCTTTTTTGCTCCGGAGGCTGCCGAAAGCGAAAACAGGTGCTTTTGAGGATGGAGTCCGCAGGAAAGCAGAGAGGGCCAAATTGTCTGTGGCATTTGAAGAGGTTCCAGGAGGCAATGAGGACCAGCATCACTTTTCCCTGCTGGCACCTTTGCTGTGGCAGCAAAAGCTGGACGTTTGTCTTTTTTGCTCCTGAGGTTGCCGAAAGCGAAAACAGGTGCTTTTGAGGATGGAGTCCGCAGGAAAGCAGAGAGGGCCAAATTGTCTGTGGCATTTGAAGAGGTTCCAGGAGGCAATGAGGACCAGCATTACTTTTCCCCGCTGGCACCTTTGCTGTGGCAGCAAAAGCTGGACGTTTGTCTTTTTTGCTCCGGAGGCTGCCGAAAGCGAAAACAGGTGCTTTTGAGGATGGAGTCCGCAGGAAAGCAGAGAGGGCCAAATTGTCTGGGGCATTTGAAAGAGTTCCAGGAGGCAGTGAGAACCAGCATTACTTTTGCCCGCTGGCACCTTTGCTGTGGCAGCAAAAGCTGGACGTTTGTCTTTTTTGCTCTGCAGGCTGCCGAAAGCGAAAACAGGTGCTTTTGAGGATGGAGTCCGCAGGAAAGCAGAGAGGGCCAAATTGTCTGGGGCATTTGAAAGGGTTCCAGGAGGCAGTGAGAACCAGCATTACTTTTCCCCGCTGGCACCTCTGCTGTGGCAGCAAAAGCTGGACGTTTGTCTTTTTTGCTCCTGAGGATGCCGAAAGCGAAAACAAGTGCTTTTGAGGATGGAGTCCGCAGGAAAGCAGAGAGGGCCAAATTGTCTGGGGCATTTGAAAGAGTTCCAGGAGGCAGTGAGAACCAGCATTACTTTTCCCCGCTGGCACCTTTGCTGTGGCAGCAAAAGCTGGACGTTTGTCTTTTTTGCTCCGGAGGCTGCCGAAAGCGAAAACAGGTGCTTTTGAGGATGGAGTCCGCAGGAAAGCAGAGAGGGCCAAATTGTCTGTGGCATTTGAAGAGGTTCCAGGAGGCAATGAGGACCAGCATCACTTTTCCCTGCTGGCACCTTTGCTGTGGCAGCAAAAGCTGGACGTTTGTCTTTTTTGCTCCTGAGGTTGCCGAAAGCGAAAACAGGTGCTTTTGAGGATGGAGTCCGCAGGAAAGCAGAGAGGGCCAAATTGTCTGTGGCATTTGAAGAGGTTCCAGGAGGCAATGAGGACCAGCATTACTTTTCCCCGCTGGCACCTTTGCTGTGGCAGCAAAAGCTGGACGTTTGTCTTTTTTGCTCCGGAGGCTGCCGAAAGCGAAAACAGGTGCTTTTGAGGATGGAGTCCGCAGGAAAGCAGAGAGGGCCAAATTGTCTGGGGCATTTGAAAGAGTTCCAGGAGGCAGTGAGAACCAGCATTACTTTTCCCCGCTGGCACCTTTGCTGTGGCAGCAAAAGCTGGACGTTTGTCTTTTTTGCTCTGCAGGCTGCCGAAAGCGAAAACAGGTGCTTTTGAGGATGGAGTCCGCAGGAAAGCAGAGAGGGCCAAATTGTCTGGGGCATTTGAAAGGGTTCCAGGAGGCAGTGAGAACCAGCATTACTTTTCCCCGCTGGCACCTCTGCTGTGGCAGCAAAAGCTGGACGTTTGTCTTTTTTGCTCCTGAGGATGCCGAAAGCGAAAACAGGTGCTTTTGAGGATGGAGTCCGCAGGAAAGCAGAGAGGGCCAAATTGTCTGTGGCATTTGAAGAGGTTCCAGGAGGCAATGAGGACCAGCATCACTTTTCCCTGCTGGCACCTTTGCTGTGGCAGCAAAAGCTGGACGTTTGTCTTTTTTGCTCCTGAGGTTGCCGAAAGCGAAAACAGGTGCTTTTGAGGATGGAGTCCGCAGGAAAGCAGAGAGGGCCAAATTGTCTGTGGCATTTGAAGAGGTTCCAGGAGGCAATGAGGACCAGCATTACTTTTCCCCGCTGGCACCTTTGCTGTGGCAGCAAAAGCTGGACGTTTGTCTTTTTTGCTCCGGAGGCTGCCGAAAGCGAAAACAGGTGCTTTTGAGGATGGAGTCCGCAGGAAAGCAGAGAGGGCCAAATTGTCTGGGGCATTTGAAAGAGTTCCAGGAGGCAGTGAGAACCAGCATTACTTTTCCCCGCTGGCACCTTTGCTGTGGCAGCAAAAGCTGGACGTTTGTCTTTTTTGCTCTGCAGGCTGCCGAAAGCGAAAACAGGTGCTTTTGAGGATGGAGTCCGCAGGAAAGCAGAGAGGGCCAAATTGTCTGGGGCATTTGAAAGGGTTCCAGGAGGCAGTGAGAACCAGCATTACTTTTCCCCGCTGGCACCTCTGCTGTGGCAGCAAAAGCTGGACGTTTGTCTTTTTTGCTCCTGAGGATGCCGAAAGCGAAAACAGGTGCTTTTGAGGATGGAGTCCGCAGGAAAGCAGAGAGGGCCAAATTGTCTGGGGCATTTGAAAGGGTTCCAGGAGGCAGTGAGAACCAGCATTACTTTTCCCCGCTGGCACCTTTGCTGTAGCAGCAAAACCTGGACGTTTGTCTTTTTTGCTCCTGAGGTTGCCGAAAGCGAAAACAGGTGCTTTTGAGGATGGAGTCCGCAGGAAAGCAGAGAGGGCCAAATTGTCTGGGGCATTTGAAGAGGTTACAGGACGCAGTGAGAACCAGCATTACTTTTCCTAGCTGGCACCTTTGCTGTGGCAGCAAAACCTGGACGTTTGTCTTTTTTGCTCTGGAAACTGCCGAAAGCGAAAACAGGTGCTTTTGAGGATGGAGTCCGCAGGAAAGCAGAGAGGGCCAAATTGTCTGTGGCATTTGAAAGAGTTCCAGGAGGTAGTGAGAACCAGCATTACTTTTCCCCGCTGGCACCTTTGCTGTGGCAGCAAAAGCTGGACGTTTGTCTTTTTTGCTCTGGAGGCTGCCGAAAGCGAAAACAGGTGCTTTTGAGGATGGAGTCCGCAGGAAAGCAGAGAGGGCCAAATTGTCTGGGGCATTTGAAGAGGTTCCAGGAGGCAATGAGGACCAGCATTACTTTTCCCCGCTGGCACCTTTGCTGTGGCAGCAAAAGCTGGACATTTGTCTTTTTTGCTCCGGAGGCTGCCGAAAGCGAAAACAGGTGCTTTTGAGGATGGAGTCCGCAGGAAAGCAGAGAGGGCCAAATTGTCTGTGGCATTTGAAAGAGTTCCAGGAGGTAGTGAGAACCAGCATTACTTTTCCCCGCTGGCACCTTTGCTGTGGCAGCAAAAGCTGGACGTTTGTCTTTTTTGCTCTGCAGGCTGCCGAAAGCGAAAACAGGTGCTTTTGAGGATGGAGTCCGCAGGAAAGCAGAGAGGGCCAAATTGTCTGGGGCATTTGAAAGGGTTCCAGGAGGCAGTGAGAACCAGCATTACTTTTCCCCGCTGGCACCTCTGCTGTGGCAGCAAAAGCTGGACGTTTGTCTTTTTTGCTCCTGAGGATGCCGAAAGCGAAAACAGGTGCTTTTGAGGATGGAGTCCGCAGGAAAGCAGAGAGGGCCAAATTGTCTGGGGCATTTGAAAGGGTTCCAGGAGGCAGTGAGAACCAGCATTACTTTTCCCCGCTGGCACCTTTGCTGTAGCAGCAAAACCTGGACGTTTGTCTTTTTTGCTCCTGAGGTTGCCGAAAGCGAAAACAGGTACTTTTGAGGATGGAGTCCGCAGGAAAGCAGAGAGGGCCAAATTGTCTGGGGCATTTGAAGAGGTTACAGGACGCAGTGAGAACCAGCATTACTTTTCCTAGCTGGCACCTTTGCTGTGGCAGCAAAAGCTGGACGTTTGTCTTTTTTGCTCTGGAAACTGCCGAAAGCGAAAACAGGTGCTTTTGAGGATGGAGTCCGCAGGAAAGCAGAGAGGGCCAAATTGTCTGTGGCATTTGAAAGAGTTCCAGGAGGTAGTGAGAACCAGCATTACTTTTCCCCGCTGGCACCTTTGCTGTGGCAGCAAAAGCTGGACGTTTGTCTTTTTTGCTCTGGAGGCTGCCGAAAGCGAAAACAGGTGCTTTTGAGGATGGAGTCCGCAGGAAAGCAGAGAGGGCCAAATTGTCTGGGGCATTTGAAGAGGTTCCAGGAGGCAATGAGGACCAGCATTACTTTTCCACGCTGGCACCTTTGCTGTGGCAGCAAAAGCTGGACGTTTGTCTTTTTTGCTCTGGAGGCTGCCGAAAGCGAAAACAGGTGCTTTTGAGGATGGAGTCCGCAGGAAAGCAGAGAGGGCCAAATAGTCTGGGGCATTTGAAAGGGTTCCAGGAGGCAGTGAGAACAAGCATTACTTTTCCCGGCTGGCACCTTTGCTGTGGCAGCAAAAGCTGGACGTTTGTCTTTTTTTCTCCGGAGGTTGCCGAAAGCGAAAAGAGGTGCTTTTGAGGATGGAGTCCGCAGGAAAGCAGAGAGGGCCAAATTGTCTGGGGCATTTGAAAGAGTTCCAGGAGGTAGTGAGAACCAGCATTACTTTTCCCCGCTGGCACCTTTGCTGTGGCAGCAAAAGCTGGACGTTTGTCTTTTTTGCTCCTGAGGCTGCCGAAAGCGAAAACAGGTGCTTTTGAGGATGGAGTCCGCAGGAAAGCAGAGAGGGCCAAATTGTCTGGGGCATTTGAAAGAGTTCCAGGAGGCAGTGAGAACCAGCATTACTTTTGCCCGCTGGCACCTTTGCTGTGGCAGCAAAAGCTGGACATTTGTCTTTTTTGCTCCGGAGGTTGCCGAAAGCGAAAACAGGTGCTTTTGAGGATGGAGTCCGCAGGAAAGCAGAGAGGGCCAAATTGTCTGTGGCTTTTGAAGAGGTTCCAGGAGGCAATGAGGACCAGCATTACTTTTGCCCGCTGGCACCTTTGCTGTGGCAGCAAATGCTGGACGTTTGTCTTTTTTGCTCTGGAGGCTGCCGAAAGCGAAAAGAGGTGCTTTTGAGGATGGAGTCCGCAGGAAAGCAGAGAGGGCCAAATTGTCTGGGGCATTTGACAGGGTTCCAGGAGGCAGTGAGAACCAGCATTACTTTTGCCCGCTGGCACCTTTGCTGTGGCAGCAAAACCTGGACGTTTGTCTTTTTTGCTCCGGAGGCTGCCGAAAGCGAAAACAGGTGCTTTTGAGGATGGAGTCCGCAGGAAAGTAGAGAGGGCCAAATTGTCTGGGGCATTTGAAAGGCTTCCAGGAGGCAGTGAGAACCAGCATTACTTTTCCCCGCTGGCACCTTTGCTGTGGCAGCAAAAGCTGGACGTTTGTCTTTTTTGCTCCGGAGGCTGCCGAAAGCGAAAACAGGTGCTTTTGAGGATGGAGTCCGCAGGAAAGCAGAGAGGGCCAAATTGTCTGGGGCATTTGAAAGAGTTCCAGGAGGCAGTGAGAACCAGCATTACTTTTGCCCTCTGGCACCTTTGCTGTGGCAGCAAAAGCTGGACGTTTGTCTTTATTGTTCCTGAGGTTGCCGAAAGCGAAAACAGGTGCTTTTGAGGATGGAGTCCGCAGGAAAGCAGAGAGGGCCAAATTGTCTGTGGCATTTGAAGAGGTTCCAGGAGGCAATGAGGACCAGCATCACTTTTCCCCCCGGCACCTTTGCTGTGGCAGCAAAAGGTGGACGTTTGTCTTTTTTGCTCCTGAGGTTGCCGAAAGCGAAAACAGGTGCTTTTGAGGATGGAGTCCGCAGGAAAGCAGAGAGGGCCAAATTGTCTGTGGCATTTGAAGAGGTTCCAGGAGGCAGTGAGAACCAGCATTACTTTTCCCCGCTGGCACCTTTGCTGTGGCAGCAAAAGCTGGACGTTTGTCTTTTTTGCTCCGGAGGCTGCCGAAAGCGAAAACAGGTGCTTTTGAGGATGGAGTCCGCAGGAAAGCAGAGAGGGCCAAATTGTCTGGGGCATTTGAAAGGGTTCCAGGAGGCAGTGAGAACCAGCATTACTTTTCCCCGCTGGCACCTTTGCTGTGGCAGCAAAAGCTGGACGTTTGTCTTTTTTGCTCTGGAAACTGCCGAAAGCGAAAACAGGTGCTTTTGAGGATGGAGTCCGCAGGAAAGCAGAGAGGGCCAAATAGTCTGGGGCATTTGAAAGGGTTCCAGGAGGCAGTGAGAACCAGCATTACTTTTCCCGGCTGGCACCTTTGCTGTGGCAGCAAAAGCTGGACGTTTGTCTTTTTTGCTCCGGAGGTTGCCGAAAGCGAAAACAGGTGCTTTTGAGGATGGAGTCCGCAGGAAAGCAGAGAGGGCCAAATTGTCTGGGGCATTTGAAAGAGTTCTAGGAGGTAGTGAGAACCAGCATTACTTTTCCCCGCTGGCACCTTTGCTGTGGCAGCAAAAGCTGGACGTTTGTCTTTTTTGCTCTGGAGGCTGCCGAAAGCGAAAACAGGTGCTTTTGAGGATGGAGTCCGCAGGAAAGCAGAGAGGGCCAAATTGTCTGGGGCATTTGAAAGAGTTCCAGGAGGCAGTGAGAACCAGCATTACTTTTGCCCGCTGGCACCTTTGCTGTGGCAGCAAAAGCTGGACATTTGTCTTTTTTGCTCCGGAGGTTGCCGAAAGCGAAAACAGGTGCTTTTGAGGATGGAGTCCGCAGGAAAGCAGAGAGGGTCAAATTGTCTGTGGCTTTTGAAGAGGTTCCAGGAGGCAATGAGGACCAGCATTACTTTTGCCCGCTGGCACCTTTGCTGTGGCAGCAAATGCTGGACGTTTGTCTTTTTTGCTCTGGAGGCTGCCGAAAGCGAAAACAGGTGCTTTTGAGGATGGAGTTTGCAGGAAAGTAGAGAGGGCCAAATTGTCTGGGGCATTTGACAGGGTTCCAGGAGGCAGTGAGAACCAGCATTACTTTTGCCCGCTGGCACCTTTGCTGTGGCAGCAAAACCTGGACGTTTGTCTTTTTTGCTCCGGAGGCTGCCGAAAGCGAAAACAGGTGCTTTTGAGGATGGAGTCCGCAGGAAAGTAGAGAGGGCCAAATTGTCTGGGGCATTTGAAAGGGTTCCAGGAGGCAGTGAGAACCAGCATTACTTTTCCCCGCTGGCACCTTTGCTGTGGCAGCAAAAGCTGGACGTTTGTCTTTTTTGCTCCGGAGGCTGCCGAAAGCGAAAACAGGTGCTTTTGAGGATGGAGTCCGCAGGAAAGCAGAGAGGGCCAAATTGTCTGGGGCATTTGAAAGAGTTCCAGGAGGCAGTGAGAACCAGCATTACTTTTCCCGGCTGGCACCTTTGCTGTGGCAGCAAAAGCTGGGCGTTTGTCTTTTTTGCTCCGGAGGCTGCCGAAAACGAAAACAGGTGCTTTTGAGGATGGAGTCCGCAGGAAAGCAGAGAGGGCCAAATTGTCTGGGGCATTTGAAAGAGTTCCAGGAGGCAGTGAGAACCAGCATTACTTTTGCCCGCTGGCACCTTTGCTGTGGCAGGAAAACCTGGACGTTTGTCTTTATTGTTCCTGAGGTTGCCGAAAGCGAAAACAGGTGCTTTTGAGGATGGAGTCCGCAGGAAAGCAGAGAGGGCCAAATTGTCTGTGGCATTTGAAGAGGTTCCAGGAGGCAATGAGGACCAGCATCACTTTTCCCCCCTGGCACCTTTGCTGTGGCAGCAAAAGGTGGACGTTTGTCTTTTTTGCTCCTGAGGTTGCCGAAAGCGAAAACAGGTGCTTTTGAGGATGGAGTCCGCAGGAAAGCAGAGAGGGCCAAATTGTCTGTGGCATTTGAAGAGGTTCCAGGAGGCAATGAGGACCAGCATTACTTTTCCCCGCTGGCACCTTTGCTGTGGCAGCAAAAGCTGGACGTTTGTCTTTTTTGCTCCTGAGGCTGCCGAAAGCGAAAACAGGTGCTTTTGAGGATGGAGTCCGCAGGAAAGCAGAGAGGGCCAAATTGTCTGTGGCATTTGAAAGAGTTCCAGGAGGTAGTGAGAACCAGCATTACTTTTCCCCGCTGGCACCTTTGCTGTGGCAGCAAAAGCTGGACGTTTGTCTTTTTTGCTCCGGAGGCTGCCGAAAGCGAAAACAGGTGCTTTTGAGGATGGAGTCCGCAGGAAAGCAGAGAGGGCCAAATTGTCTGTGGCATTTGAAAGGGTTCCAGGAGGCAGTGAGAACCAGCATTACTTTTCCCCGCTGGCACCTCTGCTGTGGCAGCAAAAGCTGGACGTTTGTCTTTTTTGCTCCTGAGGATGCCGAAAGCGAAAACAGGTGCTTTTGAGGATGGAGTCCGCAGGAAAGCAGAGAGGGCCAAATTGTCTGGGGCATTTGAAGAGGTTACAGGACGCAGTGAGAACCAGCATTACTTTTCCTAGCTGGCACCTTTGCTGTGGCAGCAAAAGCTGGACGTTTGTCTTTTTTGCTCTGGAAACTGCCGAAAGCGAAAACAGGTGCTTTTGAGGATGGAGTCCGCAGGAAAGCAGAGAGGGCCAAATTGTCTGTGGCATTTGAAAGAGTTCCAGGAGGTAGTGAGAACCAGCATTACTTTTCCCCGCTGGCACCTTTGCTGTGGCAGCAAAAGCTGGACGTTTGTCTTTTTTGCTCTGGAGGCTGCCGAAAGCGAAAAGAGGTGCTTTTGAGGATGGAGTCCGCAGGAAAGCAGAGAGGGCCAAATTGTCTGGGGCATTTCAAGAGGTTCCAGGAGGCAATGAGGACCAGCATTACTTTTCCCCGCTGGCACCTTTGCTGTGGCAGCAAAAGCTGGACGTTTGTCTTTTTTGCTCCGGAGGCTGCCGAAAGCGAAAACAGGTGCTTTTGAGGATGGAGTCCGCAGGAAAGCAGAGAGGGCCAAATAGTCTGGGGCATTTGAAAGGGTTCCAGGAGGCAGTGAGAACCAGCATTACTTTTCCCGGCTGGCACCTTTGCTGTGGCAGCAAAAGCTGGACGTTTGTCTTTTTTGCTCCGGAGGTTGCCGAAAGCGAAAACAGGTGCTTTTGAGGATGGAGTCCGCAGGAAAGCAGAGAGGGCCAAATTGTCTGGGGCATTTGAAAGAGTTCTAGGAGGTAGTGAGAACCAGCATTACTTTTCCCCGCTGGCACCTTTGCTGTGGCAGCAAAAGCTGGACGTTTGTCTTTTTTGCTCTGGAGGCTGCAGAAAGCGAAAACAGGTGCTTTTGAGGATGGAGTCCGCAGGAAAGCAGAGAGGGCCAAATTGTCTGTGGCTTTTGAAGAGGTTCCAGGAGGCAATGAGGACCAGCATTACTTTTGCCCGCTGGCACCTTTGCTGTGGCAGCAAAAGCTGGACGTTTGTCTTTTTTGCTCCGGAGGCTGCCGAAAGCGAAGACAGGTGCTTTTGAGGATGCAGTCCGCAGGAAAGCAGAGAGGGCCAAATTGTCTGGGGCATTTGAAAGAGTTCCAGGAGGCAGTGAGAACCAGCATTACTTTTGCCCGCTGGCACCTTTGCTGTGGCAGCAATACCTGGACGTTTGTCTTTTTTGCTCTGGAGGCTGCCGAAAGCGAAAACAGGTGCTTTTGAGGATGGAGTCCGCAGGAAAGCAGAGAGGGCCAAATTGTCTGTGGCATTTGACGAAGTTCCAGGAGGCAATGAGGACCAGCATTACTTTTCCCGGCTGGCACCTTTGCTGTGGCAGCAAAAGCTGGACGTTTGTCTTTTTTGCTCTGGAGGCTGCCGAAAGCGAAAAGAGGTGCTTTTGAGGATGGAGTTGGCAGGAAAGCAGAGAGGGCCAAATTGTCTGGGGCATTTGAAAGGGTTCCAGGAGGCAGTGAGAACCAGCATTACTTTTCCCCGCTGGCACCTCTGCTGTGGCAGCAAAACCTGGACGTTTGTCTTTTTTGCTCCGGAGGCTGCCGAAAGCGAAAACAGGTGCTTTTGAGGATGGAGTCCGCAGGAAAGCAGAGAGGGCCAAATTGTCTGTGGCATTTGAAGAGGTTCCAGGACGCAGTGAGAACCAGCATTACTTTTCCCCGCTGGCACCTTTGCTGTGGCAGCAAAAGCTGGACGTTTGTCGTTTTTGCTCCGGAGGCTGCCGAAAGCGAAAACAGGTGCTTTTGAGGATGGAGTCCGCAGGAAAGCAGAGAGGGCCAAATTGTCTGGGGCATTTGAAAGGGTTCCAGGAGGCAGTGAGAACCAGCATTACTTTTCCCCGCTGGCACCTCTGCTGTGGCAGCAAAACCTGGACGTTTGTCTTTTTTGCTCCGGAGGATGCCGAAAGCGAAAACAGGTGCTTTTGAGGATGGAGTCCGCAGGAAAGCAGAGAGGGCCAAATTGTCTGTGGCTTTTGAAGAGGTTCCAGGAGGCAATGAGGACCAGCATTACTTTTCCCCGCTGGCACCTTTGCTGTGGCAGCAAAAGCTGGACGTTTGTCTTTTTTGCTCCGGAGGCTGCCGAAAACGAAAACAAGTGCTTTTGAGGATGGAGTCCGCAGGAAAGCAGAGAGGGCCAAATTGTCTGGGGCATTTGACAGGGTTCCAGGAGGCAGTGAGAACCAGCATTACTTTTGCCCGCTGGCACCTTTGCTGTGGCAGCAAAACCTGGACGTTTGTCTTTTTTGCTCCGGAGGCTGCCGAAAGCGAAAACAGGTGCTTTTGAGGATGGAGTCCGCAGGAAAGTAGAGAGGGCCAAATTGTCTGGGGCATTTGAAAGGGTTCCAGGAGGCAGTGAGAACCAGCATTACTTTTCCCCGCTGGCACCTTTGCTGTGGCAGCAAAAGCTGGACGTTTGTCTTTTTTGCTCCTGAGGCTGCCGAAAGCGAAAACAGGTGCTTTTGAGGATGGAGTCCGCAGGAAAGCAGAGAGGGCCAAATTGTCTGGGGCATTTGAAAGAGTTCCAGGAGGCAGTGAGAACCAGCATTACTTTTCCCGGCTGGCACCTTTGCTGTGGCAGCAAAACCTGGGCGTTTGTCTTTTTTGCTCCGGAGGCTGCCGAAAGGGAAAACAGGTGCTTTTGAGGATGGAGTCCGCAGGAAAGCAGAGAGGGCCAAATTGTCTGGGGCATTTGAAAGAGTTCTAGGAGGCAGTGAGAACCAGCATTACTTTTGCCCGCTGGCACCTTTGCTGTGGCAGGAAAACCTGGACGTTTGTCTTTTTTGCTCCGGAGGCTGCCGAAAGCGAAAACAGGTGCTTTTGAGGATGGAGTCCGCAGGAAAGCAGAGAGGGCCAAATTGTCTGTGGCATTTGAAGAGGTTCCAGGACGCAGTGAGAACCAGCATTACTTTTCCTAGCTGGCACCTTTGCTGTGGCAGCAAAACCAGGACGTTTGTCTTTTTTGCTCTGGAGGCTGCCGAAAGCGAAAACAGGTGCTTTTGAGGATGGAGTCCGCAGGAAAGCAGAGAGGGCCAAATTGTCTGGGGCATTTGAAAGGGTTCCAGGAGGCAGTGAGAACCAGCATTACTTTTCCCGGCTGGCACCTTTGCTGTGGCAGCAAAAGCTGGACGTTTGTCTTTTTTGCTCCTGAGGATGCCGAAAGCGAAAACAGGTGCTTTTGAGGATGGAGTCCGCAGGAAAGCAGAGAGGGCCAAATTGTCTGTGGCATTTGAAGAGGTTCCAGGAGGCAATGAGGACCAGCATCACTTTTCCCCGCTGGCACCTTTGCTGTGGCAGCAAAAGCTGGACGTTTGTCTTTTTTGCTCCTGAGGTTGCCGAAAGCGAAAACAGGTGCTTTTGAGGATGGAGTCCGCAGGAAAGCAGAGAGGGCCAAATTGTCTGTGGCATTTGAAGAGGTTCCAGGAGGCAATGAGGACCAGCATTACTTTTCCCCGCTGGCACCTTTGCTGTGGCAGCAAAAGCTGGACGTTTGTCTTTTTTGCTCCTGAGGATGCCGAAAGCGAAAACAGGTGCTTTTGAGGATGGAGTCCGCAGGAAAGCAGAGAGGGCCAAATTGTCTGTGGCATTTGAAAGAGTTCCAGGAGGCAGTGAGAACCAGCATTACTTTTCCCGGCTGGCACCTTTGCTGTGGCAGCAAAAGCTGGACGTTTGTCTTTTTTGCTCCGGAGGCTGCCGAAAGCGAAAACAGGTGCTTTTGAGGATGCAGTCCGCAGGAAAGCAGAGAGGGCCAAATTGTCTGGGGCATTTGAAAGAGTTCCAGGAGGCAGTGAGAACCAGCATTACTTTTGCCCGCTGGCACCTTTGCTGTGGCAGCAATACCTGGACGTTTGTCTTTTTTGCTCCGGAGGCTGCCGAAAGCGAAAACAGGTGCTTTTGAGGATGGAGTCCGCAGGAAAGCAGAGAGGGCCAAATTGTCTGTGGCATTTGAAGAAGTTCCAGAAGGCAATGAGGACCAGCATTACTTTTCCCCGCTGGCACCTCTGCTGTGGCAGCAAAAGCTGGACGTTTGTCTTTTTTGCTCTGGAGGCTGCCGAAAGCGAAAAGAGGTGCTTTTGAGGATGGAGTCGGCAGGAAAGCAGAGAGGGCCAAATTGTCTGGGGCATTTGAAAGGGTTCCAGGAGGCAGTGAGAACCAGCATTACTTTTCCCGGCTGGCACCTTTGCTGTGGCAGCAAAAGCTGGACGTTTGTCTTTTTTGCTCCGGAGGCTGCCGAAAGCGAAAACAGGTGCTTTTGAGGATGGAGTCCGCAGGAAAGCAGAGAGGGCCAAATTGTCTGTGGCATTTGAAGAGGTTCCAGGAGGCAGTGAGAACCAGCATTACTTTTCCCCGCTGGCACCTTTGCTGTGGCAGCAAAAGCTGGACGTTTGTCGTTTTTGCTCTGGAGGCTGCCGAAAGCGAAAACAGGTGCTTTTGAGGATGGAGTCCGCAGGAAAGCAGAGAGGGCCAAATTGTCTGGGGCATTTGAAAGGGTTCCAGGACGCAGTGAGAACCAGCATTACTTTTCCCCGCTGGCACCTCTGCTGTGGCAGCAAAACCTGGACGTTTGTCTTTTTTGCTCCGGAGGATGCCGAAAGCGAAAACAGGTGCTTTTGAGGATGGAGTCCGCAGGAAAGCAGAGAGGGCCAAATTGTCTGTGGCTTTTGAAGAGGTTCCAGGAGGCAATGAGGACCAGCATTACTTTTCCCCGCTGGCACCTTTGCTGTGGCAGCAAAAGCTGGACGTTTGTCTTTTTTGCTCCGGAGGCTGCCGAAAGCGAAAACAAGTGCTTTTGAGGATGGAGTCCGCAGGAAAGCAGAGAGGGCCAAATTGTCTGTGGCATTTGAAGAGGTTCCAGGAGGCAATGAGGACCAGCATTACTTTTCCCCGCTGGCACCTTTGCTGTGGCAGCAAAAGCTGGACGATTGTCTTTTTTGCTCCGGAGGCTGCCGAAAGCGAAAACAGGTGCTTTTGAGGATGGAGTCCGCAGGAAAGCAGAGAGGGCCAAATTGTCTGTGGCATTTGAAAGGGTTCCAGGAGGCAGTGAGAACCAGCATTACTTTTCCCCGCTGGCACCTTTGCTGTGGCAGCAAAAGCTGGACGTTTGTCTTTTTTGCTCTGGAGGCTGCCGAAAGCGAAAACAGGTGCTTTTGAGGATGGAGTCCGCAGGAAAGCAGAGAGGGCCAAATTGTCTGGGGCATTTGAAAGGGTTCCAGGAGGCAGTGAGAACCAGCATTACTTTTCCCCGCTGGCACCTCTGCTGTGGCAGCAAAAGCTGGACGTTTGTCTTTTTTGCTCCTGAGGCTGCCGAAAGCGAAAACAGGTGCTTTTGAGGATGGAGTCCGCAGGAAAGCAGAGAGGGCCAAATTGTCTGGGGCTTTTGAAGAGGTTCCAGGAGGCAATGAGGACCAGCATTACTTTTCCCCGCTGGCACCTTTGCTGTGGCAGCAAAAGCTGGACGTTTGTCTTTTTTGCTCTGGAGGCTGCCGAAAGCGAAAAGAGGTGCTTTTGAGGATGGAGTACGCAGGAAAGCAGAGAGGGCCAAATTGTCTGTGGCATTTGAAAGGGTTCCAGGAGGCAGTTAGAACCAGCATTACTTTTCCCCGCTGGCACCTTTGCTGTGGCAGGAAAACCTGGACGTTTGTCTTTTTTGCTCCTGAGGCTGCCGGAAGCGAAAACAGGTGCTTTTGAGGATGGAGTCCGCAGGAAAGCAGAGAGGGCCAAATTGTCTGGGGCATTTGAAGAGGTTCCAGGACGCAGTGAGAACCAGCATTACTTTTCCTAGCTGGCACCTTTGCTGTGGCAGCAAAACCTGGACGTTTGTCTTTTTTGCTCCGGAGGCTGCCGAAAGCGAAAACAGGTGCTTTTGAGGATGGAGTCTGCAGGAAAGAAGAGAGGGCCAAATTGTCTGGGGCATTTGAAGAGGTTCCAGGAGGTAGTGAGAACCAGCATTACTTTTCCCCGCTGGCACCTTTGCTGTGGCAGCAAAAGCTGGACGTTTGTCTTTTTTGCTCCGGAGGCTTCCGAAAGCGAAAACAGGTGCTTTTGAGGATGGAGTCCGCAGGAAAGCAGAGAGGGCCAAATTGTCTGTGGCATTTGAAAGGGTTCCAGGAGGCAGTGAGAACCAGCATTACTTTTCCCCGCTGGCACCTTTGCTGTGGCAGGAAAACCTGGACGTTTCTCTTTTTTGCTCCTGAGGTTGCCGAAAGCGAAAACAGGTGCTTTTGAGGATGGAGTCCGCAGGAAAGCAGAGAGGGCCAAATTGTCTGTGGCATTTGAAGAGGTTCCAGGAGGCAATGAGGACCAGCATCACTTTTCCCCGCTGGCACCTTTGCTGTGGCAGCAAAAGGTGGACGTTTGTCTTTTTTGCTCCTGAGGTTGCCGAAAGTGAAAACAGGTGCTTTTGAGGATGGAGTCCGCAGGAAAGCAGAGAGGGCCAAATTGTCTGTGGCATTTGAAGAGGTTCCAGGAGGCAATGAGGACCAGCATTACTTTTCCCCGCTGGCACCTTTGCTGTGGCAGCAAAAGCTGGACGTTTGTCTTTTTTGCTCCGGAGGCTGCCGAAAGCGAAAACAGGTGCTTTTGAGGATGGAGTCCGCAGGAAAGCAGAGAGGGCCAAATAGTCTGGGGCATTTGAAAGGGTTCCAGGACGCAGTGAGAACCAGCATTACTTTTCCCGGCTGGCACCTTTGCTGTGGCAGCAAAAGCTGGACGTTTGTCTTTTTTGCTCCGGAGGTTGCCGAAAGCGAAAACAGGTGCTTTTGAGGATGGAGTCCGCAGGAAAGCAGAGAAGGCCAAATTGTCTGGGGCATTTGAAAGAGTTCCAGGAGGCAGTGAGAACCAGCATTACTTTTCCCCGCTGGCACCTTTGCTGTGGCAGCAAAAGCTGGACGTTTGTCTTTTTTGCTCCGGAGGCTGCCGAAAGCGAAAACAGGTGCTTTTGAGGATGGAGTCCGCAGGAAAGCAGAGAGGGCCAAATTGTCTGTGGCATTTGAAGAGGTTCCAGGAGGCAATGAGGACCAGCATCACTTTTCCCCGCTGGCACCTTTGCTGTGGCAGCAAAAGCTGGACGTTTGTCTTTTTTGCTCCTGAGGTTGCCGAAAGCGAAAACAGGTGCTTTTGAGGATGGAGTCCGCAGGAAAGCAGAGAGGGCCAAATTGTCTGGGGCATTTGAAAGAGTTCCAGGAGGCAGTGAGAACCAGCATTACTTTTGCCCGCTGGCACCTTTGCTGTGGCAGCAAAAGCTGGACGTTTGTCTTTTTTGCTCCTGAGGATGCCGAAAGAGAAAACAGGTGCTTTTGAGGATGGAGTCCGCAGGAAAGCAGAGAGGGCCAAATTGTCTGTGGCATTTGAAGAGGTTCCAGGAGGCAATGAGGACCAGCATCACTTTTCCCCGCTGGCACCTTTGCTGTGGCAGCAAAAGCTGGATGTTTGTCTTTTTTGCTCCAGAGGTTGCCGAAAGCGAAAAGAGGTGCTTTTGAGGATGGAGTCCGCAGGAAAGCAGAGAGGGCCAAATTGTCTGTGGCATTTGAAGAGGTTCCAGGAGGCAATGAGGACCAGCATTACTTTTCCCCGCTGGCACCTTTGCTGTGGCAGCAAAAGCTGGACGTTTGTCTTTTTTGCTCCGGAGGCTGCCGAAAGCGAAAACAGGTGCTTTTGAGGATGGAGTCCGCAGGAAAGCAGAGAGGGCCAAATTGTCTGCGGCATTTGAAAGGGTTCCAGGAGGCAGTGAGAACCAGCATTACTTTTCCCCGCTGGGACCTTTGCTGTGGCAGGAAATCCTGGACGTTTTCTCTTTTTTGCTCCTGAGGTTGCCGAAAGCGAAAACAGGTGCTTTTGAGGATGGAATCCGCAGGAAAGCAGAGAGGGCCAAATTGTCTGTGGCATTTGAAGAAGTTCCAGGAGGCAATGAGGACCAGCATTACTTTTCCCCGCTGGCACCTTTGCTGTGGCAGCAAAAGCTGGACGTTTGTCTTTTTTGCTCCTGAGGTTGCCGAAAGCGAAAACAGGTGCTTTTGAGGATGGAGTCCGCAGGAAAGCAGAGAGGGCCAAATTGTCTGTGGCATTTGAAGAGGTTCCAGGAGGCAATGAGGACCAGCATCACTTTTCCCCGCTGGCACCTTTGCTGTGGCAGCAAAAGCTGGACGTTTGTCTTTTTTGCTCCTGAGGTTGCCGAAAGCGAAAACAGGTGCTTTTGAGGATGGAGTCCGCAGGAAAGCAGAGAGGGCCAAATTGTCTGTGGCATTTGAAGAGGTTCCAGGAGTCAATGAGGACCAGCATTACTTTTCCCCGCTGGCACCTTTGCTGTGGCAGCAAAAGCTGGACGTTTGTCTTTTTTGCTCCGGAGGCTGCCGAAAGCGAAAACAGGTGCTTTTGAGGATGGAGTCCGCAGGAAAGCAGAGAGGGCCAAATTGTCTGGGGCATTTGAAAGAGTTCCAGGAGGCAGTGAGAACCAGCATTACTTTTCCCCGCTGGCACCTCTGCTGTGGCAGCAAAAGCTGGACGTTTGTCTTTTTTGCTCCTGAGGATGCCGAAAGCGAAAACAAGTGCTTTTGAGGATGGAGTCCGCAGGAAAGCAGAGAGGGCCAAATTGTCTGGGGCATTTGAAAGAGTTCCAGGAGGCAGTGAGAACCAGCATTACTTTTCCCCGCTGGCACCTTTGCTGTGGCAGCAAAAGCTGGACGTTTGTCTTTTTTGCTCCGGAGGCTGCCGAAAGCGAAAACAGGTGCTTTTGAGGATGGAGTCCGCAGGAAAGCAGAGAGGGCCAAATTGTCTGTGGCATTTGAAGAGGTTCCAGGAGGCAATGAGGACCAGCATCACTTTTCCCTGCTGGCACCTTTGCTGTGGCAGCAAAAGCTGGACGTTTGTCTTTTTTGCTCCTGAGGTTGCCGAAAGCGAAAACAGGTGCTTTTGAGGATGGAGTCCGCAGGAAAGCAGAGAGGGCCAAATTGTCTGTGGCATTTGAAGAGGTTCCAGGAGGCAATGAGGACCAGCATTACTTTTCCCCGCTGGCACCTTTGCTGTGGCAGCAAAAGCTGGACGTTTGTCTTTTTTGCTCCGGAGGCTGCCGAAAGCGAAAACAGGTGCTTTTGAGGATGGAGTCCGCAGGAAAGCAGAGAGGGCCAAATTGTCTGGGGCATTTGAAAGAGTTCCAGGAGGCAGTGAGAACCAGCATTACTTTTGCCCGCTGGCACCTCTGCTGTGGCAGCAAAAGCTGGACGTTTGTCTTTTTTGCTCCTGAGGATGCCGAAAGCGAAAACAAGTGCTTTTGAGGATGGAGTCCGCAGGAAAGCAGAGAGGGCCAAATTGTCTGGGGCATTTGAAAGAGTTCCAGGAGGCAGTGAGAACCAGCATTACTTTTGCCCGCTGGCACCTTTGCTGTGGCAGCAAAACCTGGACGTTTGTCTTTTTTGCTCCGGAGGCTGCCGAAAGCGAAAACAGGTGCTTTTGAGGATGGAGTCCGCAGGAAAGCAGAGAGGGCCAAATTGTCTGTGGCATTTGAAGAGGTTCCAGGAGGCAATGAGGACCAGCATCACTTTTCCCCGCTGGCACCTTTGCTGTGGCAGCAAAAGCTGGACGTTTGTCTTTTTTGCTCCTGAGGATGCCGAAAGCGAAAACAGGTGCTTTTGAGGATGGAGTCCGCAGGAAAGCAGAGAGGGCCAAATTGTCTGGGGCATTTGAAAGAGTTCCAGGAGGCAGTGAGAACCAGCATTACTTTTCCCCGGTGGCACCTCTGCTGTGGCAGAAAAACCTGGACGTTTGTCTTTTTTGCTCCTGAGGTTGCCGAAAGCGAAAACAGGTGCTTTTGAGGATGGAGTCCGCAGGAAAGCAGAGAGGGCCAAATTGTCTGTGGCATTTGAAGAGGTTCCAGGAGGCAATGAGGACCAGCATCACTTTTCCCCGCTGGCACCTTTGCTGTGGCAGCAAAAGCTGGACGTTTGTCTTTTTTGCTCCGGAGGCTGCCGAAAGCGAAAACAGGTGCTTTTGAGGATGGAGTCCGCAGGAAAGCAGAGAGGGCCAAATTGTCTGTGGCATTTGAAGAGGTTCCAGGAGGCAATGAGGACCAGCATTACTTTTCCCGGCTGGCACCTTTGCTGTGGCAGCAAAAGCTGGACGTTTGTCTTTTTTGCTCCGGAGGTTGCCGAAAGCGAAAACAGGTGCTTTTGAGGATGGAGTCCGCAGGAAAGCAGAGAGGGCCAAATTGTCTGTGGCATTTGAAGAGGTTCCAGGAGGCAATGAGGACCAGCATCACTTTTCCCCGCTGGCACCTTTGCTGTGGCAGCAAAAGCTGGACGTTTGTCTTTTTTGCTCCTGAGGTTGCCGAAAGCGAAAACAGGTGCTTTTGAGGATGGAGTCCGCAGGAAAGCAGAGAGGGCCAAATTGTCTGGGGCATTTGAAAGAGTTCCAGGAGGCAGTGAGAACCAGCATTACTTTTGCCCGCTGGCACCTTTGCTGTGGCAGCAAAAGCTGGACGTTTGTCTTTTTTGCTCCAGAGGTTGCCGAAAGCGAAAAGAGGTGCTTTTGAGGATGGAGTCCGCAGGAAAGCAGAGAGGGCCAAATTGTCTGTGGCATTTGAAGAGGTTCCAGGAGGCAATGAGGACCAGCATTACTTTTCCCCGCTGGCACCTTTGCTGTGGCAGCAAAAGCTGGACGTTTGTCTTTTTTGCTCCGGAGGCTGCCGAAAGCGAAAACAGGTGCTTTTGAGGATGGAGTCCGCAGGAAAGCAGAGAGGGCCAAATTGTCTGCGGCATTTGAAAGGGTTCCAGGAGGCAGTGAGAACCAGCATTACTTTTCCCCGCTGGGACCTTTGCTGTGGCAGGAAATCCTGGACGTTTTCTCTTTTTTGCTCCTGAGGTTGCCGAAAGCGAAAACAGGTGCTTTTGAGGATGGAGTCCGCAGGAAAGCAGAGAGGGCCAAATTGTCTGTGGCATTTGAAGAGGTTCCAGGAGGCAATGAGGACCAGCATTACTTTTCCCCGCTGGCACCTTTGCTGTGGCAGCAAAAGCTGGACGTTTGTCTTTTTTGCTCCTGAGGTTGCCGAAAGCGAAAACAGGTGCTTTTGAGGATGGAGTCCGCAGGAAAGCAGAGAGGGCCAAATTGTCTGTGGCATTTGAAGAGGTTCCAGGAGGCAATGAGGACCAGCATCACTTTTCCCCGCTGGCACCTTTGCTGTGGCAGCAAAAGCTGGACGTTTGTCTTTTTTGCTCCTGAGGTTGAGAAAGCGAAAACAGGTGCTTTTGAGGATGGAGTCCGCAGGAAAGCAGAGAGGGCCAAATTGTCTGTGGCATTTGAAGAGGTTCCAGGAGGCAATGAGGACCAGCATTACTTTTCCCCGCTGGCACCTTTGCTGTGGCAGCAAAAGCTGGACGTTTGTCTTTTTTGCTCCGGAGGCTGCCGAAAGCGAAAACAGGTGCTTTTGAGGATGGAGTCCGCAGGAAAGCAGAGAGGGCCAAATTGTCTGGGGCATTTGAAAGAGTTCCAGGAGGCAGTGAGAACCAGCATTACTTTTCCCCGCTGGCACCTCTGCTGTGGCAGCAAAAGCTGGACGTTTGTCTTTTTTGCTCCTGAGGATGCCGAAAGCGAAAACAAGTGCTTTTGAGGATGGAGTCCGCAGGAAAGCAGAGAGGGCCAAATTGTCTGGGGCATTTGAAGAGGTTCCAGGAGGCCGTGAGAACCAGCATTACTTTTGCTCGCTGGCACCTTTGCTGTGGCAGCAAAACCTGGACGTTTGTCTTTTTTGCTCCTGAGGATGCCGAAAGCGAAAACAAGTGCTTTTGAGGATGGAGTCCGCAGGAAAGCAGAGAGGGCCAAATTGTCTGGGGCATTTGAAAGAGTTCTAGGAGGTAGTGAGAACCACCATTACTTTTCCCGGCTGGCACCTTTGCTGTGGCAGCAAAAGCTGGACGTTTGTCTTTTTTGCTCCGGAGGCTGCCGAAAGCGAAAACAGGTGCTTTTGAGGATGGAGTCCGCAGGAAAGCAGAGAGGGCCAAATTGTCTGGGGCATTTGAAAGAGTTCCAGGAGGCAGTGAGAACCAGCATTACTTTTCCCCGCTGGCACCTTTGCTGTGGCAGCAAAAGCTGGACGTTTGTCTTTTTTGCTCCGGAGGCTGCCGAAAGCGAAAACAGGTGCTTTTGAGGATGGAGTCCGCAGGAAAGCAGAGAGGGCCAAATTGTCTGTGGCATTTGAAGAGGTTCCAGGAGGCAATGAGGACCAGCATCACTTTTCCCCGCTGGCACCTTTGCTGTGGCAGCAAAAGGTGGACGTTTGTCTTTTTTGCTCCTGAGGATGCCGAAAGCGAAAACAGGTGCTTTTGAGGATGGAGTCCGCAGGAAAGCAGAGAGGGCCAAATTGTCTGGGGCATTTGAAAGAGTTCCAGGAGGCAGTGAGAACCAGCATTACTTTTCCCCGGTGGCACCTCTGCTGTGGCAGGAAAACCTGGACGTTTTTCTTTTTTGCTCCTGAGGTTGCCGAAAGCGAAAACAGGTGCTTTTGAGGATGGAGTCCGCAGGAAAGCAGAGAGGGCCAAATTGTCTGTGGCTTTTGAAGAGGTTCCAGGACGCAGTGAGAACCAGCATTACTTTTCCTAGCTGGCACCTTTGCTGTGGCAGCAAAAGCTGGACGTTTGTCTTTTTTGCTCTGGAGGCTTCCGAAAGCGAAAACAGGTGCTTTTGAGGATGGAGTCCGCAGGAAAGCAGAGAGGTCCAAATTATCTGTGGCATTTGAAAGAGTTCCAGGAGGTAGTGAGAACCAGCATTACTTTTCCCCGCTGGCACCTTTGCTGTGGCAGCAAAAGCTGGACGTTTGTCTTTTTTGCTCCGGAGGCTGCCGAAAGCGAAAACAGGTGCTTTTGAGGATGGAGTCCGCAGGAAAGCAGAGAGGGCCAAATTGTCTGGGGCATTTGAAAGAGTTCCAGGAGGCAGTGAGAACCAGCATTACTTTTCCCCGCTGGCACCTTTGCTGTGGCAGCAAAAGCTGGACGTTTGTCTTTTTTGCTCCGGAGGCTGCCGAAAGCGAAAACAGGTGCTTTTGAGGATTGAGTCCGCAGGAAAGCAGAGAGGGCCAAATTGTCTGGGGCATTTGAAAGGGTTCCAGGAGGCAGTGAGAACCAGCATTACTTTTCCCCGCTGGCACCTTTGCTGTGGCAGCAAAAGCTGGACGTTTGTCTTTTTTGCTCTGGAGGCTGCCGAAAGCGAAAACAGGTGCTTTTGAGGATGGAGTCCGCAGGAAAGCAGAGAGGGCCAAATTGTCTGTGGCATTTGAAGAGGTTCCAGGAGGCAATGAGGACCAGCATTACTTTTCCCGGCTGGCACCTTTGCTGTGGCAGCAAAAGCTGGACGTTTGTCTTTTTTGCTCCGGAGGTTGCCGAAAGCGAAAAGAGGTGCTTTTGAGGATGGAGTCCGCAGGAAAGCAGAGAGGGCCAAATTGTCTGGGGCATTTGAAAGAGTTCCAGGAGGCAGTGAGAACCAGCATTACTTTTGCCCGCTGGCACCTTTGCTGTGGCAGCAAAAGCTGGACGTTTGTCTTTTTTGCTCCAGAGGTTGCCGAAAGCGAAAACAGGTGCTTTTGAGGATGGAGTCCGCAGGAAAGCAGAGAGGGCCAAATTGTCTGTGGCATTTGAAGAGGTTCCAGGAGGCAATGAGGACCAGCATTACTTTTCCCCGCTGGCACCTTTGCTGTGGCAGCAAAAGCTGGACGTTTGTCTTTTTTGCTCCGGAGGCTGCCGAAAGCGAAAACAGGTGCTTTTGAGGATGGAGTCCGCAGGAAAGCAGAGAGGGCCAAATTGTCTGCGGCATTTGAAAGGGTTCCAGGAGGCAGTGAGAACCAGCATTACTTTTCCCCGCTGGGACCTTTGCTGTGGCAGGAAATTTTGGACGTTTTCTCTTTTTTGCTCCTGAGGTTGCCGAAAGCGAAAACAGGTGCTTTTGAGGATGGAGTCCGCAGGAAAGCAGAGAGGGCCAAATTGTCTGTGGCATTTGAAGAGGTTCCAGGAGGCAATGAGGACCAGCATTACTTTTCCCCGCTGGCACCTTTGCTGTGGCAGCAAAAGCTGGACGTTTGTCTTTTTTGCTCCTGAGGTTGCCGAAAGCGAAAACAGGTGCTTTTGAGGATGGAGTCCGCAGGAAAGCAGAGAGGGCCAAATTGTCTGTGGCATTTGAAGAGGTTCCAGGAGGCAATGAGGACCAGCATCACTTTTCCCCGCTGGCACCTTTGCTGTGGCAGCAAAAGCTGGACGTTTGTCTTTTTTGCTCCTGAGGTTGAGAAAGCGAAAACAGGTGCTTTTGAGGATGGAGTCCGCAGGAAAGCAGAGAGGGCCAAATTGTCTGTGGCATTTGAAGAGGTTCCAGGAGGCAATGAGGACCAGCATTACTTTTCCCCGCTGGCACCTTTGCTGTGGCAGCAAAAGCTGGACGTTTGTCTTTTTTGCTCCGGAGGCTGCCGAAAGCGAAAACAGGTGCTTTTGAGGATGGAGTCCGCAGGAAAGCAGAGAGGGCCAAATTGTCTGGGGCATTTGAAAGAGTTCCAGGAGGCAGTGAGAACCAGCATTACTTTTCCCCGCTGGCACCTCTGCTGTGGCAGCAAAAGCTGGACGTTTGTCTTTTTTGCTCCTGAGGATGCCGAAAGCGAAAACAAGTGCTTTTGAGGATGGAGTCCGCAGGAAAGCAGAGAGGGCCAAATTGTCTGGGGCATTTGAAAGAGTTCCAGGAGGCAGTGAGAACCAGCATTACTTTTGCCCGCTGGCACCTTTGCTGTGGCAGCAAAAGCTGGACGTTTGTCTTTTTTGCTCCGGAGGCTGCCGAAAGCGAAAACAGGTGCTTTTGAGGATGGAGTCCGCAGGAAAGCAGAGAGGGCCAAATTGTCTGGGGCATTTGAAAGAGTTCCAGGAGGCAGTGAGAACCAGCATTACTTTTCCCCGCTGGCACCTTTGCTGTGGCAGCAAAAGCTGGACGTTTGTCTTTTTTGCTCCGGAGGCTGCCGAAAGCGAAAACAGGTGCTTTTGAGGATGGAGTCCGCAGGAAAGCAGAGAGGGCCAAATTGTCTGTGGCATTTGAAGAGGTTCCAGGAGGCAATGAGGACCAGCATCACTTTTCCCCGCTGGCACCTTTGCTGTGGCAGCAAAAGGTGGACGTTTGTCTTTTTTGCTCCGGAGGATGCCGAAAGCGAAAACAGGTGCTTTTGAGGATGGAGTCCGCAGGAAAGCAGAGAGGGCCAAATTGTCTGGGGCATTTGAAAGAGTTCCAGGAGGCAGTGAGAACCAGCATTACTTTTCCCCGGTGGCACCTCTGCTGTGGCAGGAAAACCTGGACGTTTGTCTTTTTTGCTCCTGAGGTTGCCGAAAGCGAAAACAGGTGCTTTTGAGGATGGAGTCCGCAGGAAAGCAGAGAGGGCCAAATTGTCTGTGGCTTTTGAAGAGGTTCCAGGACGCAGTGAGAACCAGCATTACTTTTCCTAGCTGGCACCTTTGCTGTGGCAGCAAAAGCTGGACGTTTGTCTTTTTTGCTCTGGAGGCTGCCGAAAGCGAAAACAGGTGCTTTTGAGGATGGAGTCCGCAGGAAAGCAGAGAGGTCCAAATTATCTGTGGCATTTGAAAGAGTTCCAGGAGGTAGTGAGAACCAGCATTACTTTTCCCCGCTGGCACCTTTGCTGTGGCAGCAAAAGCTGGACGTTTGTCTTTTTTGCTCCGGAGGCTGCCGAAAGCGAAAACAGGTGCTTTTGAGGATGGAGTCCGCAGGAAAGCAGAGAGGGCCAAATTGTCTGGGGCATTTGAAAGAGTTCCAGGAGGCAGTGAGAACCAGCATTACTTTTCCCCGCTGGCACCTTTGCTGTGGCAGCAAAAGCTGGACATTTGTCTTTTTTGCTCCGGAGGCTGCCGAAAGCGAAAACAGGTGCTTTTGAGGATGGAGTCCGCAGGAAAGCAGAGAGGGCCAAATTGTCTGGGGCATTTGAAAGGGTTCCAGGAGGCAGTGAGAACCAGCATTACTTTTCCCCGCTGGCACCTTTGCTGTGGCAGCAAAAGCTGGACGTTTGTCTTTTTTGCTCCTGAGGTTGCCGAAAGCGAAAACAGGTGCTTTTGAGCATGGAGTCCGCAGGAAAGCAGAGAGGGCCAAATTGTCTGTGGCATTTGAAGAGGTTCCAGGAGGCAATGAGGACCAGCATTACTTTTCCCGGCTGGCACCTTTGCTGTGGCAGCAAAAGCTGGACGTTTGTCTTTTTTGCTCCGGAGGTTGCCGAAAGCGAAAACAGGTGCTTTTGAGGATGGAGTCCGCAGGAAAGCAGAGAGGGCCAAATTGTCTGGGGCATTTGAAAGAGTTCCAGGAGGCAGTGAGAACCAGCATTACTTTTCCCCGCTGGCACCTTTGCTGTGGCAGCAAAAGCTGGACGTTTGTCTTTTTTGCTCCTGAGGTTGCCGAAAGCGAAAACAGGTGCTTTTGAGGATGGAGTCCGCAGGAAAGCAGAGAGGGCCAAATTGTCTGTGGCATTTGAAGAGGTTCCAGGAGGCAATGAGGACCAGCATCACTTTTCCCCGCTGGCACCTTTGCTGTGGCAGCAAAAGCTGGACGTTTTTCTTTTTTGCTCCTGAGGTTGCCGAAAGCGAAAACAGGTGCTTTTGAGGATGGAGTCCGCAGGAAAGCAGAGAGGGCCAAATTGTCTGGGGCATTTGAAGAGGTTCCAGGAGGCAATGAGGACCAGCATTACTTTTCCCCGCTGGCACCTTTGCTGTGGCAGCAAAAGCTGGACGTTTGTCTTTTTTGCTCCGGAGGCTGCCGAAAGCGAAAACAGGTGCTTTTGAGGATGGAGTCCGCAGGAAAGCAGAGAGGGCCAAATTGTCTGCGGCATTTGAAAGGGTTCCAGGAGGCAGTGAGAACCAGCATTACTTTTCCCCGCTGGCACCTTTGCTGTGGCAGCAAAAGCTGGACGTTTGTCTTTTTTGCTCCGGAGGCTGCCGAAAGCGAAAACAGGTGCTTTTGAGGATGGAGTCCGCAGGAAAGCAGAGAGGGCCAAATTGTCTGTGGCATTTGAAGAGGTTCCAGGAGGCAATGAGGACCAGCATTACTTTTCCCCGCTGGCACCTCTGCTGTGGCAGGAAAACCTGGACGTTTGTCTTTTTTGCTCCTGAGGTTGCCGAAAGCGAAAACAGGTGCTTTTGAGGATGGAGTCCGCAGGAAAGCAGAGAGGGCCAAATTGTCTGTGGCTTTTGAAGAGGTTCCAGGACGCAGTGAGAACCAGCATTACTTTTCCTAGCTGGCACCTTTGCTGTGGCAGCAAAAGCTGGACGTTTGTCTTTTTTGCTCTGGAGGCTGCCGAAAGCGAAAACAGGTGCTTTTGAGGATGGAGTCCGCAGGAAAGCAGAGAGGTCCAAATTATCTGTGGCATTTGAAAGAGTTCCAGGAGGTAGTGAGAACCAGCATTACTTTTCCCCGCTGGCACCTTTGCTGTGGCAGCAAAAGCTGGACGTTTGTCTTTTTTGCTCCGGAGGCTGCCGAAAGCGAAAACAGGTGCTTTTGAGGATGGAGTCCGCAGGAAAGCAGAGAGGGCCAAATTGTCTGGGGCATTTGAAAGAGTTCCAGGAGGCAGTGAGAACCAGCATTACTTTTCCCCGCTGGCACCTTTGCTGTGGCAGCAAAAGCTGGACATTTGTCTTTTTTGCTCCGGAGGCTGCCGAAAGCGAAAACAGGTGCTTTTGAGGATGGAGTCCGCAGGAAAGCAGAGAGGGCCAAATTGTCTGGGGCATTTGAAAGGGTTCCAGGAGGCAGTGAGAACCAGCATTACTTTTCCCCGCTGGCACCTTTGCTGTGGCAGCAAAAGCTGGACGTTTGTCTTTTTTGCTCCTGAGGTTGCCGAAAGCGAAAACAGGTGCTTTTGAGCATGGAGTCCGCAGGAAAGCAGAGAGGGCCAAATTGTCTGTGGCATTTGAAGAGGTTCCAGGAGGCAATGAGGACCAGCATTACTTTTCCCGGCTGGCACCTTTGCTGTGGCAGCAAAAGCTGGACGTTTGTCTTTTTTGCTCCGGAGGTTGCCGAAAGCGAAAACAGGTGCTTTTGAGGATGGAGTCCGCAGGAAAGCAGAGAGGGCCAAATTGTCTGGGGCATTTGAAAGAGTTCCAGGAGGCAGTGAGAACCAGCATTACTTTTCCCCGCTGGCACCTTTGCTGTGGCAGCAAAAGCTGGACGTTTGTCTTTTTTGCTCCGGAGGCTGCCGAAAGCGAAAACAGGTGCTTTTGAGGATGGAGTCCGCAGGAAAGCAGAGAGGGCCAAATTGTCTGTGGCATTTGAAGAGGTTCCAGGAGGCAATGAGGACCAGCATCACTTTTCCCCGCTGGCACCTTTGCTGTGGCAGCAAAAGCTGGACGTTTGTCTTTTTTGCTCCTGAGGTTGCCGAAAGCGAAAACAGGTGCTTTTGAGGATGGAGTCCGCAGGAAAGCAGAGAGGGCCAAATTGTCTGGGGCATTTGAAGAGGTTCCAGGAGGCAATGAGGACCAGCATTACTTTTCCCCGCTGGCACCTTTGCTGTGGCAGCAAAAGCTGGACGTTTGTCTTTTTTGCTCCGGAGGCTGCCGAAAGCGAAAACAGGTGCTTTTGAGGATGGAGTCCGCAGGAAAGCAGAGAGGGCCAAATTGTCTGGGGCATTTGAAAGGGTTCCAGGAGGCAGTGAGAACCAGCATTACTTTTCCCCGCTGGCACCTTTGCTGTGGCAGCAAAAGCTGGACGTTTGTCTTTTTTGCTCCTGAGGTTGCCGAAAGCGAAAACAGGTGCTTTTGAGGATGGAGTCCGCAGGAAAGCAGAGAGGGCCAAATTGTCTGTGGCATTTGAAGAGGTTCCAGGAGGCAATGAGGACCAGCATTACTTTTCCCCGCTGGCACCTTTGCTGTGGCAGCAAAAGCTGGACGTTTGTCTTTTTTGCTCCTGAGGTTGAGAAAGCGAAAACAGGTGCTTTTGAGGATGGAGTCCGCAGGAAAGCAGAGAGGGCCAAATTGTCTGTGGCATTTGAAGAGGTTCCAGGAGGCAATGAGGACCAGCATTACTTTTCCCCGCTGGCACCTTTGCTGTGGCAGCAAAAGCTGGACGTTTGTCTTTTTTGCTCCGGAGGCTGCCGAAAGCGAAAACAGGTGCTTTTGAGGATGGAGTCCGCAGGAAAGCAGAGAGTGCCAAATTGTCTGGGGCATTTGAAAGAGTTCCAGGAGGCAGTGAGAACCAGCATTACTTTTCCCCGCTGGCACCTCTGCTGTGGCAGCAAAAGCTGGACGTTTGTCTTTTTTGCTCCTGAGGATGCCGAAAGCGAAAACAAGTGCTTTTGAGGATGGAGTCCGCAGGAAAGCAGAGAGGGCCAAATTGTCTGGGGCATTTGAAAGAGTTCCAGGAGGCAGTGAGAACCAGCATTACTTTTGCCCGCTGGCACCTTTGCTGTGGCAGCAAAAGCTGGACGTTTGTCTTTTTTGCTCCGGAGGCTGCCGAAAGCGAAAACAGGTGCTTTTGAGGATGGAGTCCGCAGGAAAGCAGAGAGGGCCAAATTGTCTGTGGCATTTGAAGAGGTTCCAGGAGGCAATGAGGACCAGCATCACTTTTCCCCGCTGGCACCTTTGCTGTGGCAGCAAAAGGTGGACGTTTGTCTTTTTTGCTCCTGAGGATGCCGAAAGCGAAAACAGGTGCTTTTGAGGATGGAGTCCGCAGGAAAGCAGAGAGGGCCAAATTGTCTGGGGCATTTGAAAGAGTTCCAGGAGGCAGTGAGAACCAGCATTACTTTTCCCCGGTGGCACATCTGCTGTGGCAGGAAAACCTGGACGTTTTTCTTTTTTGCTCCTGAGGTTGCCGAAAGCGAAAACAGGTGCTTTTGAGGATGGAGTCCGCAGGAAAGCAGAGAGGGCCAAATTGTCTGTGCCTTTTGAAGAGGTTCCAGGACGCAGTGAGAACCAGCATTACTTTTCCCCGCTGGCACCTTTGCTGTGGCAGCAAAAGCTGGACGTTTGTCTTTTTTGCTCTGGAGGCTGCCGAAAGCGAAAAGAGGTGCTTTTGAGGATGGAGTCCGCAGGAAAGCAGAGAGGTCCAAATTATCTGTGGCATTTGAAAGAGTTCCAGGAGGTAGTGAGAACCAGCATTACTTTTCCCCGCTGGCACCTTTGCTGTGGCAGCAAAAGCTGGACGTTTGTCTTTTTTGCTCCGGAGGCTGCCGAAAGCGAAAACAGGTGCTTTTGAGGATGGAGTCCGCAGGAAAGCAGAGAGGGCCAAATTGTCTGGGGCATTTGAAAGAGTTCCAGGAGGCAGTGAGAACCAGCATTACTTTTCCCCGCTGGCACCTTTGCTGTGGCAGCAAAAGCTGGACGTTTGTCTTTTTTGCTCCGGAGGCTGCCGAAAGCGAAAACAGGTGCTTTTGAGGATGGAGTCCGCAGGAAAGCAGAGAGGGCCAAATTGTCTGGGGCATTTGAAAGGGTTCCAGGAGGCAGTGAGAACCAGCATTACTTTTCCCCGCTGGCACCTTTGCTGTGGCAGCAAAAGCTGGACGTTTGTCTTTTTTGCTCCTGAGGTTGCCGAAAGCGAAAACAGGTGCTTTTGAGGATGGAGTCCGCAGGAAAGCAGAGAGGGCCAAATTGTCTGTGGCATTTGAAGAGGTTCCAGGAGGCAATGAGTACCAGCATCACTTTTCCCCGCTGGCACCTTTACTGTGGCAGCAAAAGCTGGACGTTTGTCTTTTTTGCTCCGGAGGCTGCCGAAAGCGAAAACAGGTGCTTTTGAGGATGGAGTCCGCAGGAAAGCAGAGAGGGCCAAATTGTCTGGGGCATTTGAAAGAGTTCCAGGAGGCAGTGAGAACCAGCATTACTTTTGCCCGCTGGCACCTTTGCTGTGGCAGGAAAACCTGGACGTTTGTCTTTTTTGCTCCTGAGGTTGCCGAAAGCGAAAACAGGTGCTTTTGAGGATGGAGTCCGCAGGAAAGCAGAGAGGGCCAAATTGTCTGTGGCATTTGAAGAGGTTCCAGGACGCAGTGAGAACCAGCATTACTTTTCCTAGCTGGCACCTTTGCTGTGGCAGCAAAACCTGGACGTTTGTCTTTTTTGCTCCGGAGGCTGCTGAAAGCGAAAACAGGTGCTTTTGAGGATGGAGTCCGCAGGAAAGCAGAGAGGGCCAAATTGTCTGTGGCATTTGAAAGGGTTCCAGGAGGCAGTGAGAACCAGCATTACTTTTCCCCGCTGGCACCTTTGCTGTGGCAGGAAAACCTGGACGTTTATCTTTTTTGCTCCTGAGGTTGCCGAAAGCGAAAAGAGGTGCTTTTGAGGATGGAGTCCGCAGGAAAGCAGAGAGGGCCAAATTGTCTGTGGCATTTGAAGAGGTTCCAGGAGGCAATGAGGACCAGCATCACTTTTCCCCGCTGGCACCTTTGCTGTGGCAGGAAAACCTGGACGTTTGTCTTTTTTGCTCCTGAGGTTGCCGAAAGCGAAAACAGGTGCTTTTGAGGATGGAGTCCGCAGGAAAGCAGAGAGGGCCAAATTGTCTGTGGCATTTGAAGAGGTTCCAGGAGGCAATGAGGACCAGCATTACTTTTCCCCGCTGGCACCTTTGCTGTGGCAGCAAAAGCTGGACGTTTGTCTTTTTTGCTCCGGAGGCTGCCGAAAGCGAAAACAGGTGCTTTTGAGGATGCAGTCCGCAGGAAAGCAGAGAGGGCCAAATTGTCTGTGGCATTTGAAGAAGTTCCAGGACGCAGTGAGAACCAGCATTACTTTTCCTAGCTGGCACCTTTGCTGTGGCAGCAAAAGCTGGACGTTTGTCTTTTTTGCTCTGGAGGCTGCCGAAAGCGAAAACAGGTGCTTTTGAGGATGGAGTCCGCAGGAAAGCAGAGAGGTCCAAATTATCTGTGGCATTTGAAAGAGTTCCAGGAGGTAGTGAGAACCAGCATTACTTTTCCCCGCTGGCACCTTTGCTGTGGCAGCAAAAGCTGGACGTTTGTCTTTTTTGCTCCGGAGGCTGCCGAAAGCGAAAACAGGTGCTTTTGAGGATGGAGTCCGCAGGAAAGCAGAGAGGGCCAAATTGTCTGGGGCATTTGAAAGAGTTCCAGGAGGCAGTGAGAACCAGCATTACTTTTCCCCGCTGGCACCTTTGCTGTGGCAGCAAAAGCTGGACATTTGTCTTTTTTGCTCCGGAGGCTGCCGAAAGCGAAAACAGGTGCTTTTGAGGATGGAGTCCGCAGGAAAGCAGAGAGGGCCAAATTGTCTGGGGCATTTGAAAGGGTTCCAGGAGGCAGTGAGAACCAGCATTACTTTTCCCCGCTGGCACCTTTGCTGTGGCAGCAAAAGCTGGACGTTTGTCTTTTTTGCTCCTGAGGTTGCCGAAAGCGAAAACAGGTGCTTTTGAGCATGGAGTCCGCAGGAAAGCAGAGAGGGCCAAATTGTCTGTGGCATTTGAAGAGGTTCCAGGAGGCAATGAGGACCAGCATTACTTTTCCCGGCTGGCACCTTTGCTGTGGCAGCAAAAGCTGGACGTTTGTCTTTTTTGCTCCGGAGGTTGCCGAAAGCGAAAACAGGTGCTTTTGAGGATGGAGTCCGCAGGAAAGCAGAGAGGGCCAAATTGTCTGGGGCATTTGAAAGAGTTCCAGGAGGCAGTGAGAACCAGCATTACTTTTCCCCGCTGGCACCTTTGCTGTGGCAGCAAAAGCTGGACGTTTGTCTTTTTTGCTCCGGAGGCTGCCGAAAGCGAAAACAGGTGCTTTTGAGGATGGAGTCCGCAGGAAAGCAGAGAGGGCCAAATTGTCTGTGGCATTTGAAGAGGTTCCAGGAGGCAATGAGGACCAGCATCACTTTTCCCCGCTGGCACCTTTGCTGTGGCAGCAAAAGCTGGACGTTTGTCTTTTTTGCTCCTGAGGTTGCCGAAAGCGAAAACAGGTGCTTTTGAGGATGGAGTCCGCAGGAAAGCAGAGAGGGCCAAATTGTCTGGGGCATTTGAAGAGGTTCCAGGAGGCAATGAGGACCAGCATTACTTTTCCCCGCTGGCACCTTTGCTGTGGCAGCAAAAGCTGGACGTTTGTCTTTTTTGCTCCGGAGGCTGCCGAAAGCGAAAACAGGTGCTTTTGAGGATGGAGTCCGCAGGAAAGCAGAGAGGGCCAAATTGTCTGGGGCATTTGAAAGGGTTCCAGGAGGCAGTGAGAACCAGCATTACTTTTCCCCGCTGGCACCTTTGCTGTGGCAGCAAAAGCTGGACGTTTGTCTTTTTTGCTCCTGAGGTTGCCGAAAGCGAAAACAGGTGCTTTTGAGGATGGAGTCCGCAGGAAAGCAGAGAGGGCCAAATTGTCTGTGGCATTTGAAGAGGTTCCAGGAGGCAATGAGGACCAGCATTACTTTTCCCCGCTGGCACCTTTGCTGTGGCAGCAAAAGCTGGACGTTTGTCTTTTTTGCTCCTGAGGTTGAGAAAGCGAAAACAGGTGCTTTTGAGGATGGAGTCCGCAGGAAAGCAGAGAGGGCCAAATTGTCTGTGGCATTTGAAGAGGTTCCAGGAGGCAATGAGGACCAGCATTACTTTTCCCCGCTGGCACCTTTGCTGTGGCAGCAAAAGCTGGACGTTTGTCTTTTTTGCTCCGGAGGCTGCCGAAAGCGAAAACAGGTGCTTTTGAGGATGGAGTCCGCAGGAAAGCAGAGAGTGCCAAATTGTCTGGGGCATTTGAAAGAGTTCCAGGAGGCAGTGAGAACCAGCATTACTTTTCCCCGCTGGCACCTCTGCTGTGGCAGCAAAAGCTGGACGTTTGTCTTTTTTGCTCCTGAGGATGCCGAAAGCGAAAACAAGTGCTTTTGAGGATGGAGTCCGCAGGAAAGCAGAGAGGGCCAAATTGTCTGGGGCATTTGAAAGAGTTCCAGGAGGCAGTGAGAACCAGCATTACTTTTGCCCGCTGGCACCTTTGCTGTGGCAGCAAAAGCTGGACGTTTGTCTTTTTTGCTCCGGAGGCTGCCGAAAGCGAAAACAGGTGCTTTTGAGGATGGAGTCCGCAGGAAAGCAGAGAGGGCCAAATTGTCTGTGGCATTTGAAGAGGTTCCAGGAGGCAATGAGGACCAGCATCACTTTTCCCCGCTGGCACCTTTGCTGTGGCAGCAAAAGGTGGACGTTTGTCTTTTTTGCTCCTGAGGATGCCGAAAGCGAAAACAGGTGCTTTTGAGGATGGAGTCCGCAGGAAAGCAGAGAGGGCCAAATTGTCTGGGGCATTTGAAAGAGTTCCAGGAGGCAGTGAGAACCAGCATTACTTTTCCCCGGTGGCACATCTGCTGTGGCAGGAAAACCTGGACGTTTTTCTTTTTTGCTCCTGAGGTTGCCGAAAGCGAAAACAGGTGCTTTTGAGGATGGAGTCCGCAGGAAAGCAGAGAGGGCCAAATTGTCTGTGCCTTTTGAAGAGGTTCCAGGACGCAGTGAGAACCAGCATTACTTTTCCCCGCTGGCACCTTTGCTGTGGCAGCAAAAGCTGGACGTTTGTCTTTTTTGCTCTGGAGGCTGCCGAAAGCGAAAAGAGGTGCTTTTGAGGATGGAGTCCGCAGGAAAGCAGAGAGGTCCAAATTATCTGTGGCATTTGAAAGAGTTCCAGGAGGTAGTGAGAACCAGCATTACTTTTCCCCGCTGGCACCTTTGCTGTGGCAGCAAAAGCTGGACGTTTGTCTTTTTTGCTCCGGAGGCTGCCGAAAGCGAAAACAGGTGCTTTTGAGGATGGAGTCCGCAGGAAAGCAGAGAGGGCCAAATTGTCTGGGGCATTTGAAAGAGTTCCAGGAGGCAGTGAGAACCAGCATTACTTTTCCCCGCTGGCACCTTTGCTGTGGCAGCAAAAGCTGGACGTTTGTCTTTTTTGCTCCGGAGGCTGCCGAAAGCGAAAACAGGTGCTTTTGAGGATGGAGTCCGCAGGAAAGCAGAGAGGGCCAAATTGTCTGGGGCATTTGAAAGGGTTCCAGGAGGCAGTGAGAACCAGCATTACTTTTCCCCGCTGGCACCTTTGCTGTGGCAGCAAAAGCTGGACGTTTGTCTTTTTTGCTCCTGAGGTTGCCGAAAGCGAAAACAGGTGCTTTTGAGGATGGAGTCCGCAGGAAAGCAGAGAGGGCCAAATTGTCTGTGGCATTTGAAGAGGTTCCAGGAGGCAATGAGTACCAGCATCACTTTTCCCCGCTGGCACCTTTGCTGTGGCAGCAAAAGCTGGACGTTTGTCTTTTTTGCTCCGGAGGCTGCCGAAAGCGAAAACAGGTGCTTTTGAGGATGGAGTCCGCAGGAAAGCAGAGAGGGCCAAATTGTCTGGGGCATTTGAAAGAGTTCCAGGAGGCAGTGAGAACCAGCATTACTTTTGCCCGCTGGCACCTTTGCTGTGGCAGGAAAACCTGGACGTTTGTCTTTTTTGCTCCTGAGGTTGCCGAAAGCGAAAACAGGTGCTTTTGAGGATGGAGTCCGCAGGAAAGCAGAGAGGGCCAAATTGTCTGTGGCATTTGAAGAGGTTCCAGGACGCAGTGAGAACCAGCATTACTTTTCCTAGCTGGCACCTTTGCTGTGGCAGCAAAACCTGGACGTTTGTCTTTTTTGCTCCGGAGGCTGCTGAAAGCGAAAACAGGTGCTTTTGAGGATGGAGTCCGCAGGAAAGCAGAGAGGGCCAAATTGTCTGTGGCATTTGAAAGGGTTCCAGGAGGCAGTGAGAACCAGCATTACTTTTCCCCGCTGGCACCTTTGCTGTGGCAGGAAAACCTGGACGTTTATCTTTTTTGCTCCTGAGGTTGCCGAAAGCGAAAAGAGGTGCTTTTGAGGATGGAGTCCGCAGGAAAGCAGAGAGGGCCAAATTGTCTGTGGCATTTGAAGAGGTTCCAGGAGGCAATGAGGACCAGCATCACTTTTCCCCGCTGGCACCTTTGCTGTGGCAGGAAAACCTGGACGTTTGTCTTTTTTGCTCCTGAGGTTGCCGAAAGCGAAAACAGGTGCTTTTGAGGATGGAGTCCGCAGGAAAGCAGAGAGGGCCAAATTGTCTGTGGCATTTGAAGAGGTTCCAGGAGGCAATGAGGACCAGCATTACTTTTCCCCGCTGGCACCTTTGCTGTGGCAGCAAAAGCTGGACGTTTGTCTTTTTTGCTCCGGAGGCTGCCGAAAGCGAAAACAGGTGCTTTTGAGGATGCAGTCCGCAGGAAAGCAGAGAGGGCCAAATTGTCTGTGGCATTTGAAGAAGTTCCAGGACGCAGTGAGAACCAGCATTACTTTTCCCCGCTGGCACCTTTGCTGTGGCAGCAAAAGCTGGATGTTTGTCTTTTTTGCTCCGGAGGCTGCCGAAAGCGAAAACAGGTGCTTTTGAGGATGGAGTACGCAGGAAAGCAGAGAGGGCCAAATTGTCTGTGGCATTTGAAGAGGTTCCAGGACGCAGTGAGAACCAGCATTACTTTTCCCGGCTGGCACCTTTGCTGTGGCAGCAAAAGCTGGACGTTTGTCTTTTTTGCTCCTGAGGCTGCCGAAAGCGAAAACAGGTGCTTTTGAGGATGGAGTCCGCAGGAAAGCAGAGAGGGCCAAATTGTCTGTGGCATTTGAAATAGTTCCAGGAGGTAGTGAGAACCAGCATTACTTTTCCCCGCTGGCACCTTTGCTGTGGCAGCAAAAGCTGGACGTTTGTCTTTTTTGCTCCGGAGGTTGCCGAAAGCGAAAACAGGTGCTTTTGAGGATGGAGTCCGCAGGAAAGCAGAGAGGGCCAAATTGTCTGTGGCATTTGAAAGGGTTCCAGGAGGCAGTGAGAACCAGCATTACTTTTCCCGGCTGGCACCTTTGCTGTGGCAGCAAAAGCTGGACGTTTCTCTTTTTTGCTCCGGAGGCTGCCGAAAGCGAAAACAGGTGCTTTTGAGGATGGAGTCCGCAGGAAAGCAGAGAGGGCCAAATTGTCTGTGGCATTTGAAGAGGTTCCAGGACGCAGTGAGAACCAGCATTACTTTTCCTAGCTGGCACCTTTGCTGTGGCAGCAAAAGCTGGACGTTTGTCTTTTTTGCTCTGGAGGCTGCCGAAAGCGAAAACAGGTGCTTTTGAGGATGGAGTCCGCAGGAAAGCAGAGAGGTCCAAATTATCTGTGGCATTTGAAAGAGTTCCAGGAGGTAGTGAGAACCAGCATTACTTTTCCCCGCTGGCACCTTTGCTGTGGCAGCAAAAGCTGGACGTTTGTCTTTTTTGCTCCGGAGGCTGCCGAAAGCGAAAACAGGTGCTTTTGAGGATGGAGTCCGCAGGAAAGCAGAGAGGGCCAAATTGTCTGGGGCATTTGAAAGAGTTCCAGGAGGCAGTGAGAACCAGCATTACTTTTCCCCGCTGGCACCTTTGCTGTGGCAGCAAAAGCTGGACGTTTGTCTTTTTTGCTCCGGAGGCTGCCGAAAGCGAAAACAGGTGCTTTTGAGGATGGAGTCCGCAGGAAAGCAGAGAGGGCCAAATTGTCTGGGGCATTTGAAAGGGTTCCAGGAGGCAGTGAGAACCAGCATTACTTTTCCCCGCTGGCACCTTTGCTGTGGCAGCAAAAGCTGGACGTTTGTCTTTTTTGCTCCTGAGGTTGCCGAAAGCGAAAACAGGTGCTTTTGAGGATGGAGTCCGCAGGAAGCAGGGAGGGCCAAATTGTCTGTGGCATTTGAAGAGGTTCCAGGAGGCAATGAGTACCAGCATCACTTTTCCCCGCTGGCACCTTTGCTGTGGCAGCAAAAGCTGGACGTTTGTCTTTTTTGCTCCTGAGGTTGCCGAAAGCGAAAACAGGTGCTTTTGAGGATGGAGTCCGCAGGAAAGCAGAGAGGGCCAAATTGTCTGTGGCATTTGAAGAGGTTCCAGGAGGCAATGAGGACCAGCATTACTTTTCCCCGCTGGCACCTTTGCTGTGGCAGCAAAAGCTGGACGTTTGTCTTTTTTGCTCCTGAGGCTGCCGAAAGCGAAAACAGGTGCTTTTGAGGATGGAGTCTGCAGGAAAGCAGAGAGGGCCAAATTGTCTGGGGCATTTGAAAGAGTTCCAGGAGGCAGTGAGAACCAGCATTACTTTTGCCCGCTGGCACCTTTGCTGTGGCAGGAAAACCTGGACGTTTGTCTTTTTTGCTCCTGAGGTTGCCGAAAGCGAAAACAGGTGCTTTTGAGGATGGAGTCCGCAGGAAAGCAGAGAGGGCCAAATTGTCTGTGGCATTTGAAGAGGTTCCAGGACGCAGTGAGAACCAGCATTACTTTTCCTAGCTGGCACCTTTGCTGTGGCAGCAAAACCTGGACGTTTGTCTTTTTTGCTCCGGAGGCTGCCGAAAGCGAAAACAGGTGCTTTTGAGGATGGAGTCCGCAGGAAAGCAGAGAGGGCCAAATTGTCTGTGGCATTTGAAAGGGTTCCAGGAGGCAGTGAGAACCAGCATTACTTTTCCCCGCTGGCACCTTTGCTGTGGCAGGAAAACCTGGACGTTTATCTTTTTTGCTCCTGAGGTTGCCGAAAGCGAAAAGAGGTGCTTTTGAGGATGGAGTCCGCAGGAAAGCAGAGAGGGCCAAATTGTCTGTGGCATTTGAAGAGGTTCCAGGAGGCAATGAGGACCAGCATCACTTTTCCCCGCTGGCACCTTTGCTGTGGCAGGAAAACCTGGACGTTTGTCTTTTTTGCTCCTGAGGTTGCCGAAAGCGAAAACAGGTGCTTTTGAGGATGGAGTCCGCAGGAAAGCAGAGAGGGCCAAATTGTCTGTGGCATTTGAAGAGGTTCCAGGAGGCAATGAGGACCAGCATTACTTTTCCCCGCTGGCACCTTTGCTGTGGCAGCAAAAGCTGGACGTTTGTCTTTTTTGCTCCTGAGGATGCCGAAAGCGAAAACAGGTGCTTTTGAGGATGGAGTCCGCAGGAAAGCAGAGAGGGCCAAATTGTCTGTGGCATTTGAAAGAGTTCCAGGAGGCAGTGAGAACCAACATTACTTTTCCCGGCTGGCACCTTTGCTGTGGCAGCAAAAGCTGGACGTTTGTCTTTTTTGCTCCGGAGGCTGCCGAAAGCGAAAACAGGTGCTTTTGAGGATGCAGTCCGCAGGAAAGCAGAGAGGGCCAAATTGTCTGTGGCATTTGAAGAAGTTCCAGGACGCAGTGAGAACCAGCATTACTTTTCCCCGCTGGCACCTTTGCTGTGGCAGCAAAAGCTGGATGTTTTTCTTTTTTGCTCCGGAGGCTGCCGAAAGCGAAAACAGGTGCTTTTGAGGATGGAGTCCGCAGGAAAGCAGAGAGGGCCAAATTGTCTGTGGCATTTGAAGAGGTTCCAGGACGCAGTGAGAACCAGCATTACTTTTCCCGGCTGGCACCTTTGCTGTGGCAGCAAAAGCTGGACGTTTGTCTTTTTTGCTCCTGAGGCTGCCGAAAGCGAAAACAGGTGCTTTTGAGGATGGAGTCCGCAGGAAAGCAGAGAGGGCCAAATTGTCTGTGGCATTTGAAATAGTTCCAGGAGGTAGTGAGAACCAGCATTACTTTTCCCCACTGGCACCTTTGCTGTGGCAGCAAAAGCTGGACGTTTGTCTTTTTTGCTCCGGAGGTTGCCGAAAGCGAAAACAGGTGCTTTTGAGGATGGAGTCCGCAGGAAAGCAGAGAGGGCCAAATTGTCTGTGGCATTTGAAAGGGTTCCAGGAGGCAGTGAAAACCAGCATTACTTTTCCCGGCTGGCACCTTTGCTGTGGCAGCAAAAGCTGGACGTTTGTCTTTTTTGCTCCGGAGGCTGCCGAAAGCGAAAACAGGTGCTTTTGAGGATGGAGTCCGCAGGAAAGCAGAGAGGGCCAAATTGTCTGTGGCATTTGAAAGAGTTCCAGGAGGCAGTGAGAACCAGCATTACTTTTCCCCGCTGGCACCTTTGCTATGGCAGCAAAAGCTGGATGTTTGTCTTTTTTGCTCCGGAGGCTGCCGAAAGCGAAAACAGGTGCTTTTGAGGATGGAGTCCGCAGGAAAGCAGAGAGGGCCAAATTGTCTGTGGCATTTGAAAGGGTTCCAGGAGGCAGTGAGAACCAGCATTACTTTTCCCCGCTGGCACCTTTGCTGTGGCAGCAAAAGCTGGACATTTGTCTTTTTTGCTCCTGAGGTTGCCGAAAGCGAAAAGAGGTGCTTTTGAGGATGGAGTCCGCAGGAAAGCAGAGAGGGCCAAATTGTCTGTGGCATTTGAAGAGGTTCCAGGAGGCAATGAGGACCAGCATCACTTTTCCCCGCTGGCACCTTTGCTATGGCAGCAAAAGCTGGATGTTTGTCTTTTTTGCTCCGGAGGCTGCCGAAAGCGAAAACAGGTGCTTTTGAGGATGCAGTCCGCAGGAAAGCAGAGAGGGCCAAATTGTCTGTGGCATTTGAAAGGGTTCCAGGAGGCAGTGAGAACCAGCATTACTTTTCCCCGCTGGCACCTTTGCTGTGGCAGCAAAAGCTGGACATTTGTCTTTTTTGCTCCTGAGGTTGCCGAAAGCGAAAAGAGGTGCTTTTGAGGATGGAGTCCGCAGGAAAGCAGAGAGGGCCAAATTGTCTGTGGCATTTGAAGAGGTTCCAGGAGGCAATGAGGACCAGCATCACTTTTCCCCGCTGGCACCTTTGCTGTGGCAGCAAAAGCTGGACGTTTGTCTTTTTTGCTCCTGAGGTTGCCGAAAGCGAAAACAGGTGCTTTTGAGGATGGAGTCCGCAGGAAAGCAGAGAGGGCCAAATTGTCTGTGCCATTTGAAGAGGTTTCAGGAGGCAATGAGGACCAGCATTACTTTTCCCCGCTGGCACCTTTGCTGTGGCAGCAAAAGCTGGACGTTTGTCTTTTTTGCTCCTGAGGCTGCCGAAAGCGAAAACAGGTGCTTTTGAGGATGGAGTCTGCAGGAAAGCAGAGAGGGCCAAATTGTCTGGGGCATTTGAAAGAGTTCCAGGAGGCAGTGAGAACCAGCATTACTTTTCCCGGCTGGCACCTTTGCTGTGGCAGCAAAAGCTGGACGTTTGTCTTTTTTGCTCCGGAGGCTGCCGAAAGCGAAAACAGGTGCTTTTGAGGATGCAGTGCGCAGGAAAGAAGAGAGGGCCAAATTGTCTGTGGCATTTGAAAGAGTTCCAGGAGGCAGTGAGAACCAGCATTACTTTTGCCCGCTGGCACCTTTGCTGTGGCAGCAAAAGCTGGACGTTTGTCTTTTTTGCTCTGGAGGCTGCCGAAAGCGAAAACAGGTGCTTTTGAGGATGGAGTCCGCAGGAAAGCAGAGAGGGCCAAATTGTCTGTGGCATTTGAAGAAGTTCCAGGACGCAGTGAGAACCAGCATTACTTTTCCCCGCTGGCACCTTTGCTGTGGCAGCAAAAGCTGGACGTTTGTCTTTTTTGCTCCGGAGGCTGCCGAAAGCGAAAACAGGTGCTTTTGAGGATGGAGTCCGCAGGAAAGCAGAGAGGGCCAAATTGTCTGTGGCATTTGAAGAGGTTCCAGGACGCAGTGAGAACCAGCATTACTTTTCCCCGCTGGCACCTTTGCTGTGGCAGCAAAAGCTGGACGTTTGTCGTTTTTGCTCCGGAGGCTGCCGAAAGCGAAAACAGGTGCTTTTGAGGATGGAGTCCGCAGGAAAGCAGAGAGGGCCAAATTGTCTGTGGCATTTGAAAGAGTTCTAGAAGGTAGTGAGAACCAGCATTACTTTTCCCCGCTGGCACCTTTGCTGTGGCAGCAAAAGCTGGACGTTTGTCTTTTTTGCTCCGGAGGCTGCCGAAAGCGAAAACAGGTGCTTTTGAGGATGGAGTCCGCAGGAAAGCAGAGAGAGCCAAATGGTCTGGGGCATTTGAAAGGGTTCCAGGAGGCAGTGAGAACCAGCATTATTTTTCCCCGCTGGCACCT